>NW_006399756.1:36476291-36477345 GCF_000299155.1 Elephantulus edwardii | reverse complement strand
TTCCAGATTTAGAAATGCCCAAGTGCTTCTTATTTCTTTTATTTTCCACGTCTAGTGATGTGTACATTTTGTTATAATACTATGCTTTGACTTCTTGAATTGTCTTTTGAAATCTTTTGTCTAGCGCCATTTTCAGTGCACTAGAAGTTAAAGCTAAAGATCTTCGAGATCTATTTTGATATTTTTTATTTCTGTTTTGTAATGATCTTTTTCTTTCTCCTAAGATGACTGTCAATGTGAGTATTATTGAAATATAGGCATTAATAACTAAAGTTAAAGAGGAGGAAATTGAAGATTTGTACCAACCTTATTACCTGACTTACTTTGGACACGTTGCTAGGAGAGGCTATTCCTTGAAGAGGGACATGATACATGGCAGAGCGGAGGGTTAGCGAAGGAGAAGAATACCTTAACCAGCTGGTTTGACATGATGGCTTCCGCAGTGGGCTCTAGTGTGTCAGGAAGTGTAAGCATGGCACAGGATAGGACATGGTTCAGATCTGCTGTTCATAGTGTTGGTAGAACTCATAATCGACTTAACAGCACATAACAACAACAACAACAATAACAACCAACTTTTGCAGCTTGACATCAATTGTCATGCAATGAAGATTCTTAATAAGTAAATGGAATGCAAAAGTTGGAAGCAAAGAAGGACTAGTATTTGGACTTTATGTACTTGGTAACAGAAATGAGGCCAGAGATTGTGAAATTGAATTCCATACAATTAATTAATTACTCATTGCAAATGTCTTTAATTAAAAAAAAAAAACCACAAATGTTAACTCTCCACAGGGACCTCATCTATGGACTAATCAGGAATCACATTGACTATATTTGTGAAAAGAATTGTCAGAGAATAAAGCTTTCATCTCTAGAGAAAGAGTTGTAGGCCACATGTAGTGAGACTCCTTATCCCTCTCTTATTTGACCTTTGGTGGGATTTACGGAAGAGTTGATTTCCACCTGGAACCCTTATACTGCTTTTTAGTTTATCTGATTATGGGTTTTACTTTGCATAGTTTCTACTTTATGTCATTATATACCTATGTTT
>NW_006399756.1:36468716-36472435 GCF_000299155.1 Elephantulus edwardii | reverse complement strand
TTTCTTGGTAGTCCATGGTATGTTCAAGACTCTTCTCCAGCATCACAACTCAAAGGCATCTATCTTCTTCTATCATTAGTCCTTGTCCAACTCTCTGAAGCAGAGCAAGTAATTGACGAGTAGCTGGGTCATATGGAAGGTCTATATTCAGCTTTTTGGGGAAGATGAAAACTGCCTCCCAATTGCACCATTTTACAATCTCACAGACAAAGTATAAGAGTTCCTATCTCTCCACATCCTCTCCAACATGTGTTACTTGCTGTCCTGTTAAACTTTGCCACTGTTCCTGGAGTGAGATGGTATCTCATTTTGGTTTTGATTTGCATCTCTCTTATTGCATTTTTGGCATATTCTTAACCATCATTTGTAGATTAAAAAGTGAATTTCAGATAAATTTGATTCCAGGTGCCCAACAGCATAAATAGAAGATCCAAATTTGAACCCTGCATCCATCTCTGATGCTTAGTCTCCAGAACAGTTATTTGAACCATTACCAAGACATGTCCAAAGTATCTCAGACAAAGCCCCAGAATCCTTGTCTTCAAGGAGTAGCCTGGTTTAACCATACTAAAAATCTGGTATTTTGGTTTTGGTTTTTGGGGTTTTTTTAAAAAAAAAAAATCATCACTCCTGATTATTACAAGCTGACGCAGTTCAGATCTGTAGTTATTACCAACACAGAAAGAGAGCTGGCACAATAGAGAATGCACCAGGACAGCACACAATAACAAGTAGAAATAATTGTATATTATATATTGTTATGTCTTATTGAGTCACCCACGACCCATAGCAATCCTATGTATATATTAATATAAATATTAATCTAACTCATTTAAAGATATATTACTTCATTTTTATATTTCTAATAAATGACAGGCTTAAGACATCAATAGAAACAGTACAACATATAGGGACTATTTTGTTTTACAATGATTTAGCAATACCATATTTCAAGAAAGAAATTTTATTTAAAAGTTGATATTAAATCCTTCTACATAACATACTGGAAAAGTGTAAGGTATACTTACATCACTTAAAGATTTGCTGATATTCTTAAAATTTATCTGTAGGCTATTTCCGATGATTGGGAGAGGAGTGGGGCCAGGAGGGAGCTTCCCTTTCCCATGGCTCTGTTTCCAGAGTGAAAGGAGAAGCAAAGTGGAGACACACACCACCAGGACCACGACCAGATCCATTGCACCTTCTCGCCTTTTGGCTAAGATCAAGTGTATAATACTCTCTGCTGCTGAATTTGTGATTCTGTTGAATAAAAGCAATCAGTTGCTCAAATTGTTATTGTCTCTTCTGAGTGGACTTTGATTCACAGATAAGGATAAAATTAATCTGTAATTAGTCTTGTTCCTGGAGCATTGTGCAATCTACCTATGACTAATTAGAAATGTTGTTGGTTTGAACTCACCTAGCAGCTTGACATGAGAAGGATCTAGAAATCAGTTTCCAGTGTTCTGTGTGGTTTTGCTTATATGTAAGCAGCCTCGGCAGCTATACTTTTCTCCTTTCCATTATTGTGATAAGCATCTCTATCTCCAACTTTTACCAATTCTATTTTTATACGTGTACATCATTGCCTTAAATGCAATTGCAATCATTTGTTGTGCTCTGGTGGACTTTTTAAGGTAATGTGTTGCAATTCTAAAGGTGGATGTTTCGAATCCACCAGCTGCTCTACAGGATAAGAATGGACACTCTCCTTTAGTTTGATTTACTACCTCGAATAACCTGCTAGATGGTCAGTTATGAGTCGATCCTACCTGACACGTAAACAACAAAATACTTCCCTTAGTCCATGACCTTTCCCCATAATCATACATATTTTGAGGACTCTTTGTTGAGGTTCACTTTATTCATGCCAGAAAACTATTATACTTTTCCTTTGCTAAGATCTTTATGTGAGAGACCATATTAATCTATTGCTCTTGTTAGAGGTTGAGTTGGTTTTCAGATGTGGTGGTTTAAATGTACCTTTGCAACACCACAGAAGCTCTAGGTTGGGGAGATGCGTTATGTTTGTCTGCTAACAGAAATGTTGATGGTCCCTATCACTCAGATTCTTTTCAGGACAAAAATTGGAAGTCACCTCTCATAAACATTTAGTCTGGAAAACCCAATGGGGAATTGCCACCAGTATTCATTGACTGGACAGAAATGAGGTTTTGAGTTTAGAACACCAAAGAGTTAAACTTTTAGCCTTTGGTTGTGTAGAGTGGATGCTGTTTCATCAGAGACTTTTTCTCTATTCCTGCTTCACTTCAACTTTACACTTTGTACTGCACTATATTCATCTAATTGTCAATAACAGGCAAGCTTAAGATATAGTTAGACTGACATGGGGCAGTACGAAGTCTAAAGCAGAGGATGACGCAAATATTTTCAACTTTAGACTTAAGCATACCTTTGTGCCTAATTCAGGACATCACCTTTCCAATCACTTGATATGCATCTAAGACCTGGACAATGAATAAGGGTGACAGAGGAAGAATTGATACCTTCGAGTTGCAAGTGAAGAATATCTCATTAATATCTCAAAGACTGTCAAAAGAACAGATATGTCTTGAAGAAAGGTTAGCCAGAATGCTCCTTAGAAGTAAAGATGGTGAAGTTTCCTCACACATTCTTTAGGTATGTTGTTGTTAGGTGACATCGAGCCCAGTATGACTCATATGAGCAGACCTAAATCTTGTCTTATCCTCATCATCTCTGACATACTTACTTCCATTGCTGCAGGCAGTCCACCACAGTAGGGCTCTTCCTCCTCCTTTCCAAGCTTGATATTGCTTTCCAAGGAATCACTCTCTTAGAAACATGTCCAACGTAGGAGAGACAAAGCTTCTCCATCCTTGCTTCCAAGGAGAATTCTGATTGTACCTTTTCCAAGATATATGTTTGTTCATTTGGCAGTCTGTGGGATATTCAGTACTCTTCTCCAGCACCACAACTCAAAGACAACAATTTTTCTTCTGTCTTCCTTATCAGTGGTCCAGCTCTCAGAAGTATAGCAAGTAATTGAAAAGACCATGACCTGAGTCAGGTGCACCTTAATCTTCAAAGTGGCATCAGTATTTTGATCTTTGCTCCTAGGAAGTATTTTGAAGATATCCCTGACAGCAGACTTGCCCAAAACAATATGTAATCTGATCTTATGACTTCTGGTACCAAGGGTATTTATTGTGGATAAATAAGATGAAATCATTGGCGGTTTCAATCCTTTCTTCAACTATCATAATTTTGTCTATTGGCCCAGCAGTAAGGTCCTTTGCTTTCTTTATATTGAGATTTAATCCATATTTAAGACTGTGTTATTCAACCTTCTGCAGCAAGCGATTTCAATAAGCAAAATTTTATCATCTGTCTATTGCAGATTTTGATGAATCTTCCTTAAATCATTATGCCAGGTTCTTGTTCACAGACTCCAGTTTCATAAATTATTTGCTCGGCATACAGATGGAAAGCGTATATTGTTAGGAGAGACTATTCCTTGCAAAAAGAGATTATGCTTGGAATGATGGAGGGTCAGTGAAGGAGAGGAAGATATTAGCCCATGTTTAGCAGAAAGTAGCTAGAAAAGATTGATGGCCCTTTTTTTCCACTAAAGAGTTGGGATGTTAGGCCCAGACCAAGGTAAAGGGGGAGAATAAAAATTCAAAGAATAGCACATGTCAACAAAGGCAATGAATGACCTTGCACACCTGGCTGAACTA
>NW_006399756.1:36454111-36461956 GCF_000299155.1 Elephantulus edwardii | reverse complement strand
TCAATGTTGTGAAAATGGCAATACTACCAAAGGCAATTTACACATTTAATGCAATCCCAATACAAATACCAATCCCATTCTTCAACAAGATGGAAAAGGCAATCTCCAATTTCGTGTGGAATGGAAAGAAGCCCCGAATAAGCAAAGCACTCCTTAAGAATAGAAGAACGGTAGGAGGTATCTCACATTATGTCATTTGACACCTCAATGAAACAAGGTTCAGCATTACAGCAAACCAGGTTACCTCAGTACAGCATATTGACAGAAGGGTGCTGAACCACTAAGAGGAATGTTCCTTCAAAATGTAATAATAACCAATTTTAAATACAAAGGCCCTCCCCAAGGTCTTGTTAACTCTAAACAAGACTTTTAAATAAAAAACAACCAATATAGTAAGTTGTTGTTGTTGTTGTTATGTGCCTCTGAGTTGCCTGCAAATTACACGTGCTCAGAACCCTTCCCTGTCCTGAGCCAGTCTCACTAATTCTGACACATTAACCCCCATCCCCCCAGACAGTGTATTAAAGAGGGGGGGAAGAGAATAGTTAGGACCTGAAAAACTTTATATAGATTACAAATAGTTGAAGGAACTGTGTGTTTAACCAGCAGACAGGAGAGATTTTTGGTGGATTCCAGCATCAGAAGGAACTTTCATGAAGGCATAAAAGTGAAAACTGTTCATGTTCTATAAGTTAAAAACTACTACAAATGAAAAGAAGAATAAGAGTACTTTGGATAAACAGATTTAAAAGAGAACATCTAAATCTCAAAGGGAAAAGAAGAAGTATATGCAAAAATGATTCTTTGATGAGTGACATTTTTGTCAGTTATTTAATATAGGAGGAAAAGGAGTCGCTGTTTTATAAAGTAGTGTTTACCTCTGAAACACCCCCTCCTCAATTATTTAGTCAAAGGCTATCTTCCTGACGATATGTAGGATATTACTATTTATAATAAAAAGCCCAAGAAACCTGTTGTAAGGCAATAGGTTGGCCCAGCGGACAACAACCCTGCAGGTTAGAGCAGAACTGCCCCAAAGCATTTCCATGATGGTAAATCTTCGTGGAAGTAGACCACCATAACCTTTCTCCTAAGGTACAGAGCCATCAACAGAATATGCTGTTATTACTTGCTCTTAATTTTAGTCTGGACTCACACAGTACAAGACAAAATCTGAAAAGTTAAACATTACTTAGAGCAATTCTATAATGTTTTAGATAAAGAATGAAAAACAAAGTAGAGAAAATACTACTTTCAAAATTGTGAACCAAGAGAGAAGCATCAAAAGACAATGGAAGGAATACAGAGACACTGTATCAAAAAGAACTGGTGGAAATTGAGTTGTCTGAGGAGGTAGCATATGATGAAGAGCAGTGGTACCAAAGGATGAATTCCAACATAAACAGACCGTGTTGACAACACACAAGCCTCCAAGAATTAACAGAACACTAATTGAGGAATTTCAACAAATAGTTGCAGCCCTGGAGTAGCTCTTTCAATATAGCCAAGACATTTTCAATATTAACTGTTAACTAACTGGGAATTGTAACTAGGTATGTTTTCTAAATAGGGACACATATGGAAAAATGATATTGGTGTCCATTTAAACAAAAAGGTGATCCAACACTATGCAGTAATTATTGAACAAAATAATATCACACGAAAATGAAATCTTAAATGACAAGACACTTCCTAACCCTTTACTTCTGGTCAAAATACCATAGCAAATGACTGTGATATACCTACTTATCACTAAATACATGACTTTATTTCTGACAATGACAGTTTAAAAACAACATAAATAGCAAACTACAGAGGGAGTGTTTTATTTTACAATGATATTTATTATTACTTTTTACTAAATTTTATTTCAATATGAAGATTAATTTATCTACCAGTGCACAGCACTGGGGGAGCTCAAGATGGACTTGCATTGCTTAAAGGTTTACTGTCACTCTTAAGATACAACTATAGGCTATTTCCAATAACTAGGAGAGGAGTGAGCCCAGGTAGGTACTTTCCTTTCCCATAACTCTGTTTTCAAAGTCAAAGGGGGGAACAAATAGAAGACACAGAGCTTCAGGACCATGATTAGATCCATTTTGTCCTTCTCCTCTTACTGAGGCAACTATGACCTTCCAATCCTAAATTTCTATAATAGTCCTTACTATTAATTTTATAGTAATGATAAATAAAAGAATTGATTGTCTAACTTTCCTATAATCCCTTCTGGGTGGGTTTTGGCTCACTGGTACCAATAATAATTGTTATTTGATCTTGTTCTAGGAGCCAGGATGGCAGGAGCACTTTGCAAACTGTTGCTAATGAAAAAGTTGGTGGCTGGGACACAACCTGTGAATTCGCATGAGAAAAGCCTTTACTTCTGCTAAGATTATACCAAGCCAATGTTGGTCAGAAGTTCTGCTCTCTCACACAGGAGGTAACCATGAGTCACAAGTCTGGTTTTGTTTTCCTCTAATTATCCTCTCTTTATTCTCAACATATACTCCTGAACATTTGTATTTAACTGGTTGTAGGGCTGGGCGCTGGTATTAGCAATTTCTCTGTCTCTCCCTTTTTATGAAGAAAAGAAAAAAGAAACTGTTGTGTTGTTGGGATTATACACAACAAAACATACAACAGTTTTACATGCACAATCCAAAGACAGTGATTACATTCTGGTTGGACAGGCATCCTCACCTGGCTTTTCTAAATTGCACAGCACTAACTCAGGTAAGTAAGTATGAAGGCATTTACACATTACTCAGGTAAATAGAAGGTCAATACAGCGATTATAAAGGGTTATCATTGAGTGGCCAGCAGGGTGTCAATTTAAGCTACAAAATTTAGGAAGCTTCTTAGAACGATTGTTAGCTTTTCACTAGATGTTGAATGAACAGAAAAGTGAACAGTGCCCAGTGGAGCAGAGTGTTCCAGCGACAGTGCAGAAGGTGTCAAGCCATCTCATCAAATATATATATAATTTTTTTTCAATGATGATTGTCATGGATACCATTTGAGTTTGGCATCTGATTTGCCAGGCAATGCACTGGACATTTTGTGCTCACATAATTACAACTTGCTTTTGCCTTAATACTTTGATTATATTTATTTATCACAGTTTTACAGATAAAAAAACTGAAGTTGAGAGAATTTGAACTTTGTTCCCAGAATGTCACAGCTTATCAATTGTGAGATATTGTGCTATTGGTTCCAACTCTGCTACCCCATATACAACAAAATTAAACATCGTCTGGTATTGTGCCATTGATACAACTTTTGCTATGCCTTTGTTAACTGCTGAAAAGAGGATGTTAGTCTGTTATCAAGAGAAAACCCAAATCTGGGGAATCCCAACTGGGAGCCCCTTTATAATGCTTCTTTAGCTTAAAAAAAAAAAACCCAATACAAAAACAAAACCCCAAATCTGAACTAACCATGAACAACTGAGCAATCTGTCAGTCTCTGGTACCCACAATTAGACAAATATTCAGCAGACTCATTAGAGATTCCCCTGCACACCTCTTGTCATTAATATTCCATTCAGCATCACTGTAGAGAAAACTAGACATCTGCTTTCCCCCCTCATGTTGTTACTGGTTTGCACACAGTCATTTACATACATTGTTTCATGAATTTAAACTGGGTTTTTATACAATCTTTTGCTTACAATGTGTTTCCTTCATGTACATGTGTTTTATGTAATTACTCATATACATTATATTTTATAGAATTAATTACTTTTCTCTAAGCTTATTATTACTCTATTATGTCCCCATTGAATCTTTCCTATTTCTTCACTCCCGCATCCGCCCATTAACCTCTGCTATCTTCTTTCCCTTTTTTATGTCCCTCATTTCTTTTCCATTTCTTTTTGAACATTTATACACTTTTGTTCAATTATCCTTCTATTTTTATAAAACTGAGTTCTTTCGTTCAGCATAATGCTCTCAAGACTCTCCCATATAATACAGTATTTAGGAAACCATTGTTCATTAGTGCTACATGGTATTCCAATGTGTGTACCACAACTTCTCAGTCCATTTATTGGTATGAACATACGTGTACATATCACCATTTGCATCTTAGTTCTGATTTTCTTAGGGTATATTTCTGTAATTCTTAGGATATTACTAGCGGGGTCATAAGGGATTTCCATGCTCAACTTTTGAAGGAAACACTAATCTGCCTTCTAGAGTGGTTGTACCATTTAACAATCCTCCCAGCAGTGTATGAGGGTTCCAGTCTCTCCACATCTTCTTCAATATTTATTGTTTGCAGCTTGTTAAACTTTGCTACTGCTTCTGAAGTGAGATGGTCGCTCATTGTGGTTTTGATCATCATCTCACTGACTTCCAGTGATTTTGAGCATTTCTTCATGTGTCTCTTGGTCATCTAAATGTCTTCTTTTGTTCTGGGTCATTTTATGTATTTTGCTCATTTTTTTATTGAGTTATCAGTCTTTTTCCTATGGAGGCCACCCAATATATTTTAAACTTTAGTTATAAGACCTTGGTGTGAAATGTCATTTCCAAATAAGGAATGGGAAGAGGTCCCGAATAAGCAAAACTCATCTGCTGTTCTGCTGCTATGTTTGAATCCTGCTCATAGCCTTGGTTGAGAACAATCAACACACTAGCATTCAGGGGCCAACTGGGAAAAAAAGCATGAAGAGCCGAGGAATTTCAGGAGTCTTAAATATT
The DNA here is from genome assembly GCF_000299155.1 of Elephantulus edwardii. Lineage (NCBI taxonomy): Eukaryota > Metazoa > Chordata > Mammalia > Macroscelidea > Macroscelididae > Elephantulus > Elephantulus edwardii. The sequence continues at coordinate 36,457,253 of NW_006399756.1, read as the reverse complement.
ACTTTTATTTTGGTTCATATAGAATGTGGGAAGGAGTCAGTGTGCATGCCACTGAACCTTTGTACCCTGAGCCCCAGTAGAGGGTCTCCTCTAGAGCTGCTGATGGCCTTGAACCATAGGCTTCGGGATTGCACTACAGCTTCTTGCCACTAGCTACCGGAGCTCAGGTGCCCAAATCTGTCTGTCATGAACATGACACACATTTTAGAATCCAACATCTGCTAATTGCATTTCCCGTGTCTTTAAAGAATGAATTTGGTGTCTGTATTGGGATTGCATAGAACGTGTAGATTGCCTGATAGGACTGTCATTTTCACAATGTTGAGTCTTCATGAAGAGGAAATATTTTCCTGTTTAACTAGGTCTCATTGTTTTTTTGTAGTAGTGCTTTTTAGTTTTCCTTATAAAGTTCTCTTGTGTATCCAATTAAATTTATTCCAATGCATTGCATGTTGTTGTTGGCTGTTGTAAATGGTATTGATTTCTTAGTTTCCTTTTCTATGCTATATTTATTGCTATAGAGAAATCCCACTGATTGACTGATTGATTTTTATTTCTTTAAAGGTTTTTTTTTAATTTTAATTAAAGTTTACAGAGACTTTAAATTTCCATTTATTCATTGTTGCACTTTTATTTTCTGGTTGTGTACTGTCGAATTGGATCTGACTGGCACTAGAGGAAGTAGCCCTTTATTCTCCAGAGGGGAGGATCTTTCAGGATTGTAGTGCAGCTTCTTGCCAATAAGCCACCAGAGCTCCCTCCCACCGAGTTTTGTATACTGATCTTGTATCCTGCCACTCTACTAAATTGGTCTACTAGGTCGAACAAATTATTTTTGTTGAGTTTTTGGGGTTTTCTGTGTATACTACCATCTTTTCTGTATATAGTGTCAGTTTTACCACCTCTTTGCCAGTTTGGATACCTCTTATTTCCTTCTCTTGTCTCATTACTCTAGCTAATACTTCCAATACAATATTGATATGAGTGGTGTTAGTTGGCATTCTTGTCTGGCCCCTGTCCACAAGGGAAACATCTTTAATTTTTCTCCATTTTGAATGATATTGGTTCTTTGTTTTGTATATACACTTTTTATTATGTTAAAAAAAATCCTGCATAATCCTATTTACTTGACTGCTTTAATTAGGAAGAGGTGATGGATTTAGGCAAAGGCCTTTTCTGCATCAATGATGGGATCATGTGGTTCTTGTTTTTTGCTTTTACAAATGTGATTAATTAGAGATGTCTTTTTATTTTATTTTTTTTTTTTAATTTTGTGTGCGTGTACCGTCAAATTAGATCTGACTGGTACAGGAGGATATTGCGCCTCCTTCTCCGGCAGAGCGTCTGGTGGATTTGAACCGTAGAGATGTCTTTTTAAAATAACGTTAGCGATAGGACTGCAGAGCCCCTTTTCCCACTCCCAGAATGGCTGCTGAACAAATCCAGTTTTCTCCCTCCTCTGTTTCAGTGCAGTATACATTATTGAACCCATCTTACTCAGTCTCTCCCCAACCCCAAGGTCAGTCCTCTTTTACAACTGTGGCACCATGTAATATTTGTCCTTTTGTGACGGGGATATTTCACTCAGCATAATGTTCTCCAGAGTCAACCATTTTGAATAATATTGCATGAGTTCCTTGTTTTTCAATACAGCATAGTATTCCATTGTGGGAATATACCTCTCCACATCTTCTTCAATATTTATTGTTTGCTGCTTGTTAAACTTTGCTACTGCTTCTGAAGTGAGATGGTCGCTCATTGTGGTTTTGATCGTCATCTCTCTTAGGGCTAGGGATTTTGAGCATTTCTTCATGTGTTTGTTAGCCATCTGAATGTCGTCTTTGGTGAAGTGCCTGTTCATATCCTGTGCCCATTTTTCTATTGGATTATTTACCTTTATCTTGTTGTGGTGCTCAAGTATTTCATAAATTCTGGATATAAGTCCCTTATCTGATATGGTATTACCAAATACTTTTTCCCAGTCAGTGGCTTCCCTTTTTACCCTGTTCAAGAAGTTTTTGGATGTGCATAGGGACTTGACTGTTAGAAGATCCCATTCATTTACTTTATCTTCTCCTGGTTGTAGATTGAACATATCTTTATGAAGCAAAACATGGCCACCATGGCCACTCTAAATTTCCTTTTCACTTGCATTAAGCCCAAAATAAGAAAAGTCCAAAAAAAATCCAGCAATGATAGTCTTTTTAAATGAATAATGCAGAGTAGAAATGAATTTAAATGGGCATATATTAATAATTCAGCTCTGCTTATTGTGAAAATGTAGCAATAAATCAGTTAACTAATAAGGTCAATATGGTGGTCAATACAAAAATTACAGAATATTTAGAATAGGATGAGAGACAATTCTAGATATTGAAGAAATAGGGAGATGTGGATAAGAGATCTCATGGAAAAGTGCCCCTAGTATTTTTAGGGAAGTGAATGAAAGAGGGAATTTGTAGATGACAATGAAGAAACAATCTTTTCTTCAAACAGGAATGAAGCAGAGCTGGTAGGGTGGTGGCACAGATATAAATCCATTGTTAACTGCGGTGACATCAATGTCCTTAGGGTCAACCAGAGGCTTCAAGGTAAATTTCTGTAAAATGCTGGTCAGAAATAAAAACAACTCCATGCGGGCCAGTCCTTCTCCCACACAACTACGTTTGCCTAAAAATAACAAAAACAGAGGTTAGATACTCCTTTAGTGCTATACTTTTAACTGACACACAGAGAATATACATTAATTGTGTGAGTAGTGATTGAATAGATAGATAACTGGAACACAAGTTGACTGGATAAGCAGATAGGACAAGGGATATGTTTGCAATCATGCTAATGCCTTATTTTAGTGAATAGTTTTTACTTAACAAACATTTTTTAAAAAGAAAAATCACTATAATTAACAATGAAGAAAATCTCCAAAGAGATTAATTTTCTTAACATTTTTTTATAATGAGTTCAAAGGTAGTAAAAAGTTAAGGAACTGGGGAAGGACTGGCAATGTTTCAATCTGTTTATATATGATTGACATCAATTGAGCAAACTCCAAGGCAGCTCCCAACAACCACCATCCTTATGTCAAAGACTTAAATATTCGGACTTTAGACTCGCTATTTCATTTTCCATCAATCTACTTTTA
>NW_006399756.1:36442444-36443995 GCF_000299155.1 Elephantulus edwardii | reverse complement strand
CCAGGCACAATCTTTGCAATTACTTACTCTGTACCAGAGAGCTGGACAATGACTAAGGATGACGGAAGAAGAATTGATGCTTTTGAGTTGTGGTGCTAGAGAAGAGTCTTGAGCATACGATGGATCATCAAGAAGACAAATAAGTCTGTCTTGGAGAGGGTGAAACAAAGTTTCTCCTTGGAGGCTAGGATTATGAAGCTTAATTTTCCATACTTTGGGTATGTGGCCTGGATAGGCCAGTCCTTGGAGAAGGACATCATTCTTGGAAGAGTGGAGAGACAGTGCAAGAAAGGAGGTCCCAGGATGAGATTGATTGATACAGTAACTGGGGCAATGAGGGTAGGTGAATTTGAGTCAACGAGACTGGCTCAGGACAGCGTGACCTTCAGAGGTGTTTTGTACAGGGTTACTAAGAGTAACAAGTGACTCGATGGCACATAACAACAACAGGACCCACCAGAGAGTTCTGGTGGCTTAGTAAGTAAGGACCTGTACTGTCAATCCAAAGGCACATGTTTCAAATCCACTAGCTGCTCTGGAGGACAAAGATGGACAATCTCCTTCTGTCTGATTTATTGTCTCTGCAAACCTTCTGGATGGTCAGCTAAGAGCTGATTCTGAATCAATGGCATATAACAAGTAAACTTCTTAAAACTTTCCTGATAAAGTTCCCTTCACAAATAACACCAAGCCATGATATTTTCCATTACTTCTCATACAAATTGTAGACAATGAATTAGGAAACTAAAGAAGATTTCATGTCTTTGAACTGTGGTGTTGGCTAAGAGTATTGAACATTCCACATACTGACAAAAGCACAAAAGTATTTTGGAGAAAGTGCAACCGGTAAGCTTTTTGGATGCAATGATAATGAAATTCCTTTCATATATTTTGGGCTTATGATCAACACGTGCCAGTCCGTGGAAAAGACATCAGACAGCTTGGAAAGGTGGACAGTGAGTGAAAGAAAGGAAGACTCTAAACTTGGTGCTTTGACCAGTGAACTACAACAGGGAGACTCAGCTTGGTGGAGAGTGTGAGGATGGCGTAATGTAGGATAAGGTTTCAGTTTGCTTTGCATTAAGTCACACTGTATGGTAGTCAGCACAACAGCATCAAACCTCAACATAACATCATCACCCTAGCAAATCTTTGTTATCTTGCTCTGCCCATGCTTTCTTTCCCATCTTTCAACCCCCTTCCTCTTCTGTGCAAAGTTGTCCTTTTTTTATCTCTGTATCAAACTCACACTCATCATATCAAGTACCTTAATAATTTAAATAATGAGGTTTGTTTAAGAGAAATAAGGTAGAAAATTCTAGCACTTCTGTATCATCTCCCTATCTCAAGTTCATCCTTCTGAAGTCTATCATTTGTGCTCATACCTCTGACCTCAGGGTGCTTCAGCAGAAGTAGGAGTCCATATCTCAGGGTGGTGCTTGTTGTCTCTGTCCCAGCTGCAAACAGGTCACTTGTAGTGGTTATCAAGTTCTTAGTAGTAAATTCAGTCTGTTTATTGTGCTTTTCCTAGGAATATTAGGTGATAGTTTG
>NW_006399756.1:36431726-36442344 GCF_000299155.1 Elephantulus edwardii | reverse complement strand
ACACATATATTTACATATATATACTTATATTTATAAGAAGAGTAAAGACAGGAGAGTCTTTTTCATTGTCCAGTTTCAGGTTCACAGCAAATAACTGAAAATTGAAATGATTGAAAATGACCATGACCTAAATATGACACACCTTAATCTTCAAACTGTTATCATTACTTCTCACTAATTTGGAGAGGTCCTGAACAGTGGACTTGCCTGATGCAATATATCTTCTGATCTCCTGACTGCTTGTACCAATAATATTGACTTGTAGGATAGAGAATATACTTACAATCCTGATTCCTACAGTGCCAGACCCAACGAAACACCAATGACCACACACAGAATCAGTGAAATGACAACTCAGCACACACACTGCAAGTGAGAAGACTCAAGAACACTTAGTGGTTATTCTTGCTGTTGTTAAGTGCCATCAAGTCAACTCTGATTCTTGGTGATCCTATGAACAACAGATCTGAACCATGCCCTATCTTGCACCATCTTCACAGTCATTATCAAACCATTGTGGTAATTACTACATCAATCCACTGCATTGAGGACCTTCCTCTTTGCTCCTGGTCTACCTCTGCCAGCAGGTCTCTCTCTAAGAACTGGTTCCTCCTGAAATATTGCTCAATGTAAGTGAGATGACGTTTCAGCAGCCTTGCGTCTAAGGAGCACTGCATTTGCATTTAAAAAAAAATCCCACAGATTTTTTCGTTCTTTTCACAGTCCACAGTGTATTCTCTTGGCAACACCACAATTCAAAGCATTAATTTTTCTTCCTTCATTCATTCATAGCGAAAAACATGAATCGCTTATTGCAGAAGATCAAAGACTACATCCTTCAAAATTACTTCTGTCTCAACATCAAGAAAACAAAAATACTCACCACACAACCAATAGGCAACACAATGCTAGGTGGGGAAAAGATTGAAGTTGTCAACAATATCATTTTACTTGGATCCACAGTCAACACCCAAGGTAATTGGTTTTTGTTGTTTTTATGTGCTGTCGAGTCCACTACAAGTCAGAGCAATCCTATGCACAATAGCTCTGAACTCTGTTCTATTCTGAGCCAGTCTCACTGTCTCTGACATTCCTACCCTCATTACCCCAATCCATCTGATCTGGGGTTTTCTCCAAAGATAACCTTCTCCAATGTCTGGTCTCTTCTGGCTACATGTTCAAAGTGTGTGAGAAGGAGTTTCAGAATCCGTGCCTCCAAGAGCAGCTTGATTTCATCCTCTCCAGGGCATACCTGTGAGTTCTCTTGACAGTCCATCATATATGTTCAATACTCTTCTCCAGCATCACAACTCAAAGGCATCCATTTTTTTTTTTTCTGACATCCTTGGTTATTGTCCAGCTCTTTCATGTAGAGCAAATAATTGTGAAATCCATGGCCTGGATCAGGGGCACCTTAATCAACATACTGAAATCCTTGCTCTTCAGCACTTTGCAGAGGACTCTGACAGCAGAATTTTCTAAAGCAATTAGTCTTTCGATTTCCAGGCTGCTGGTATCGAAAGTGTTGATTGTGGAACTGACCAAGATGAAATTGCTGAAAATCATAAACTCTTTTCCATCTGTCATGATGAGACTCTTTGTTTTCTTGATTTTTAGATTCAGTACATATTGTAGAGTACAGTCTTTGATCCTCTACAGAAAATGCATCAGGTCCTCTCCAGGTTCAGCAAGTAAGGTTTCATCATCTGCAAAACGCAGATTGTTGATGAGTCTTCCTTCAATTGTGATGCCATATTTCTCCACATAAAGTCCAGCCTCCCAAATCATGTGTTCTTCACACAGATTGATAAGGTATGAAATAAGCCACATCCCTGATGCACTTCTTTTCTGATTTTAAAGCATGCAGTGTTTTCTTGCTCTGATCTGATGATTGCTTCCTGGTCCAACTATAAGTTTTGCCTGAGCACAATCAGGTGTTCTAGGATTCCCATTCTTCTCAAGGTTAGCCACAATTGGTTGTAATCCATGCAGTTAAATCCCTTTACACAGACAATGAAATACAAATTCCTGTGGTATTCTCTGCTTTCAGCTAATATCCGTATAACATTGCCTAAAGTCCCTAGTGGCATGACTTCTTCTAAACCTAGCTAATATTTCTTAATAGTTCTCTGTTGATGTACTGGTCTAGTCACTTCTGAATAATCTTTGGCAGGATTTTGCTTGCATGTGATATCAGTGATATCGTTTGATAATTTCCACACTCTTCAGACCACCTTTTTTTAAAAAAAAATTACTATAAATATGAATGTCTTCCTGTCAGTTGGCCATGTGATTGTCCTCCAGATTGCCAGGCTCAGACTGGGGAGCACTTTGAGGCCTACATCTGTTGAAATATATCAATTGGTATTCCATCAATTTCTGGGCCTTGTTTTTTGCTTATTCCTTCAGAGCAGCTTCAACTTCCTCTTCATCACCATTGTCTCTTGGTCATATGTTTCATGAAATTTTTCTGTGATAGTCAATTAGTTTTGTACAGTGACTCTGTGTACCCTTCACATCTTCTTTTGATGCTTCCTGGATTATTCAACATTCTTCCTATAGCATCATTAGGTATGGCAACTCATGGCTTGAATTTGTTCTTTAGTTCCTTCAGCTTAACAAATGATGAATGAGTTCGACCATTTTCATTTTCTAACTCTAGTTCTTTGCACATTTCATGAACTGCTTTGCTTTGTCCTCCTGAGCTGCTCTTTGAAATCTTCGGTTCAACTCTTTAAAATTCCTGATTCCTTCTGAATATCCCCTGGAGTGTCAATTATGGGTCAATTCTGACTCAAGGGTACACAACAACAAGCCATGGTAGTAGCAATTAAGAAATTATAAAATGCCAGAGAGCTCTGGTGGCCTAATGGCAAGAAGCTGCTCTGCAGTATGAAAGGCAGGCGGTTTGAATCCACCAGATGCTTTGCTGAAGTAAGAGGTTAAATGTCCTCCTGTGCCAGTTGGACTCAACAGCATACAACAAGAAAAAAAATATTGAAAGATGAGTTGCACTGGAAAATTTGCTATTAGTGACTTATTTATCCAAAGTTCTAAAGATCAAGATTGTCAGTGTGCAGACTGAGTCTGCTTGATCCAAGCCTTGGCATTTTCTTTTCTTTTTAAAAACAAAAAATTTAATTGAAATTTTAATTAAAGTTCATAAAGACTTGGGATTTTCATTCATTCACTGATGCACTTTTTCCTCCCTACCCACCCCGCCCTCCAGTAGGTTTTTATACTTGAAAAGTAAAAAAAAAAAAAAATCTTTCATTATTTTATAATCCCCTACCCCCCAGTCTACATCATCATGCAGCTCTCATTCTTGACTCCTGCTATGAAAATAATACCTAAACATATATTCTTTTCAAACAGCTCTCTCCTCATCTGTTTCATTTGAATATATATTATTTATCCCCTCTTTTCTTAGTTTCCCCAAATCCCTGTGTCAGTCCTGCTTTACAAGAGTGGCATTATGCAGTATTTGTTCCTTTGTGACTGAGATTTTTCACTGAGCATAAGGTCCTCCAAAGATTTTTCACTGAGCATAACGTCCCCATTTTGTATAATGGTTCATGAGTTCCTTATTTTTCAACGCAACATAGTATTCCATTGTGTGAATATACCACAGGTTCTCTATCCATTCGTTTGTTGATGGGTACTTAGGTTGTTTCCAACCCAAGTTTGCTATTGTGAACAAAGAAGCAAAAAACATGGTGTGCATATATCTGCTTGGGTGACAATTCTGGTTTCTTTTGGGTGTATTTCCAATAGTGGAGCTGCTAGATCAAATGATATTTCTATTTCCAACTTATTGAGAAAACATCAAAGTGCGCTTATGTGAACCTATACCTAGAGGAGGAGGCAGTTGTGTGAACAGAGGAGGGGAACACTGAATGGTTTAAAATTAGGGGAGTGCACCAGGGTTGTATTCTCTCTTCAAGCTCCACTCTACTAGAGGCTCATATAATCTTATGGGAGCTCAATACTAAATCTCTTTTTGAAATATATCCTTGGATCCGGGAGCACAGCATCCAGTCACCTGAGCACCAGTCTCTGCAAATCTGTCCTGTTTCACCTGTGGTCAAGTGAGTCAGTCCTCTGATCGATATGAGTCTCTGTAAGACCGTCTAATGAACAATCAAACCCAAGGGACATAGAGAAGTCAGAGAACTGAATGAAGGAGGGATTGTTAATGTTTGAAATCATGGAGGTATACAGAGGATCAAACATCTTAGCAGGATGAATTATGAATACAGTTGGTGTCAAAAGCCAGGTTTGTGGCGATGGCTCCAGATTCATACAAGTGTGGGGGTTTGTAGAAATTATAAATTAGGACATTGGGAAATTAAAATGGTAATTTTGCTGTTACTAAAATGGAGAGGGGGAGAACTTATTTGCTTTTGGTTTTAGGCCAAGGATAAGAACTGAGAACATATGCATATGAATGAGATGTTAAAGGTGGAGAATGAAGTTAAAATTGGGAATTTCTTTAAAAGTTTATGTGTTTTTGTATTTTTTTTTAGTTGTTATTGTTGTTGATTGCAATCAGTGGACTACAATTCCTAATGACCCAGTGAACAAACAGCCAAAAGCCTTTCTATAACTATCATCATTTATGAAAACTCACTGAGTTTCCAGAGGCATGTTATTTAGGAAGAGGATGCCACCAACTTTATGAATATTGCTATTTCTGTTTCTTCCATAGAGTAATGTTAAAATAAATTGAAAAATGATCAAGGTTTTTGTTGTTATAATGTTAAATATTTATAAAATATTTAAGTTTTTATTGATTTAATGTTAATATGTCTGATGTCATGAATACTAAATATTAGAGATCTCGAAAGACTGTAATCCTCTATTTAGCAAGTAGTTGACTGAATATACTAAGAGGAAAATCCATCCTGGAGACATGCTTGTTGAAAGCAGAAGAATTAGAGGGAATGGGACCTAGGGGAATATTAAGGCCCACCCCATACTTTGAGGAAATGTACATTTAAATGGACTTTGATTGAAGAGATTTACATTTGGAAGAAAGGCAAGCAGGAAGAAGAGACAGCTGGAACTTCTGAAAGTGATCTGTTTGTGTACTGTTCTAGCCATTTTTGAATGATTTACAGCGGTAATTTGTTTGCATATGATATTTGTTAGGCCATGGGGATAAGGAATCATAAGGATGTGACAGCTTCACCCACCTGACTGGACCATAAACTACAATAGAGTTGTCCCTCCCTACTCTTCCATCTCCCTGAAAAGCCTGCTATAAAAACCTGCCCAAATACACCCGAAGTGTGATTTCCTTGGCGTTCCTTTCCAGACCAAGGAATCTCACCTGGGAGCTCCCTTAATAAAGCTCTCTTTAAGCTTTCTTTCTTACTCTCCAGTCTCCTTCTTGAGTCCACAGCCTTATAGCTGGTATGAAGATCTACCAATATTACTAATGCTGTTGTTTGATAATTTCCATATTGAATTGAATCACATTTTTTGGGAATAGACACAGGTGTGAAGGTCGTTTAGTCAGTTGGCCAGGCACTGTCTTCCAGTTTTTCTGGAAGAAACTGGTTGGAACATCCATAAGTTCATCTGTGAGTAGAAATATGTCAATTGAGATCCTATCAATTCCTGAGGTCTTATTTTTTTGACAATGTCTTCAGTCCATCTTGAACTTCTTTTGAACTATTGAAACTTGAGGCTTGAATTTATCAGTTCTTTCAGTTCAAGAAGTGCTGACTGAAACTTTCTTTTTTATTTCCCTATTCTATGTTTCTGCATGTTGTTGTCGCTGTAATGTGCTGTTGAGTCATTTACAGCTCATAGTGACCCTATGCACAATAGCCCTGAAATTTACTCTATTCTGTGTCAAGCTTTACTGTATCTGACACACCTACCCTCATGACCGCAGTCACTAAATCAATGCATCTCATCAATGGTCTTCCTCTCTTTTTCTGTCCCTCCACCCTTCCCAGCACAATGTCCATCTCCAAAGACTGGTCCCTTCTTGCAACACACCCAAAGTATGTCAGAAGAACCCTCATAATCCTTGTTTTCAAGGAGCAGCCTGTTTTCACCTGCTCTCCTGGCAGTCCATGATATAGTCAACATTTTTCTCCAGCACCATAGCTCAAAGGCATCAATTCTCTTTCTATTATACCTATTCATCGTCCAGTTGTCTGACTCATAACAAGCAATTGTGAAGACCAAGACCTGAATCAGGAGCACCTTGGTCTCCAGAATGATGTTGTTGCTCTTCTGCACTCTGGAGAGGTCTCTACTAGCCAACTTTCTCAATGCAATTCATCTCCTGATTTCCTGGATGCTAGTACCAAGAGTGTTGATTGTGGAGCCAAGCAAACTAAAGTTAACAATTTCAATCTCTCCATAATCTATCATAATGCTTCCAGTTTTTCTGCATATTGTATTAGAATAGTTCTCTTCGTCTTCTTGACCTACCTTTTAAAATGTTCTGTTCAGTTTGTCTTTTACTTCAACATCTATCTCTTCCTTTCGTTTTGGCTTCTCGATGTTATAGTCAAATTTTAAGAGTCTCTTCCAATATTCAATTTGGTGTTTTATTTGCCCTCTCTTTGTAGTAATAGAGATGAGCAAATTAGAAATTGGCTGTCTAAAATGTGGGGATTAAAGAACGAGGTATGAAGTTGCTGACTTACATACTCACAATTATAGTTATTGAACACTGTAAGTACTAAATTAATTCTTCAAATATGAAGGATAATGGCTAGCAAAGCCAGCAGGTGGGTAGTCTGAGATGTTAAGGGTTTACTGTTCAAAATGGCATTCCCAGCCATGGAGTTGGACTTTGTTTTTGGATGAGCGGGAATTTGAGGGTAAATAGTATTCGCCTATGCACCAGGAGACTGGTTAGTCTTGTCATTTAATTGACCTGATCCAGCAACAGAATTTGAGAATCTCACCACTACCAAAAAAGAAACAAGAGAAATAATATGCCCTTTGGGGCTAGAGATACTTGTGCCAGCTAGACCCACAACAGCAGAAACAGCTGTGGCCACGGTAGATAACCAGAGACAGGACATGAGCTAGAGCTGACATTACACCTACTACCCCATGGAACCCGAGCAAAGAGCCCAAGTTTGTTGGAGGACTGGGGTGGGGCTTGGGAGCCATAATAATTGGCAAGACAAAGAGCCCAAAGCCACCAGGCTGAGGTGCATGTGAACACATGGGAAGTTGTCTTCTCTGAGTCATTGTATTTGTTACCAACATGAACTAAAACCTTTGACTTCCCTAATATGATTCTGTGTGTACTGTGAGCTATTGTGATGGATTTCAGACCCAGTAAAGCTGTAATATTGGGATTGGAATGTAGAAAGAGGTGAAGGAATATGAGGAACATGTGTGACGTCACAGAAATTGGTTTGTATTGTGGGTGCTGTTGACAGGGACAGTTCTTCAATGTGGAGTTAGTAGATGTTGGACATGTTGTAAGGTGGGACCAGTCCTTAGAGAGGGACATCATGCTTGGGAGGGTGGAGGGACCATGCAGGAGAAGAAGACCCTCTAGGAGGTGGACGGATTCAGTGACTGGGGTAATCAGGATGGGTGTGTTGGAGACAGTGTAATTGGCACAGGACAGGGCAGGGTTTAGGTGTGTTGTATATAGGGTCACTAAGAGTCGGAAGTGACTCAATGGCACATGAAAACAAAAAAACCCACACTTGTAAGATATAGCCATCTCTGTGTGGCCCTTGGTGTTTTACACATCCACAAAAGACCATTTCTGTGACCCAATAATGAAGGTGTATGATTGATAGGAAAATGCATACACATTTGGAGGGATGCTTGTGATCATGTAGAAAGAACAATTGTACTAGATACAGAGCAGGCAAGTCTCAAATGCTCTTATCTTTATGCCCTATTCCTTGATAGGAATTACAGATATTTTACAGATAGATGTAATTTTCTATTACCTGCTGAGAAAGCCATGAAGTAATCACTCTTCTTAAAGTTGCCACTTTTATCCAGAAAGTGGCCAGGGTCAAATGTGTTTGCATTGGGGAATTCTTTTTCGCTGTGAAGCACAGAAGTCAGTGAAGTTAATATGGTCGTACCCTGCAATAAACAGACACAAATAAAGTGAGTGACCCTGGGGCTTGTTCTTTGTTTTAATTTTTTAATAAATTGTTGAATATGATAGTTATTTGTATATAGTAAATTTTCTTCTTTTTGCTAAGATTGCCTTATTCAATGTATGTGTAATAAGAATAGTTTAAACAAGGATGTTCTGAGTACTATGGAAAAGAAATGAAAACTCATTTCAGACATTGAAAAATGATTCTGTGGTGTTCTCCTTCACTACCTAGCCAGTCTTACACTGAGCTTAGCAATCAGGCCACAGGGAAAGCATAGTGTCTTCTCAGGAAGTTTCAGAGTAGGCTTCTTGGCTTCAGCATGCATGTGAATTCCTCCCTTTCCTTGTGGACCTGTTGCACTTGACTGACTTAATTTTTCTCCAACTTTTTAGTGCGATATTAGAATTTGTTTGGAAATACAAAAACCTAAGCTCATCTAAAAGAAGCATAAAGAAAAACAGTAAATTTTGAAGACTTAACATTGCTATATGTCAAGACTTGTTCTAAATCTTTAGAGTTCTAAATTGGAAAGAACAGAAAATTAATCAAGCTGCACTTACTATTCAATGTCCTTTTGATTTCTCTGACCCTATTCTAGTAGAAGACTGACACAATACTATGTATATACTGAGCTCTAGTTTAGAAAAATAGGTTACCTTGGGAATGCGGTAATTTCTGAAGTTAACATCACGAGTCACTGAATGAAGCAGGCTGGTAGGGAGGAGGTCAATGTATCTCTGGATCTCATGCACCACAGCATCTGTATAAGGCATATTGGCCCTATCTTGCATGCAGGGGTCTCGGTGACTGCCAATCACTTGGTGAATCTCTTTCTGGACTTTATCTAGTAAGTCATAAGTAAGAACTGATGAAAATGTGAAAATTATTAATTTTTTTTGTCATTTTAACAAAATTACATGAAGCAGGAGAAAGATAGACAATCCCCTCCCAAGTGATTTATAGCCTTGGAAATCAGGAGTCAGTTTTGACTCAAAAGTAATGCATTTTTAACTTTTGAATTATAGGGAAACCAGAGATAATCTATCACTTTCCTAGTTTTCTTGATATCCTCACTCATTCCGTTTTCATAAACCCTGTCTATTGTGAATTGCTTATTTTGTAGGCCTAGTGTCATGCAGTTGGAAGCAGGAGTGGCATTCACTTCTTAAACAACATGCATCAAGAACTTATATAAACTTTGAGAAACAATGATAGTTATAGAAAAACTTCAGAACTTTTGTTCATATAGTTACTATGAGTCGTGCTAAACTTGACAGCCATGAACAACAACAACAACGGCGTCAAGTATAAGGTCATTACAAAGGCAGAGGAAAAAGAAAAGACCAAAATGGATGTCAGAAGAGACTCTGAATATTGCACAAGAGTGCCAAGAAGCCAAAGCAAATGAAAGAAATCAAGAAGTCAAGGAGCTGAATACAAGAATTCAAAGGGCAGATCAGGAAGACAAAGCAAAGCATTCTAGTGCAATGTGCAAGGCACTAGAGACTGAAACTCAAAAGGGATGAATTTGTTTGGCATTTCTTAAGCTGAAGGATCTAAATTTGTTCATTCTACTCAAGAGTTGTAGTTTTCAGGATGCTATGGGCAGAATATTGAATGATCCAAGAAGTGTTAAAAGAAGATGGAAGGAGCTTTCGGGCGGTGCCTCTGCACTCAATTCTGTGGTGAACTCAAGTTGCTGGTGAACTTCAGAGCTGCTGCTTGGAAGACATTCTTTCTCAAGTAAAGCTATATAGAAGAATTTTTTGGATAGTGAACTAGTAGAACTGAAAAACCAGTTGTCTACTGCAAGAACACCAGGAAAGCCAGCTACAGACGATAATTCTAGAATCCTGAAATTGGGGAACTAAGAAGAACCTCACATAATTGCAAAGAAGGAGCTGTCAGGTTCAAACATGAAAAAAACTCAACATACTCTGAATGAAGCATACCAGCAGTTCACCCCTCTGATTATCCCAGAGTCAGGAATCCAGAAGTTATTTGACGGTGTGAAGTATTTCCAACAATATATAGCTTGGAAATTACAAAAGCTGAAGGATAGTTTAGAAACCACAAATCAAACACAGTAAACAAAATTATTACTACCGTATGGAGAGAGTACAACCAGCACACACCAAGAAGAGCTTTCCACAATGCTGAGGGAGCTGCAGTCAAGTTCAAACATTATGAAAGGACAAAACAAGCCTTCTTGTAGAAAAGCAGACCAGATTGCCCATCCAGTGACTCTCTGATGGGAAGCCAAAAGAAATACATTGATACAGAGTTAAGTGAAATGAAACATGAGAATGAAAACCACATACCAAAACCTATTATATGATAAAACCAGTCTTCAACCCCATTTATAGAAATAAACATTGTAAAAAAGGATCAGAACCACTGAACTGAAGACCATTAGGGGAAAATAGATATAAATTTAGGAGCCCTGATCTACAGCATAGGGAGTTTTGGTGGCTTAAGTGCTAAGGAGTTGTGTTGCCAAATTGGGCTCT
>NW_006399756.1:36419089-36427221 GCF_000299155.1 Elephantulus edwardii | reverse complement strand
GGAGGGACAGCGCAGGAGGGGAAGACCCTCTATGAGGTGGATTGATTCAGTGACTGGGGCAATCGGGTGGGTGTGTCAGAGGCAATGCAATTGGCACAGGATAGAGCAGGGTTTAGGGCTGTTGTCCATAGGTCGCTATAAGTCGTAAATGACTCAACGGCACATAGTAACAACAACATGATATGCCGACACTGGGCATTAGATGACCTCAATACAATTTCCACCTACTTTCCTTTTCCTGTGTAAAATTTCCATTTCCCATCCTTTTGCACCTTTGAATCAAAGACTCATGGTTCAGATCCATGAGCTGTTCCATGACAGAAAGACGGATAATCCACTCATGTGTCATTTACTACCTTTGAAATCCATTGGAGGGTCAGCTATGGGTTAGACCGCAAACACAACTTTTTTTCCTTTTCTTGTGTAAAATTTCCATTTTTCATCCTACATAGGTTATGCCACAAGATTTTTCCCAATGAGTTATCTATCATGCCCAATACATAAAGGGAAAAAATATGCATATTTTTATTTCTTCATTACTGCGTCCATGTGCATTGATTGTGAATCCAACTAAAGAGAAATCCTTGACAACTGTAACTTTTCCTTCACTTATTATGATATCATCTATTGTTCTAAGTATAGGATTTTTGCTTTTGTTATGTTGAGTTGTCCTCTGAACTGAAAGGTTTTATCAGGAAGTGTTTCACAGTAAAGATTTCAAATCTTCATTTTCAGCAAGAAAGATTATATAAGCTGCATCTTCATACTTACTGCTATGCATGCTAAGCAAATATGAGGATATCAACTATATGAGGAACAATGTGCTACCAGAATTGAAGAGAGACTCATTAACAATCTCTGAGATGCAGATGATACATCCTTTCTTGCAGAAAAGAATTTTGTGAAGAAGCACTTAATCGTGAAGCTCAAATACTATAGGCTTCAGTATGAAATATATCTGAACATCAATAATAAAAATCCTCATATGTGTATCAGTGAACAGCATCATGATAAATAGGAGACTGAAATCATCAAGGATATAATTTTACTTTGATTCACAATTAATGTCTGTGGAAACAGTAATTAAGAAATGAAGTAATAGATTGAAATGGTAAATGTTATTCCAAAGACCTTTTGAAAGTGTTAAAGAGAAAGGATGTCACTT
The DNA here is from genome assembly GCF_000299155.1 of Elephantulus edwardii. Taxonomy (NCBI): domain Eukaryota; kingdom Metazoa; phylum Chordata; class Mammalia; order Macroscelidea; family Macroscelididae; genus Elephantulus; species Elephantulus edwardii. Next base: position 36,426,056 of record NW_006399756.1, on the reverse strand, counting down.
TGAAGGGTTTCATGTGCCTGTCCCAAGCCATGGTATTTTTCAGTCTTCTCATATTATTGTGAAAGTTGGACAATGAATAAAGAAGACCACAGAAGATTTGATGTCTTTAAGTTGGTGAGTACTGAATGTATCATAGACTATCAAAAGAACAAACAAATCTTGCAATAAGACTTATAGGTAACATCATGATGGATAGAAAGGAGACTGAAACTGTCAACAGCTTCATTTTGCCTGGACCCACAATTTAACAGCCTTGGTACCAGCAGTCAGGAAATAAGGACAAGCATTGCACTGGGAAAATCTGCAGTTATTGAGGAGTATTGATGTCAATGTGAGGACTAACATGTGTCTGATTCAGGCCATAGTCATTCTGATCACTTATTACACATCTGAGAGCTGGACAGTGAATAAGGGTGACAAAAAACAGAATTGACATCTTTGAGCTCTAGTGTTGGAGAAGAGCTCTGAACATCCCAAGGATGGCCAAGAGAACAAACAGGTATGTCTTGGAGAGGTTGTAGCTGGAGTGCTCTTTGAAGGCAAGAATGCTGAGGTTTCATCTCACATACTTCGGGCATGTTTCTAGGAGGGGTGACTCTTTGGAGAGGGACATGATACTGTAAAGGGTGGAGGGTTGGTGAAGGACATGAGACCCTCAACGAGGTGGATTGACACAGTGACTACCAAACAGCCTCTTAAGTATTGGGAAGTGGGAAGATAGCACAGGATACAATAGGGTTCAGACCTTTTGTTCCTTGGGTCACTATGGGTCATACTCAATGACACCTAAGGTCAAACAGTAACAACAAGAAGTAGTATGTTCCTTGGAAGCAAGATGGTGAGATTTTTGTCTTACTAACTTTATGCATGTTATCAGGAAGAGGTATCTCTTGAGAAAGATATCATACTTGACAAATAGAAGATTAGGAAGGCCTCAACATGATGGATTGACAGAGTGGCTGCCCACAGTGCCACTGAAACTGAGCATAAATAAATAAACAATCTTCTAATTGATCTTGACTTCTATTCTTGTCAGACAGATCATTCTAAACAATCCTTATAATCATTTCCCTTGTAATTATTGGCATTTTTATTTGTGTTTTGAACACCACATCTACATGATCACATATGAAACTTTTCATGTCAATATCCATACTAAAGGTTATCTGATGGACAAAAACTTCCAACTCTGTGACTGCTCTAATTAATTTCTGGTTATAGCCCACTGAGGCTTTTCCCTTCCACCTACCTTATCTCTTTGCCACCACAAACGTGTGTGTATACCATTCAACATATCTGAAATGCATTCTCCTCTTACTGAAATTTTTTTTTTCATTTTCTCATTCACTATGAGCAAAGATGTTTCCTATCTTCATTTGATAAAATGACATTTAATATTTTCTAAATTGTTTTAATTGTATCAATTTCATCTTTGGTGGGCACTTTCCTTCTCTTTGGGCTGATTGTAAGTACCCAAAGATCATAACAATCAAAACTCGAAATAAGAGGAGTCAAAATCAAAAGATGTTCTCCTGAGTGAAACAACCTCTTGAAAGTGCTGAAGTACAAGGATGTCAGTTTTAAATACTAAGGTGTGCCTGATCCAAGCCATGGAATGTTCCATTCCTTCATAAGCGTGTGTAAGATAGACAGTAATAAGGAAGATCAAAGACATGACGTCTTTCAATTGTTGTATTGGGAATGTATATCAAGTATGCCGTGGTTATTTCCCATAAAAACAAATAAAACTCTCTTGGAGAAAGTGTATCCAGAGTGCTCCTTGGAAGGAAGAATGATGAGACTTCATCTTATATACTTTGATCATGTTTGAAGTGGAGGAAACTCTCAGAAAATGATATGATATGTGGAATGGAGGAGGGTGAGGATAAGAAAGACCTTTAACAAGATGACCTGACAGAGTGACATCAACAGTGGACTTTTCATAGTGGAGATTGTCAGGATGATGAAGGATAAGGTTTTGGCCTGATGTTCAGGTCATTATGAGTTGACTCAATAGTAATAAGAGAAGCAATAAAGAAGAAGGTCTACTTATATTCATTTCTTAACCATTCAAAATAATGTAATTTAAAAATTTCCTGATAAGGATTATTGTTGATCAATGCACATGGTGTTGTTGTTATGTGTCATCAAGTCCCTTGTGACTCATCAACGCTATGTACAACAGCCCTGAAATCTGCTCTCTCCTGTGCCAATCTTATTGTCTCTGACACATCTACCCTTATCTCCCCAGTCACTGAATCAATCCATCTCATGAAGGATCTTTCTTTCCTGTGCTGTCACTCTACACTCCCAAGCATGACAACCCTCTCCAAGGCCTGGTCTTCCTTGCAACATGCCCAAAGTATGTCAGAGCTTCCAAATTCTTGCCTCCAAGAAGCAGCCTGGTTTCGCCCTCCCTAAGATGAAGCTGTTTCTTCTCTTCACAGCCCACAGTGTATTCAGTACTCTTTTAAAAAAAATATTTTAATTTATTTCTTTTTCATTTCAATGAACATCTACAGAGATTTTGGAATTCCATTCATTCATTGTTGCACCCTTCTCCCCGCACAAACCCCTCCCCGCCTCGTTTGCTCCTCTCCTTGAAAAGCAAAAGAAAAACTCCCTCATTGGTACACAATCCCTCCCCCCCTCCCCCGTACCACACCTAAAAGGCATCAATTCTTCTGTCATCATTAGTCGTTGCTCTTTGATCCATAGCAAGTAGTTGCAAAGACCATGAACTGGATCAGGCACATCTTAGTCTCTAGACTAACATCATTTCTCCTCAGCACTCTAGTGAGGTTGGTGACAGGACATTTTCCCAATGCCATTCATCTTTTGATTTCCTAACTGTTGATATCAAAGATGTTGGTTGAGGAGCCAACCAAGCTGAACCTGTTAACAGTCTCAATATCTTCAGCATATAGTATGATGCTGCCAATTTTACCAATGAAAGGAAGTGAAGAACATATTCAAGCAGTGAGTTGTAATATTTAAGGATGCTGTGGGCATAATATCTAATAACTCAGGAAGCATCATATCTAATAACTCAGGAAGCATCAAAAGAAGATAGGAGGAGTACACAGAGTTACTATACAAAAAAAATTGGCTGACGCAGAAAAATTTCATGAATCAACATATTACCAAGAGCCAATGGTGATGAAGAAGGAAGTTCATGCCCTCTGAAGGAACTGTCAAAAAATAAATGCCCCAGGAATTGATGGCATACTTACGAACATATTTCAAAAAACAGATGCTACCCTGATGTGCTCATCAAGTTGTGCCCAGAAATCAGGAGGACAACTACCTGGTCAACTGACGAGAGAAGATCCATATTTATTCCCATTCCAAAAAAATGTGACCTAACAGAGTGTGGAAATTATCAGCAGGGAGTTGCCAGATGTTCGGGCTGGATTTAGTAGAGTTGGTGGTGCTAGGTGTATCATAGCCAGTGTTAGATGGATTTTAGCTGAAGGCAGAGAGTACCAGAGGATTGTCTGTCTCTGTTTCATTGACTATGCAAAGGCATTTGAGTTTGTGGGTCACAACAAACTGTGGCTAATTCTGAGAAAAATGAGAATCCCAGAACACTTGATTGCAGTTATGTGAAATCTATACTTGGACCAGGAGGCAGTTATGAGAACAGAGCCAGAAAACACTGTATGGTTCAAAATCAGGAAAGGTGTTTACAAGGGATCCCTCCTATCTCCCCACTTTTACAGTCTATATCAGAAAAGGTCATCTGGGAGGTTGGGTTTTATGAGGAGTTATGTAGTATCAGGATTGGAGGAAGACTCACCAACAACTTGCATTATGTAAATAATACAACTTGCTTGCTGAAACTGAGGAGGACCTAATGCATTTGCTACAGAAGGTCAAGGACTGCAACCTTCAATATGGATTGAAACTCAACATCAAGAAAACAAAGATTCTCACCATGCACGTGACAGGAATCTACAATACTTGGCAAACATCACTTGTCTAATCATTTACAGTCATATCAGGTATCAAAAGAAATATTGGAACATCTGCTGTCAAGTACTTCTCCAAAGAAAAGTGGTGTCAGTTTATCCATTTCCTCCTGTTCATTTATCCTCTTTTCACTGAGCAAGATATATGTTCAAAACTGAAAAGAAAGAAAGGGGAAATAGGAACAGAAGAAGAGGGGAATGTCACTAGGATAGCGGAGGTTAGTGGGTGGAGGGGAGAAATAGGAAAGTGTATCATGAGGGCTTAAAGAGAAGAGGAGAAAATAAGTTTAGATTAATAATAATTAATGATAAAAGATACAATATATATGAATTATTGTATGCAGAACAATAAAAAACACCTATAAAATTATGTCTGTTTAACGAGTAAGGTATGTCTGTCTAAGTCATGGTCTTTTCAGTTACTTGCTGTGCATCTGAAAGTTGGACAATCAATAAATATGACAAAAGATGGGTTTGAGCCTTCAGGTTATGGTGTTAAGGATGAGTGCTGACTCCCATAAATTGCCAAAACAACAAATAAGTCCACCTTGGAAGAAATGCAAACAGGGTGGTTCTTAGAAGAAAGGATGGAAAAACTTCTCACATACGTGTCAAGAGAGGACATTCTTTAGAAAAAGACATCAAGTTTGGAAAGTGGAGGGTCAGAGAAAGAGAAGACCTCCCACAAGATGAACTGAGACAGTGACCGTAGCACTGGGCTCTAGGATATGACAGATTGTGGGAATGGGACAGGACAGGGCAAGGTTCATAAAGTTGCTTCCAAGTAGTTGTCAGCTTGACAGCAGCAGACAAGAACAGCAGAGTAAGCATGGACCCATTTAATGTACTAAAATTATACAAGTAACCAAACAACTTCTATGTCACTAACGTTTTACCTGTTCCATTTTCATCAGGAAGCAATCAATGAAGTCTCGAGGATCGTTAATGTCAAGAGTGTCTTGGTGTTCTTTAACTTTCTCCAAAAAAAAGGCTTCCATATACTTGACATTCTCAAGTACTTTCTTATGACTCCCGGGAAAATAATCAAGGATTATAGGAAAAGCATTGCAGACCTAAGAGAGAGAAGAATAAGTATTTCACATGTGCCATATACCAAGCCCTAGATAGAAACTGGTTTAGAATTCCTAACTTGAAGGGAATATTTTTATTTATAGGTTTCTAAAAAGACAAAAGAGATAAAACAATGATTATTAAAACAATTATTTTCTGGTCTTCTACATGAAAGAATAGAACTGTATTTATACCAATATTCTAATTTTACATGGATTGTGGAATAGAGCACGTGATAAATTGGCAGTGTTCATATTTTGTGATGAAAATAGAAGTTAACTGGATCTAGAGAGCAAAACTAGTTAGACTGCTTCTTCCCCACCAGCAATAGTAGTATGGAACTGAGATAGATTTGAAATTAGCATATCATGAATAAAAAAGCTATGAAAAAGAGCATGTCAGTGAATACTTTCAGATCATGCAATTATCATTTAGACAGAACACATCCACACTGTAACAGATTAGTGCAAGGGAAAACAATGTTTTGTATTTAGTATAATATTTTCATCCCTAACAAATAAGCATTATCTATGGAATCACAGCTGAAGCATCAAAGAGTCGTGTGTTAATAAGCACTTCCTGGTAGTGTCTGTGCTTTCAACCTCCTAACTCCTTAATATCCTATTATAGACTATTTTCACAAGGAATCGGAGAAGGAGGTCAATAGGTATTGATTGGAAACAACTTTATATGTGCAATGAAAGCCTTTCATCAAGGGTTTTGAATCTCCTTTGAGTACTCTGTCTATGCTTCTTTGACAGTCATCAGAGTACTTGGGTTAGGAGTAAAGCGGGAAAGAAGACAGGACAGGGAGCTAGCTCATTGGCTTCGAAACATCTATCCCTTAGGTATCATTTTCTAGTATGGAAAAGAAAAGGCAGCAGGATCTTTTGGTGATGTTCACTTCATGATCCTGTCTTAGTTATCTAGTGCTGTTATAACAAAAATACTATGAGCATGTGGCTCAATAGTAAGAGAAATCTCCTTTCTCACAAGCTAGGAGGCCATAGGTCCTGTTTCAGGAAGCCAGGTCTAGGGAAATGCTTTCTTTCTACATGAGCTCTGCAGGAAGACCCTTATCTGCATGAGTTTCTGTTCCTGACAATATTTTTGTAGGTTGGCATCTCTCTTTTTCGCCTCTGTTTGATCACTTGCTTGTTTTTTAATTGCTCTTACATCTTAAAAGAAATGTACTCAAAATAACCTTACTTAAAATGGCATCTGAAAAAGGGTCAAGAATTTATTTTACATCATTTTGAGATGACACAATTCAATCTTTAACTAACCCTAAACAAGATTTTTATAAATTTTGTAGCTCTCTCTGCATAAAACTTTGTATTTCTCAGAGAATTAAGCATAAATAATTTTCAGGAATTAACAGCTTTGGCTTTACCTGCATCCATGGTGAACTAAGAAGGCTGGCATTTTCATTGAGTTTTCCCATCAAGTTAAGAAAATCCTGGTCTTTATAATCAAAATGATGATGGAAAACAACTGAGCAGATCACATTACAGGGTGCACAGCCCAGGATGAAAGTCGGATCACAGGGCGAGCCTAAAGGAATGAAATATTTTTTTTAAATAACTTCAAAACATGTAGGTTATTTACTGCTATTATTAATTGGATGTTTTAAAGAAATCCTTTATTCTTTCATAGTTTATAAAGCCATCAATCCAAATTCAGAGTATCAGCTCAAGAATGTTTTCTTAAAACAACTCTGAAATATCATCTCATCCCAGACAGAATAGCAAAATTTAACAGAACAGCAAGCAACAAATGCTGGTGAGGTTGTGGAGAAACTGGAACCCTTATTCACTGTTGGTGGGAGTATAAAATGGTGCAACCACTGTGGAAGGCGGTGTGGCGCTTTCTCAAAAACTTGCAAATAGAGATACCATTTGACCCAGCAATTCCATTACTGGGAA
>NW_006399756.1:36417048-36418989 GCF_000299155.1 Elephantulus edwardii | reverse complement strand
ATAGTGAAGCAAGTCACAAATGAACTAAGTGCTGTTGTACGGAGAAACACTACAGAAAAGTTTAGATAGAGGAAATATGGTGGAGGTTTTTCACCCAGAATGGTGTGAGGAAATAATGAACACTGTTGGATTAAGGGTAGGAAAGGGTACACACAAGTATAGAAGATTGACAAGGGAAGCTGACTGTATAGGTCAGTGAGGTGTAAGGGAAGCCGATTTTATATTGTATCCTTACATACTGTCCTTTTTGAACCAAATGATGTTTGGTTAGGCTACTTGGGAAGTCAGAAATGGTTTTCAACTGAATAGTGGCAACAGGTAATTTTTGTTGTATGTAAATTAAACCTCAATAAATAGTACCATAAAAAAAAGATGATGGAAAGAGTATACAGAGTACACAGCATATGGACAGAGAACTATTATAAATACAAGTTGAATGTAGAAGAGGTTGTGGCACTAGAGGCATTATCTCCAATGTCAGATGGATCTTTGCTGAAAGCAAAGTGTACCAGAGGAATGTCTGTGTATCATTACTATGTAAAGGCCGCAACAAATTGTGGCTAACCTTGAGGAGAATCAGAATCACACAACCCTTGTTTGTGCTCATGTGAAACCTGTACTCAGACCAGAAAGCAGTCCTCAGAACAGAGAAAGGAAACACTGACTACATAATTCAAAATCAGAAAACTGTTGTGTCAAGGATTCATCCAGGCAACATACCTTTTCATCCTACGTGTAGAACAGATAATTGGGGAAGCTGGACTTTATGAGGAGGAATAGGGTATCATGATTGGAGGAAGACTCATCAATAACTTACAGATGACAAAACATTGTTTGCTGAAACAGAGGGAAGACCTGAAGTGCTTGCTGTAGAAGGTCAAGGACTGTAGTCTTGAATAAGGATTGAAGCTCAACATCATGATAGACAAAGATTCACATCATGGGACAAACTGGCACAATGATAATAGATGGGTAAGAGATTGAGGTTGTTAACAATCATAGCTTGCTCAGCCTCACAATCAACATTCTTGGCACCAGTAGTCAGACATCAAAAGACAAATTGCACTGGGAAAATCTGCTGTCAGGAACCTCTCCAGAGTACAGAGAAGCAATGATGTCAGTCTAGAGACTAAGATGTTCCTGATCCAGGCACAATCTTTGCAATTACTTACTCTGTACCAGAGAGCTGGACAATGACTAAGGATGACGGAAGAAGAATTGATGCTTTTGAGTTGTGGTGCTAGAGAAGAGTCTTGAACATACAATGGATCATCAAGAAGACAAATAAGTCTGTCTGGAGAGGGTGAAACAAAGTTTCTCCTTGGAGGCTAGGATTATGAAGCTTAATTTTCCATACTTTGGGTATGTGGCCTGGATAGACCAGTCCTTGGAGAAGGACATCATTCTTGGAAGAGTGGAGAGACAGTGCAAGAAAGGAGGTCCCAGGATGAGATTGATTGATACAGTAACTGGAGCAATGAGGGTAGGTGAATTTGAGTCGACGAGACTGGCTCAGGACAGCGTAACCTTCAGAGGTGTTTTGTACAGGCTTACTAAGAGTAACAAGCGACTCGATGGCACATAACAACAACAGGACCCACCAGAGAGTTCTGGTGGCTTAGTAAGTAAGGATCTGTACTGTCAATCCAAAGGCACATGTTTCGAATCCACTAGCTGCTCTGGAGGACAAAGATGGACAATCTCCTTCTGTCTGATTTACTGTCTCTGCAAACCTTCTGGATGGTCAGCTAAGAGTTGATTCTGAATCAATGGCATATAACAAGTAAACTTCTTAAAACTTTCCTGATAAAGTTTCCTTCACAAATAACACCAAGCCATGATCTTGTCCATTACTTCTCATACAAATTGTAGACAATGAATTAGGAAACTAAAGAAGATTTCATGTCTTTGAACTGTGGTGTTGGCTAAGAGTATTGAACA
>NW_006399756.1:36409356-36415897 GCF_000299155.1 Elephantulus edwardii | reverse complement strand
CCCATGTTTATTGTGGCTTTGTTCACAATAGCAAGGAGTTGGAAACAACCTAAGTGCCCATCAACAAATGAATGGATAGAGAACCTGTGGTATATTCACACAATGGAATATTAGGTTGCATTGAAAAACAAGGAACTCATGCAATATTATTCAAGATGAGTGATTCTGGAGGACATTATGCTGAGTGAAATATCTCAGTACAAAAGGACAAATACTGCATAGTGCCACTGTTGTAAAACAGGACTGACCTTCGGGTTGAGGAGAGACTGACAAAGATGGGTCCAATAACGTATACTGCATTGAAACAGATGAGGGAAAAAACTGTTTAAAAGAGATATGTGATTACGTATTTTTGTCATGACAGGAGTCTAGAGTGAAGGCTACATGGTGCAGTGGACCTGGGGGAGGGTTTTTAAAACAATGAAATAATTTTTCTTTTACATTTACAAGAGGGTAGACTAATACAGGGGAGGGTTGGGAGACGAGAAAAGTGCAAAAATGAACAAATGGAAATCCAATCTCTGTAAATTTTTACTGAAATTAATAATAAATTTAAAAAGAAAAAGAAGGTTTTCTTTCTCTGTTAGCTCTGGAGAAATATCCTTTTCTTCTTACAGTGGGCCAATGTCCCTTGGAGATCTCTACATGTCTTAGCATAAATTGTCCTGTGGGAGAGGAGGTTCTAAACACCAGTGCCCAAACACAAAGAATACACCATTCCTGTCATCCTTAAGTGCAGTCACTTTGTCAGTCTATCTCGTTAAAGATCTTCTTCTCCTTCACTGACCGTTCACCTTTCCAAGCATGAGGTTTCTTCTTAAGGAATAGCCCTTCCCACTTAAAAGTGTGCTCTTGAAGAAGAGTAGTGAATATATCATTGACTGACAAAAAAGTATGTCTTCGAGAAGGTGTAGCCAGATTGCCCCTTGCAGGCAAAGATGATAAAACTTAGTCTCACATATTTGGGGCATGTTGCTAGAGTGTATCAACACTAATATGGGAACTTGCTGATTTTGTCATCCTACTATCAGGACAGTCCATGGTACATTGGTACATTCAGTACTCTTCTCCAGCACCATAGCTCAAAAGCATCCACTCTCCTTCTGTCCTCCCTAGTCATTGTCCAACTCTCTGATGCATAACATGCGATTGCAAAGACCATGGCCTGTATCAGGCGCACCTTAGTCTCCAGAGAGACACCGTTACAGAAGGAGAGTGGATGCTTTTGAGCTATGATGCTGGAGAAGAGTAATGAATGTACCATGGACTGCCAGGAAAACAAACAGATTCATCTTGGAGAGGATTAAACCAAGCTACTCCTTGGAGGCAAGGATTCTGGGGCTTCTTCTGACATACTTTGGACATGTTGCCAGGGGGGATGGGTTCTTGGAGAGGGACATCATGCTTGGGAGGGTTGAGGGACAGCGCAGGAGGGGAAGACCCTCTATGAGATGGATTGATTCGGTGACTGGGGTAATCAGCATGGGTGTGTCGGAGGCAGTGTGGTTGGCACAGGATAGAGCAGGGTTTAGGGCTGTTGTGCATAGGGTCGCTATGAGTCAAAAACGACTCGACGGCACATAACAACAACTATCAGGAGACTAATTGCACTGGGAAAGTCACCGATGAGGGACCTCTCAAGAGTACCAAAGTGCAACTATGTCAGGCTGGAAACTAAGCTGTGCCTGATCCAGGCTATAGTCTTTGCAATTATGTGCTATGCATCGGAGAGTTGGACAGTGAATAGGGATGACAGAAAGAGAATTGATGCCTTTGAGCTGTGGTGCTGGAGAAGAGTGTTGAATATACCATGGACTGGTAGGAGAACAAACAGGTTTGTCCTGGAGAGGGTGAAGCCAGAATGTTCCCTGGAGTCAAGGATTCTGAAGCTTTGTCTGACATACTTTGAGCATGTTGTAAGGAGGGACCGGTCCTTGGAGAGGGACATCATGTTTGGGAGAGTGGAGGGATGGCGCAGGAGAGGAAGACCCTTGATGAGATGGAATGATTCTGTGAGTGGAGTTGTGGGAATGAGTGTGTTTGAAACGGCAAGGGTGGAACAGGATAGAACAGTGTTTAGGGCTCTTGTACATAGGGTTGCTATGAGTCGCAAATGACTCGATGGCACATAACAACAACAACTGTGATTGAAATGAACATCTTAGAAGTGGAGGAGAGGATAATAATTGCCATCAAAAAAGAGCACATTCTATGGACCGCAGATTCTTGCACGGAGCTCATCTTTGATCCAGAATACAGCTATACAACCAGAGAGATGTTGAAAAATAAGCAGCAGCAGTGGATACGTGGTGGCAACAGAAATAAGAATGGCAAAAGGCAAAACAGTAAGTGAACTAACTCGGTCCTCAAGGACAAATACTATATAACGCCCTTCTTGTAGAAACAGAAAGATAACTAGTAAAACATGAATGAGCATCCAAGGGGGTACGGCAGGAGCATGGGGGTGAGGCTGGGCAAGGAGATAATCATAGGGTCACACACTTAGATGGGTTGAGGTTTGGGTGGGTAAAGGAAATGGGAAAGATGTGGTGTGAAAATCAGTATATATGAACTTTGTAAGTAAACCAGTGTAAAATAAAGAGTGTATTATAAATAAGGGAAATCAGAATGTTTCCGTGTTGTCTTAGTTATCTGTTGTTAGGTACCTTCAAGTTAGTAACTTTAAGGCAACTCACAGACTCTAAAAGCAACAGATTGAAACCTTGCCCCATCCTGCAAGATCCTCACAATCTCTGTCATACTCAAGCCCATGTTTAAATTTACTGTTTCAATCCATCTTGTCAAGTGTCTTATCTTTGCTAGTATCAGTTAACTAGTGCTTCTATAGTATAGATACAAGTGGATAGTTTTAATGAACAGAAACCTCTCTCTCTCTCTCATTAACATCAAGTCAGTACTGACTCATAGCTGACTCTCCTTTGGGTTTCTGAAACTACAGACAGAAGGAGAAGAGAGGGCCAATCTTTCTCCCAAGGGTTTGCTGGTAGATCCAAGCCACCAGAGAGGCACAGGCTTTGTGCTCCTAGTACAACTGCCTATGACTATGTCACCAGAGCTCACATCTGACCGTTTAGGTAGTTAGAAGTCCAAATTCAGGGAGACGATGGTCTGATCTCTCTTTGTTGTTGGTTGGGGAGAAAGCGCTTGCTTCCTTCAGCATCTATAGTCCCACCATTCTTTGAGGAGATTTGTGTATCTTGGACCTCTCTGATGTTAAGGAGCTTCATTGAAGAGGGGCTAAGGTCAAAAACGATGTTCTGTATTCTTGTTTATTATGTTATATAGTCTTGGTGGTGCTGAAGTCTCCTCCTTTATGGCTCTTCCTCCTCTTTTATCTCTATTGTCCTTGATTACCAATGAGATAATTATGGCTCAAAGCAATTCTATGTCCAATGGACCTGAGCTTTGCCCTATCCTGTCCTTTCCTCATCATCTCTGATGTACTGGAGTCTATTGTTACAGTCACTGTATCAATCCATCCTATCTGGGCTCTTCCTACATCCACCTTTGCCAGCCTGATGTCCTTTCCAATAGCTAGACCCTCCAACAAGATGTCCAAAACAGGTGAGATGGGGCATCACCATCCTCGCCTGTAAGGAGCATTCTCGGTGCACTTTCTCCAGGACATACTTGTTTTTTCTTTCAGCAATACATGAAATATTCAGTACTTTTCTTCAACTCAAAGACATTGATTATCTCCTATTATCTTTATTCATTGTCCAATTTTTTTCCGTCACAGTTGTTTATTTTATAATGAGATATAAGTGAACTGAATTAGAAAGTACAAAGCCATAAAGAACTTAGGACGCCCTTTATTTCCATAGGTCCAAGGTGCAGGCATTGGGAGGATCTTCATTTAGATTTTGAACCTAACTGTAATAATAATATTTTGTTATTGTTAAGTGCTGTCAAGTCATAGAAGACTAATAGCGACCGTACGAACATATTACCTGAGAGCTGTTCATAGTTTCTGGAGGCAAGCCATTTCAGAAGTGGATACCACTCTAACTTCTATGCTTGTTTTAATTGGGAAGCTCTACCAAACTCTGTCTAACATGGGTAACCATTATCACGTTTGGCACATCAGTGTCACAGTGTTTAGCAACTCAGCAATCACGAGTTACCTCAGTACAGAAATGCACAGACCAGTTCTATATATTAGAAGAATGTCTGACCAAAAACAATTTAAACCAAGCCTGAGGGCCGGAGATTAAAATCATCCACCTTGGGCTCGGTAGCATAACTTTCTGTTCACTAGGCCAAGGCAGCTCTGTCTATATTATTGTTGTTATTGTTATTAAGTGCTGTCGAGTCATCGACGATTCATTGCGACCCTATGAACGAAAGACCTGAGCACTGTTCATAGTGTTTCCGCAGGTAAGCCATTTCAGAAGTGGATGCCACTCCTGCTTCCAAGTTTGCTTTTCTCAGGAACCCCTACCAAACACTGTCCTCCATGGGTAACCATTATCGCATTTGGCACATAGTATTAGACAGGTAGTTATAGGAATGTAGCTCCAAATTTCTTTAATGTTCCTTTCCTTTCTGCTAGGAGATAATAATAGTAAGTGGGTCTCTTCAGTGCTTAGAAAAGTATCTGGCTCATTGCTGGAGGTGCTCAATAGATAACTGCTGAGAGAAAAAAAATACATTCCGGTAGGAACAAACAGCATAAGTGAAGGTGGAAGATGAAGACAAAGACCACTGGAAAAGCTGCTATCAACATGATCACAACTTGAAGGGTCTAAAAAAAACGTCTCTGAACATCTTCTTACATGGGGATAAGTGGCCAATCTGGATCTCCTCTTGAGAAAGACAGAATTCTGCACAAAGCCAAGGGCTCATCCCATCCTCCTTCCTGGGTCTCCAGATTATGGTAATAGTGATTGCCCAACTTTTAAATGTGTATATTGTTTGGATCTGGTGCACCTTAACCGTTAAGCTGATACCCTTCTTCTTTAGCAGTTTGGAGAGGTCTTGGACATGAGATTTCCCCCAATGTGACTCATGGTTTAATTTCTTGAATATTAGTACCAACTGTGTTGTTTACTGTGGATCCAAGTAAAATTAAAGAATTGACAATTTCAATCTTTTCTCCATCTATTATGATGTACCTGTTGGCCCAGTGATGAGGATTTTTCATATTAATCTAGACTGAAGTTTGTAGTCCTTGTTTTTCTGCAGCAAGTGTTTTAAGTACTCTTCACTTTCAGAGAACAAGGTTGTGTCATCTACATAATGCATATTGTTGATATGTCTTCCTGTAATCCTCATGCTACAATCTTCTTCAAAAATTCCAGCTTCTCAAACAATTTTTCCAGCATACAGATTGAATATGGGGAAAAGGAATCCAGTTTGGATGTCCACCTTTCTTGATTTCAAACCATCCAGTGCTCCCTTGCTCTGTTTGGACAACAGCTTCTTGCTCTCAGCATAGGTTTGCATGAGCACAATTAAGTGTACTGGGATGCCCACTCTTCTCAATGCTAGACTAGTTTGTTCTGATCCACCCAGTCAAACGTCTTTGCATAATAAATAAAACATGAATGGATATCCTTCCGGTATTCTTTACTTTCAGCCAAGATCCACCAGATATCAGCAATGATATCTCTGGTCTGGCAGTCTCTTTCCATGTTCTGTTCTAGTAACTTTTTAATAATCTTCAGCAAAATTTTATTTATATTTGCTATTACTTAAATTGTTTGGTTATTTCCACATTCTGCTGGATCACTTTTTTTGGGGAGAAGGAACAAATATCGATCTTTTTCAGTCAGTTTGCCAGGTAGTTTGTTGTTGTTGTTATGTGCCGTCGAGTCGCTTGTGACTCATAGTGACCCTATGTACAACAGCTCTAAACTCTGTTCTGTCCTGTGCCAATTTCATTGTCTCCGACATACTCATCCTGATTGCCCCAGTCACCGAATCAATCCACCTCCCAGAGGGCCTTCCCCTCCTGCACCTGCCATCCACCCTCCCAAGCACGATGTCCCTCTCTAAGGACATGACCAAAGTATGTCAGATGAAGCCTCAGAATCATTGCGTCCGAGGAGCAACCCAGTTTAACCCTCTCCATGATGAATCTGTTTGTTTTCTTAGCAGTCCATGGCACTCTCAGCACTCTTCTCCAACACCAAAACTCAAAAGCATCAATTCTCCTTCTATCTTCCCTGGTCATTGTCCAGCTCTCTGATGCATAACAAGTGATTGCAAAGACCATGGCCTGTACCAGACATACCTTAGTCTCTAGAGACACACTGTTGCTCTTGCCAGGTAGTAATCTTTCAAATTTTTTGGCAGAGACTGGTGAGTATGTCCAGGGTTACATCCGTTAGCTGAAACACATCAGTTATTATCCTATCAATTTTTGAAGTTTTAGTTTTTTGGTCAGTGCCTTTTGTATAGATTGAACTCCTCCTTTCATTATTATTGGTTCTTGGCCACATGCTACCTCCTGAAATGGTTGTGTATTAGCCAATTCTTTTTGGTATAGTGATACTACATATTACAGTCATCTTTTTTT
>NW_006399756.1:36399974-36409256 GCF_000299155.1 Elephantulus edwardii | reverse complement strand
CTCAGGAACCCCTACCAAACACTGTCCTCCATGGGTAACCATTATCGCATTTGGCACATAGTATTAGACAGGTAGTTATAGGAATGTAGCTCCAAATTTCTTTAATGTTCCTTTCCTTTCTGCTAGGAGATAATAATAGTAAGTGGGTCTCTTCAGTGCTTAGAAAAGTATCTGGCTCATTGCTGGAGGTGCTCAATAGATAACTGCTGAGAGAAAAAAAATACATTCCGGTAGGAACAAACAGCATAAGTGAAGGTGGAAGATGAAGACAAAGACCACTGGAAAAGCTGCTATCAACATGATCACAACTTGAAGGGTCTAAAAAAAACGTCTCTGAACATCTTCTTACATGGGGATAAGTGGCCAATCTGGATCTCCTCTTGAGAAAGACAGAATTCTGCACAAAGCCAAGGGCTCATCCCATCCTCCTTCCTGGGTCTCCAGATTATGGTAATAGTGATTGCCCAACTTTTAAATGTGTATATTGTTTGGATCTGGTGCACCTTAACCGTTAAGCTGATACCCTTCTTCTTTAGCAGTTTGGAGAGGTCTTGGACATGAGATTTCCCCCAATGTGACTCATGGTTTAATTTCTTGAATATTAGTACCAACTGTGTTGTTTACTGTGGATCCAAGTAAAATTAAAGAATTGACAATTTCAATCTTTTCTCCATCTATTATGATGTACCTGTTGGCCCAGTGATGAGGATTTTTCATATTAATCTAGACTGAAGTTTGTAGTCCTTGTTTTTCTGCAGCAAGTGTTTTAAGTACTCTTCACTTTCAGAGAACAAGGTTGTGTCATCTACATAATGCATATTGTTGATATGTCTTCCTGTAATCCTCATGCTACAATCTTCTTCAAAAATTCCAGCTTCTCAAACAATTTTTCCAGCATACAGATTGAATATGGGGAAAAGGAATCCAGTTTGGATGTCCACCTTTCTTGATTTCAAACCATCCAGTGCTCCCTTGCTCTGTTTGGACAACAGCTTCTTGCTCTCAGCATAGGTTTGCATGAGCACAATTAAGTGTACTGGGATGCCCACTCTTCTCAATGCTAGACTAGTTTGTTCTGATCCACCCAGTCAAACGTCTTTGCATAATAAATAAAACATGAATGGATATCCTTCCGGTATTCTTTACTTTCAGCCAAGATCCACCAGATATCAGCAATGATATCTCTGGTCTGGCAGTCTCTTTCCATGTTCTGTTCTAGTAACTTTTTAATAATCTTCAGCAAAATTTTATTTATATTTGCTATTACTTAAATTGTTTGGTTATTTCCACATTCTGCTGGATCACTTTTTTTGGGGAGAAGGAACAAATATCGATCTTTTTCAGTCAGTTTGCCAGGTAGTTTGTTGTTGTTGTTATGTGCCGTCGAGTCGCTTGTGACTCATAGTGACCCTATGTACAACAGCTCTAAACTCTGTTCTGTCCTGTGCCAATTTCATTGTCTCCGACATACTCATCCTGATTGCCCCAGTCACCGAATCAATCCACCTCCCAGAGGGCCTTCCCCTCCTGCACCTGCCATCCACCCTCCCAAGCACGATGTCCCTCTCTAAGGACATGACCAAAGTATGTCAGATGAAGCCTCAGAATCATTGCGTCCGAGGAGCAACCCAGTTTAACCCTCTCCATGATGAATCTGTTTGTTTTCTTAGCAGTCCATGGCACTCTCAGCACTCTTCTCCAACACCAAAACTCAAAAGCATCAATTCTCCTTCTATCTTCCCTGGTCATTGTCCAGCTCTCTGATGCATAACAAGTGATTGCAAAGACCATGGCCTGTACCAGACATACCTTAGTCTCTAGAGACACACTGTTGCTCTTGCCAGGTAGTAATCTTTCAAATTTTTTGGCAGAGACTGGTGAGTATGTCCAGGGTTACATCCGTTAGCTGAAACACATCAGTTATTATCCTATCAATTTTTGAAGTTTTAGTTTTTTGGTCAGTGCCTTTTGTATAGATTGAACTCCTCCTTTCATTATTATTGGTTCTTGGCCACATGCTACCTCCTGAAATGGTTGTGTATTAGCCAATTCTTTTTGGTATAGTGATACTACATATTACAGTCATCTTTTTTTAAAATGCTTCATGCATTATTCAAGATAGCATACTGCAAAGTGAGACTTGAAATTTTCAGTTCTTCCAGCTTTAGAAATGTCAAACAAGTTCTTTTTTTTTTTCATTTTCTAGCTCGAGTGATGTGTACATTTTTTTATACTACTATGCTGTCTTCTGAAATTGTCCTTTGAAATCTTGTGTTTATATGTTTAGTACAGTATATCTTCCCTTTGTTTTGACCTCTGAGTGTTCTACTGCAATTTTCAGTGTCTGAGATCTATTTTGATATTTTTTTATTTCTGTTTGTAATAATCTTTTTCTTTCTTCAAAGATGACTTTTTGTCAATATGAGTATTATTGAAATATAGGCATCAACAACCAAAACTAAAGAAGAGAAAACTGAAGATTTCTACCAACTTTGCCTCACTTACTTTGGACATGTTGCTAGGAGAGGCTATTCCTTCAAGAAGGACATGATTCTTAGCCGAGAAAAGGGTTGACGAAGGAGCAGAAGACCCTTAACCAGGTGGTTTGACACGGTGACTATTTCAGTGGGCTCTAGTGTGTCAGGAAGTGTAAGGATGGCACAGGATAAGACATATTTCAGATCCCCTGTTCACAGGGTTGCTAGAAGTCATACTTGACAGCACATAACAACAACCAACTTTTGGAGCCTGAAATCAATTGCCATACAAGTATGATTCTTAATAATAATAATAGGTGGCTGTAATTTGAAAGTTGGACTCAAATAAGGACTAGTAGTTGGAGTTTATATACTTGGTAACAGAAATGAGACATCTACAACCAGGAGAAGATAAAATAGATGAAAGGGACCTTCTAAGAATCAAATCCCTATACACATCCAAAAACTTCTCCAACAGGGTGAAAAGGGAAGCCCCAGACTGGGAAAAAGTATTTGGTAATGAAACGTCAAATAAGGGACTTATATCTAGAATTTATAAAATTCTTGAGCACCATAACAAGATAAAGTTAAACAATCCAATTAAAAACATGGGCACAGAATATGAACCGACACTTCACCAAAGAAGACATGCAGATGGCCAACAGGCACATGAAGAAGTGTTCAAAATCCCTAGCTCCAAGAGAGATGCAAATCAAAACAACTATGAGATATCATCTCACCCCAGTCAGAATTGCAAAATTTAACAGAACAGCAAGCAACAAATGAGGGTGAGGTTGTGGAGAAACTGGAACCCTTATTCACTGTTGGTGAGAGTGTAAATTGGTGCAACCACTATGGAAGGTGGTATGGCGCTTTCTCAAATAGTTACAAATAGAGATACCGTTTGACCCAGCAATTCCACTAATGGGAATATACCCCAAAGTGACCATAACTGCCACCCAAGGAGGTATATGCACACCTATGTTTATCACGGCTTAGTTCGCAATAGCAAGGAGTCGGAAACAACCTAGGTGCCCATCAACAAACAAATGGGTAGAGAAGCTGTGTTCACACAGTGGAATACTATGCTACATTGAAAAATAAGGAACTCATACAATATTATTCAAAATGGATGACCCTGGAGGACATTATGCTGAGTGAAATAACTCAGTCAAAAAAGGACAAATACTGCATAGTGCCACTGTTGTAAAACAAGATTGACATTGGGATTAAGGGGAGATTGAGAAAGAGGGGATAAATAATGTATATTGCTTTGAAACAGATTAGGGAGAAAATAGTTTAAAAGGGAGATTTGATTAGGTATTATTGTAATGACAGGAGTCCAGAACAAAGGCTGCATAGTGGAGTGGACCTGGGGGGAGGAGAGATTGTAAAATAATTAAAGACTTTTTCTTTTGCTTTTCAAAGAGAAGCATGTACTGGAGGAGGGAAGGGGACAGGGAGAAAAGTGCAGCAATGAATGAATGGAAATCCAAAGTCTGTTAAATTTTCATTAAAATTAAGAATAATTTAAAAAATTTTTTTAAAAAATGAGGCCAGAGATTGAGAAATTGAATTTCATACAATCAATGAAGTACTCATTGCAAATATCTTGAATTAAAAACCCCCCACAAATGTTAACTCTACACAGGGACCTCATCTATGGACTAATCAGGGATCAGATTGATTACATTTATGGAATGAATTGTTAGAGAATAAGTTCTTCATCTCTAGAGAAAGGGTTGTAGGCCACATGTAGGAAAAACTCCTTACCTTTCTCTTATTTGAGCTTTGATGGGATTTAAGGTAAAATTGTTTTCCACTTGTAACCCTTTTATAGCTATTTAGTTTATCTCATTATGGGCTGTACATTGCATAGTTTCCACTTTATGTCATTATATACCTATATTTGAGGGGAACAAAATTGGATCCATGCCATGGCCCACTGATAGAGCTGAGTACCTTTGTTTAGGAAGCATGGGGGTGGAGTGAGTGCTTTTGAGATTATGTCAGTCAACTAGGTTTTCTGACTCATAGAAGTCAAGCCAAGATTCTCTGGGCCTAGGCTTTTTGCTGCAATGAGTTGCTTTGGGGAAATTAAAACTGCTGATAGAAAAGAGAGCGGTCAGTTAAGGTGAGAGATACTGAATAAAGAACCACCCACCATTGGTTTTTCTCAGTTCCTCAACGAGAGTTCGGGCTTCCTGTTGAACACGTTCCTCAATGCTTCTCTTGCCCATTCCGAAATTCCGCAGAGTCATGAGAGAGAAGCGTCTGATGTCTTTCCATGTCTTTCCATTGCTGAAAACGACTCCTGTGAAAAGGGGTAACAGAGCAGAACAGAAATCTTGGGCAAATTTGTGGATACTTGGGCAATTATGAGGCTTCAATCTCTGTTGGGCACTGCTTGCCATTTCTACTGCACACACATACCATTGTTTCTATTCGCCCTTTCAGCCACTGGGAAATGGCCTCTTCCAGAAAAGTCCTCTCCTTGATCAAACAAGGCTTCTTTCACTGCTTCATACCCATGCAAAACCACTGTGGGTTTCATACCCAAATACAAAGTGAATATAGGGCCATAGGTTTCTGAGAACTGGGAAAAAGAAGGAAGATGCAATTTTAGCAAAGGAAGTAAGTCTTTGTTCTATATATTGTGCAAAATTCACATTGATAATGTTATATAGTTAATGTTTCATTTTGATACACAAAACTTCAAATATTGCTCAATTTTATGCCTACGTTTTATCTTTCTGTCTCATTGTTGTTATGTAAGAACTGACTCATAGCTCAGAAGCTATAAATCCAGAGAAGATTATCTTTCTCCTGTGCAGCAACTGGTGGATTTGAACTACTTGCCTTTGGGTTGCCAGTGCACTCCCTACCTAGTAGGTCACCAGAGAATAAGTAGCCTAACGTACACTTTATACAATTGTATCAGCATTACCCTGCATATTAATTAGGGAGCTCTAGTGGCTTAGTGGCAAGAAGCTGTGCCTCAATCTTGAAGGCACATGGTTCAAATCCACTAGCTGCTCTGCGGGAGAAGGGACTAGCAACCTCCTCTCATGCTATTAACTGCCTCTGAAAACCCACAAGAGGGTCAACTATGGGTTGGTTCCAACTCAAAGGTACACAACAACAACAACATAGTAGTCAATGATCTCTAGAAAAGATTTACAAATAGTGTTGAAAGTAAAACGCAGTGGTAGGAAGTCAATTTAGCCTCATAGTGACCTTCAAGCAGAACAGACCTTCTCTGCAGGCTTTCGAAGGCTGTAAATCTTTATGGAAGAAAACTGAAGTTTCTTTTATGGACATTAACATCCACACATTTGAACCGCCACTAAACCAGGGACTTCAATGTGCCAGGCAATGAACTGTGCACTTGATCTTCATGTTATTGAAACTAATCGTTATGCCAATACATAGAGATTTTTTTTTAATTTATACTAGTTTATTTACAAAGTTTGAATGCATTGTTCTTCAGACCAAATTCGTCCAATTTATCTCATCCCCCCCGATCAAATTGTACAACCCCATGATTAATCCTCCCAACCACATATCCTCATCCCTCCACTTCCACTCCTTTACATCATCACACTCATTCTACAATAATGGTTTTGTACAATGTTTGTCCTTGTAGAACTAAATTAGGTCACTCCGCATAATGTTCTCCAGTACCTCCAAGTTAGGTAATAAATTACAACATCTTTGCTCCTCCATGCTGTGTAGTATTCCATTGTATGAATGTCCCAAACTTCTCAGTTCATTCACGTGTGGTTGGACATCTGGGCTCCGCTTTCCATGTTCTTGTAATGCTATCAACATTGGTGTACAAATCTTCATTTGTGCCTCAGTTCTCATTTTCTCAGGGTATATTCCAAACAGTGGAGTTGTTGTTGTTGATCGCCTTTGTCTCGAGCATGGCTCATAGTGAATCATCAACAAAAGGCCTGAAGTCCCTCTACACCCATCAACGTGTATCAAAGTTCACAGAGTTTCCAGAGGCATATTGTTTAGGAAGTGGATGCCATTCTTGTTTCCAAACCTGTCATAGAATGCTATTGGTTGAGTCATCTGTGATGCCTATGTACAGCAGCTCTGAATCCTTCCCTGTTCTGAGGCAGTATCACTAATTCTGACACACCAACCCCTATTGCCCCAGTTACTATATCAACCCATCTCATCCAGATTCTCCCTGTCTTGTGCTGTCTGTCTAGACTTCTTAGCACGATGTCCTTCTCCAAGGACCGATCTCTCTTGGCCATGTGCCAAAAGTAAATTAGGCAGAGCTTCAAAATCCTAGTCTCCAAGGAGAGACTTGGTTTCGCCCTATCCAAGAGAGACCTGTTTGTTTTCTTGATAGTCCATGGTATGTTCAAAACTCCTCCAGCGTCACAACTCGAAGGCATTTATTCTTCTTTTATCATCATTAGTCATTGGCCAACTCTCTGAAGCATAACAAGTAATTGAGGAGTAACTGGGTCATATGGAATTTCTATAGTCAGCTTTTGGGGGAAGAGTAAAACTGCCTTCCAGTTGTACCATTTTACAATCTCACCAACAAAGTATAAGAGTTCCTATCTCTCCACATCCTCTCCAACATTTAATACTTGCTGTCTTGTTAAACTTTGCCACTGTTCCTGGAGTGAGATGGTATTTCATTGTGGTTTTTATTTCCATCTCTCTTATTACACTTTAGGCGTATTTTAACCATCATTTATTGATAAAGAAATGAATTTCAGATACATTTAATTCCAAGTGCCCAACAGCTTAAATAGAAGACCCAAATTTGAACCCTGCATCCATTTCTGATGCTTAGTTTCCAGAGCACTCATTTGGACCAATACGAAGTCAACTAACTCAGGATCACCTGCAAATCTTTGCTGGTGGAGACTTGGTTCAGTGTAATAATTATAGATACTAAAAATCTGTTTTTTGGGGTTTTGGTTTTGTTTTCTTTTTAAAAAAAATCATCACTCCAGACGATTACAAGCTAACCCTGTTCAGATCTGTGGTTATTACCAACACAGAAAGAGAGTTGGCACAATAGAGACTGCACCAGGACAGCACACAATAACAAGTAGAAATAATTGTATATTATATATTGTTATGTCATATTGGGTCACCCACGACCCATAGCAATCCTATGTACATATTAATATAAATATTAATCTTATTTAAAAGTATATTACTTCATTTTTATGTTTCTAATAAATGACAGGCTTAAGACATCAATAGAAACAGTACAACATATAGGGACTATTTTGTTTTACAATGATTTAGCAATACTATATTTCAAGAAAGAAATTTTATTTAAAAGTTGAGATTAAATCTTTCTACATACATACTAGAAAAGTGTAAGGTATACTTACATCACTTAAAGATTTGCTGATATTCTTAAAATTGATCTGTAGGCTATTTCCGATGATGGGGAGAGGAGTGGGGCCAGGAGGGAGCTTCCCTTTCCCATGGCTCTGTTTCCAGAGTGAAAGGAGAAGCAAAGTGAAGACACACACCACCAGGACCACGACCAGATCCATTGCACCTTCTCTTCTTACCCAAGCACAATTGTTTTCCAATTCTGAATTTGTACAATACTCTCTGCTGCTGAATTTGTGATTCTGTTGAATAAAAACGATCAGTTGCTCAAATTGTAATAGTCTCTTCTGAGTGGACTTTGATTCACAGATAAGGATAAAATTAATCTGTAATTAGTCTTGTTCCTGGAGCATTGTGCAACCTACCTTGGACTAATAGAAATGTTGTTGGTTTGAACTCACCTAGCAGCTTGACATGAGAAGGATCTAGAAATCAGTTTCCAGTGTTCTGTGTGGTTTTGCTTATATTTAAGCAGCCTCGGCAGCTATACTTTTCTCCTTTCCATTATTGTGATAAGCATCTCTATCTCCAACTTTTACCAATTCTGTTTTTATACGTGTATATCATTGCCTTAAATGCAATTGCCATCATTTGTTGTGCTCTGGTGGACTTTTTAAGATAATGTGTTTCAATTCTAAAGGTGGATGTTTCGAATCCACCAGCTGCTCTACAGGATAAGAATGGACACTCTCCTTTAGTTTGATTTACTACCTCGAATAACCTGCTAGATGGTCAGTTATGAGTCGATCCTACCTGACAAGTAAACAACAAAATACTTCCCTTAGTCCATGACCTTTCCCCATAATCATACATATTTTGAGGACTCTTTGTTGAGGTTCACTTTATTCATGCCAGAAAACTATTATACTTTTCCTTTTGCTAAGATCTTTAAGTGAGAAGCCATATTAATCTATTGCTCTTGTTAGAGGTTGAGCTGGTTTTCAGATGTGTACCTTTGCAACACCACAGGAGCTCTAGGTTGGGGAGGTGCATTATGTGTTTGTTTGCTAACAGAAATATTGATGGTTCATATCAATCAGATCCTTTTCAGGACAAAAATTGGAACTCACCTCTCATAAACATTTAGTCCGGAAAACCCAATGGGGAATTGTCACCAGTATTAATTGATTGGACAGAAATGAGGTTTTGAGTTTAGAACACCAACGAGTTAAACTTTTAGCCTTTGGTTGTGGAGAGTGGATACTGTTTCATCAGAGATTTTTCTCTATTCCTGCTTCACTTCAACTTTACATTTTGTATTGCACTATATTCATTGAATTATGTAAATAACAGGCAAGCTTAAGACATAATTAGACTGACATGCAGCAGTACGAAGTCTAAAGCAGAGGATGACGCAAATATTTTCAACTTTAGACTTAAGCATACCTTTGTGCCTAATTCAGGACATCATCTTTCCAAT
>NW_006399756.1:36389777-36398479 GCF_000299155.1 Elephantulus edwardii | reverse complement strand
TCACAACTTGGTGAGCACATCCAGGGCAGCATCTGTTAGCTGAAATATGTCAATTGATATACCATCTGTTCCTGGGGCTGTATTTTTTGCTATTTCCTTCAAAGCAGCTTGAACTACTTCCTTCATCACCATAGGCTCTTGCTCAAATGTTATTTCATTAAATTCTTCGGTATCTGCCAATTCCTTTCGATACAATGACTCAGTATATTCCTTCCATCTTCTTTTAATACCTCCTGGATCATTTAGTATTCTGCCTAAAGCATCCTTAATTATAGCAAATCTACGTTTGAATTTGTTCTTCAGTTCCTTGAGCTTAAGAAATGCTGAACAAATTCTGCCCTTTTGATTTTCCCACTCTAGCTCCTCGCACATTTCATTGTAATATTTTCCTTTGTCATTCCGTGCTGTCTTTTGGAATCTTCTGTTCAGATCTTTATTATCTTGAATTCTTCCTTGTGTTTTGGCTTCTCTACGCACCAGAGCAATCTTCAGAGAAGAATATCTCATTAATATCTCAAAGACTGTCAAAAGAATAGGTATGTCTTGGAGAAAGGTTAGCCAGAATGTTCCTTAGAGGTAAAGATGGTGAAGTTTCCTCACACATTCTTTGGGTATGTTGTTGTTTTGTTGTTGTTGTTAAGTGACATCAAGCCCAGTATGACTCATATGAGCAGACCTGAATCTTGTCTTATCCTCATCATCTCTGATATACTCCCATTGCTGCAGTCACTGTGTCAATCCACCACAGTGGGGCTCTTCCTCCACTTTTCCAAGCTTGATATCACTTTCCAAGGAATCACTCTCTTAGCAACATGTCCAAAGTAGGAGAGACAAATCTTCTCCATCCTTGCTTCCAAGGAGAATTCTGATTGTACCTTCTCCAAGATATATGTTTGTTCATTTGGCAGTCTGTGGGATATTCAGTACTCTTCTCCAGCACCACAACTCAAAGACATCAATTCTTCTTCTGTCTTCCTTATCAGTGGTCCAGCTCTCAGAAGTATAGCAAGTAATTGAAAAGATCATGACCTGAGTCAGGTGCACCTTAATCTTCAAAGTGGCATCAGTATTTTGATCTTTGCTCTTCAGAAGTATTTAGAAGAGGTCCCTGACAGCAGACTTGCCCAAAGCAATATGTCTTCTGATCTTATGACTTCTGGTACCAAGGGTGTTTATTGTGGATAAGTAAGATGAAATCATCTGCAGTTTCAATCCTTTCTGCATCTATCATAATGTTGTCTATTGGCCCAGGAGTAAGGTCCTTTGCTTTCTTTATATTGAGATTTAATCCATATTTAAGACTGTGTTATTCAACCTTCTGCAGCAAGCAATTTGGGTCCTCCTTACTTCCATAAGCAAAATTTTATCATCTGTATATTGCAGATTTTGATGAATCTTCCTTAAATCATTATGCCAGGTTCTTGTTCGTAGACTCCAGTTTCATGAATTATTTGCTCGGCATACAGATTGAAAATGTATATTGTTAGGAGAGACTATGCCTTGCAAAAAGATAGTATGCTTGGAATGATGGAGGGTCAGTGAAGGAGAAGAAGATCCTCAATGAAATGAATTATCACAGTGACTGTAGCAACAGGCTCAAGTATTCAGCAATGATGAGAATAGCAAGGATAGGACACGGTTTATATGTTGTTCGTAGGGTTTCTGTGAGCCATACTTGACTCAATGGCACCTAACTCAAAGATGTCGATTCTTCTATCATCCTTAGTCATTGTCTAGCTCTCTGATTCATAACAAGTAATTGCAAAGACCATGGCTTGGATTACATACACCGTAGTCTCTAGACTGACATCATTGCTGTTCAGCACTCTGGAGCAGTCACTGACAGCAGATTTTCATATGCAATTAATTCATCTTTTGATTTCTTGACTGCTGGTACCAAGTGTGTTGATTGTGGAACCAAGCGGCTGAAATTTTTAACAATTTCAGTCTCTTCTCCATCTATCATGATGCTGCCAATTGGCCCAGTGGTGAGAATCTTTGTTTTCTTGATGTTGACTGATCTTCAATCCATATTGAAGGCTGCAGTCCTTTGACCTTCCGCAATAAACAGTTCAGGTCTTCCTCAATTTTGGCAAGTGATATTACATCATCTGCATAATGCCAGTTGTTAATGAATGTTCCTCCAATTCTGATGTCACATTCCTCCTTATAAAGTTATTCACATTGTATTTATATACAATTAATTACCATTGATCTATTTCTCACAATGTTTTGAAAAGCACATATATTTGTGCTCTCTTGTCAGGCCAAGGGCCTGATAGCAGTGTGTTCCCCAAAGTACCTGAGTGAGCACAGAGGAAGCCAGTTGTTCCCTTCTGGAAGTGGCTTCTCACCTCTGTCGAGGGGCCCAGGACCTTCCTGTTGCATGAGTTCAGGGATCCCACGTGGTCAGGCCAGACAGCAGTTTGTTCCCCAAAGTACTTACTTGCTCTGGGCGGGTGGGTCTCACAGTGGTTCAGCAGGCGGCTTCTGGCCAGGACTCAGCTGGTGGCTTCCACTGAGGCCAGCTGCTCATTGCTCCTGAGGTAAAGGGTCCCACGTGGTCAAACTAGACAGCAGTTTTCCCCCCAAATAACTGTGGGACCAATGCAGGCAATGCTGTCCTGTGGTCCAATGCTTCCTGTGGTCCCGCCTGATCTATTCCTATTATTACCCTATCATTTCAATTCTCCACTGAATTTTTCCTAGTCCTTCACCCCCTCTTCAATCTGCCCACTAAACACTACTACCCTGGTGATAGTGATTTTCAGTCTTCCCCCTTTTTTGCTCCCTTCCCCTTTTACATTTATGCACTTTATTCTAGTTATTCTTCTTTTTTTACCGTAATGATGGTATGCAATATTTGTCCTTATGAAATGGAGTTCAGTCAACATAATACCCTCTCAACTCTCTCATGTTATGTAATACTTTATAAAATCATTAGCTTGCAGCCAAAATTTAAAAGATGTACAATGTCATTTTAATTTACAGTTTTCTTTTAAAGATCTTTTCATGTATAATAGTTATTTGTATGTCTTCTTCTGTAATCTGTCTTTAAGCAGTGTTTTTCTTATGTGTTCGAGGGATTTCCCTGGCATAATAGAAAAATGGTGCATTATGGAGTAATATGTAGCATACAAGGCCATCATTGTAAAGATGTGATTTTAAGATCATATGTATTTAATTCCATATGTACATATGTATTTGTAAAAAATAAGCTATTTGTAAATATACTCATATACATATATGATGTTTTTATTATTGTTAAGGGCCATCAAGTCGAGTATGACTTGTAAGGACCCTATGAACAACAGATCTTGTCCTATCCTGTACCATTGTTTTCATCTCTGATTTCATCATTGTGTCTATTCACTAACTTAAAAGTAGGGAGCTCTGGTGGCCTGGTGGTAGGAGCTGTACTGCAATCCTGAGGGCATGTAGTTAAAATCATATTAATATTATGGAATTGAAGATGGCTGGAAATGTTACAATTTGTTATACATAGAATGACATTAGTTGTAGCGGAATCCCAAGATCAACAATTATCTTTATATCAAGGACTTTAGCCTTCTACCCTAGGCCTTCTTTTTGACATTTCAAATTTTCATCAATGACTTTTAGAGACACTCAGATTACTTTTTATGCAATGAAAAACATTGAGAAAAATGGGAATCCCAGAACACTTAATTGTGCTCATGTAAAACTTGTACCTAGACCAAGAAAAAAACCATTATCCAAAGAGAAGTAGCAAAAAATGCATGGTTTAAAATCACGATAGATGTGCATCAGGATTATATTCTTTCCTCAAATGTATTGAACAATGTTACTAATATCACACGCAAACAAAATCCTGCAAAAAATTATCGAAAACCAACTAGAACAGCACATCATCAGAGACCAATCAGAAATACAAGTAGGGTCTAGAAGAGATAGTGACTCTACAGACATTATCACCAATGTCAGATGTATCTTGGCAGAAAGCAGAGTACCAGAGTAATGTCTATCTGTGTTTCAATGACCATGCAAAGGCATTTACTATGTGGATCAGAACAAATTGTGGCTAACCTTGAAAAGAATGGGAATCCCAGAACACTTGATTGTGCTCACGCAAAACCTATACTCAGACCAGGATGCAGTCTTCAGAACAGAGCAAGAAAACACTGTATAGTTCAAAATCAGGAAAAGAAAGCATCAGAGATGTGTCTTGTCTCCATAACTTTTCAATCTATATTCAGAACAAATCCTTTGGGAGTCTGGGCTTAATGAGGAGGAGTGTGGCAACGGGATTGGAGGAAGACTCATCAACAACCTACGTTATGCAGATGACACAACCTTACTTGCTAAAACTGAGGATGACATGAAGTGCTTGCTGCAGAAAGTCAAAAACTACAATCTTCAATATGGATTGTGGTTCAGCATCAAGAACATGAAGATCCTCACCACTTGGTGGGCCAATTGGCAACACCATGATAAATGAAGAAGATATTGAGGATGTTAACAATTACAGCTTGCTCAGCTCCACAATCAAAACTCTTGGCACTAATAGTCAGGAAATCAAAAGATTAATTGGGCTAGGAAAATCTGCTCTCAGGGACCTCTTCAGATACTGAGAAGAAATGATATCAGTCTAGAGACAAAGATATGCTAGATCCAGGACATGGTCTTCACAGTTACTTGCTGTGCATCAGAAAGCAGGAAAATGATTAAAGAAGACAGAAGAAGAATCAATGCCTTTGAGTTGTGGTGCAGGAGAAGGGTCTTAAATGTACCATGGGTCATGAAGAAAACAAATCTCTCTTGGAGATAGTGAAACAAAGTTTCTTTTGGAGGCTAGGATTTTGAAGCTCTGTCTCACATACTTTGGGCATATGTACAGGAGGGACAAGTCCTTGGAGTAGGACATTGTAGTTGAAAGGGTAGAGAGACAGACAGTACAGGAGAGGAAGATGGACTGATGCTGTGTCAGAGTCAGTGAGACTGGCTCGGGATAGGGCAAGCTTCAGAGCTTGTACATAGGTTGCTATGAGTCACAAGAAACTCAACAGTACATAATAACAACAGCAGCATTAAATCTTTATGCTGAGAAAATCATTCCAGAAATTGGATTATGCAAAGGATGTGGTATCAGGATAAGAATAAGATTCCTGGACAATCTGTGCTATGTGGATTGCACAGTCTTCCATGCTGAAAGTAAAGAAGACTTGAGGCACTTGTTAAAGAAGATCAAAGACTACAGCCTTCAAAATAGATTATATTTCAACATCAAGGAAGAAAAAAGTCCTCACTAATGGGCAATAGGCAATATTATGAAAGGTGGAGAAAAAAAATTGAAGTTGTCAATGATGTCTCATTGCTTGGATACACAGTCAATACCATTGCATGAGTAATTGAAGAATCAAAAGATATTTTGCAATGGGAAAAATGTACTGCCAAGGACCTTTGTTGATACTGTTATGTGTCATGGAGTTAAAATAAACTTATAGCTGATCACCCAACAGTTTTCAGATACAATAAATCACATGGGAGGAGATTACCCATCTTTCTCCAGCAGAACAGCCAGTGGATTTGAACAGGGTGCCTTTTGGCTTGTAACACAGCTTCTGACCACAAGGACACCAGAGTTCCCCAAAAAGCAATGAAATAAGTTTAAAGACTAAGTGTGCTGGATCCAAGTCGTGGTCTTTTCTCTTGTTTCCTATGCATCTTAACGATGAGGAATGACTGATGATGAACAAGAATAAATTGATGTCTTTGAGTTATGGTGTTAGCGGATAGTGCCAAATACGCCATGGAGTGCTAAAAGAATAAACAAGTCTGTCTCAGAGGGAATAGACGAGGGTGACCCTTCGATGGTGAAACCTAGTCTCATGTTGTCAGGAGGGACAATTCCTTGGACAAGGATGTCATGCTGCGAAAAGTGGAGGATCAGGAAAACCTCCAAGAAGGTGAATTTACAGTGACTGTAACAATGGGCTTAGCAGGACAGAGGTTGTGAGGATGGAGTAGGATAGGTCAAGGTTCAGATCTGTTGTTCGTAGAGCTGCTACAAATCACAGTCGACTTGATGGCACCTAACAAGTATCATGATGCATTCCTTTTCTGAAGGAATTGAAGACAGGGGAGTGAGAGGAGGGAACTTATAACATAAGCTTCCCTTTTTCTATCTTTAGCCAGGGTTCATAAATGATTTTTCCATTTGAGGACTAAGGTGCATCTGAGTTAGGCATAGTCTTTCTGATAACTTGCTATGCATCTGAAAGCTGGACAGTGAATAAGGATGACAGAAGGAGACTTGATGCCTTTGAGCTGTGATGTTGGAGAAGAACACATGGAAGGCCAAAAGAATAGTTAATGTCTTGGAAAGGGTGCAGACAGAGTGCTCTTTGTAGTCAAGAATGATGAGACTGCCTCACATACTTTGGGCATGTTGCTAGGTGGTTGTTGTTGCTGTTGTTCAGTGCCATTGAGTCGTAGACAACTCATAGCGACCCTATGAATGAAAGACCTGAACACTTGTATATTTTCATTGTTTCTCCAAGTTCATAGCGTTTCTGGAGAAAAGCTATTTTGGAAGTGTATGCCATTCCTGCTTCCAAGCTTGTTTTCATCAGGGAGCTCCACCAAACACTGTGCACCATGGGTAACCATAATTGCATTTGACACATCAGTGTCACAGTGTTTAGCATCACAGCAACCACAAGATTATCTTTATACAGCAAATGGACAGACCAGTGCTATACCCCTTAGAACAATGTTTGACCAAAAACAATTAAAATCAGGCCTGAGGGCCACAGATTATAATCACTCACCTTTGGCTTGGTAGCACAACTTTCTATCCACTCTTGTTTGTTGTTGTTAAGTGCCATTGAGTCATAGATGATTCATAGCTACCCTATGAATGAAAAAACTGAACACTTGTATAACTTTCATCGTTTCTCCAAGTTCATAGAGTTTGCAGAGGTGAGCTATTTCAGAAGTGGATGCCACTCCTTGGAGAAGGACATGATGCTAGGAAGAGTGGAAGGTCAATGAAGGAGAGGAAGATCCTGACCTGGTATAGCCTTGACACAGTTATGTGAGGCAATGGGCTTATGAGTGTCGGGAATTATGAGGATGGCAGTGTCCAAAGCAGGGTTCAGATCTTTTCGTTTATAGGGTCGCTATGAGTCATATTCAACTTGATGGCACCAAACAATAATAAGAAGACCATGGATGGGAAAAATGCACAAGCATTGAGAGTTGTGCTTGTAACCATTTATAAAGAACAATTCTACTAGATCATGAGCAGGCAAGCCTCAACTGGTCACATATATGTATCCTATTCCTTGAATTACAGGTAGATATAAATATTACCTGCTGAGAAAGCCACGAAGTAATCACTCTTCTTTTTTTTTTTTTAATCCAGAAAGTGAGCAGGGTCAAATGTCTTTGGGTTGGGGATTCTTTTTCACTGTGAAGCACAGAAGTCAGTGATGCTAATACGGCTGTACCCTAAAATAAACAGAAACAAATAAAGTGAGTGACCCTGGGGTTTGTTCTTTCTTTGTTTCTTTAATTTGTTTAAGGCTATGTTATTGTTGTTAGGTGCCACTAAGTTTGAAATGACTTATAGCTGACTCTTCAGTGGGTTTTTAAAAGATTTTTTTATCACATAGGAATAGATCGCTCATTTTTCTTCTGTAGAGCAGCTGTCAGATTTGAACGTCGTGCCTTTTGGGCCGACAGTTTAATTCTTTACCACTAGGCCACTAGAACTCTCTTATGGCTATGGTTATCTATTTATAGTGAATTCTCTTAATTTTTGCCAAGAATTCCTTCCTGGATATATTTGTTAGCTTGTGTTCAGATAATGTTTTGACAAAAGATTTTCTAGGTTCCAGGGGGGGTGGTTGTTGTTGTTATTATGTGTCATTGAGTCGCTGGCGATTTATAGTGACCCTATGTACAAGAGCTCTAAACAAGCCCCGAATAAGCAAAGCACTCCTTAAAAATAGGAAAAAAAGTTAGGAGGCATCTCTCTCCCTGATTGCAAATCCTACTACACTGCCGTGGTGTATGGTACTGGTACAATGACAGACACATAGATCAATAGAGTAGAATTAAGAACCAGAAATCAGCCCATCTACCTATGGTCAACTGATTTTTAACAAGGAGATGAAATCAGTTAAGTGGGGAAGTGACAGCCTTTTTAACAAATGGTGCTGGCAAAATTGGAAAGCTGTCTGCAGAAGACTCAAGCAAGATCCACACCTCACTCCATATACAAAAACCAACTCAAGGTGGATCATGGACCTAGGACTAAAACCAAGGGCTGTAAACTTCATTAAAGAAAAGCTTGGAAGAACTTTAGTAGTCCTAATCCACAGCATAAAAAGTCTTCCAAGTATCCTGAAAAATCTACAAGTGGGAGAAGATAAAATAGATGAATGGGACCTTCTAAGAATCAAATCCCTGTGCACATCCAAAAACTTCTCCAATAGGGTAAAAAGGGAAGCCACAGATTGGGAAAAAGTATTTGGTAATGACATGTCAGATAAGGGACTTATATCTGGAATTTATAAAATACTTGAGCACCACAATAAGATAAAGGTAAATAATCCAATTGAGAAATGGGCACAGGATATAAACAGACACTTCACCAAAAGAAGACATTCAGATGGCCTACAAGCACATGAAGATATGTTCAAAATTCCTAGCTCTAA
>NW_006399756.1:36380899-36389032 GCF_000299155.1 Elephantulus edwardii | reverse complement strand
TTATTAAAATTAATTAAAAAAAGATACTTTAAATAATACACACACACACACACACACACACACACACACACAAAAGAGCTCTAAACACCGTTCTATCCTGTGCCAACCTAGCCATCTCAAACGCACTCATTCCTACCGCTCCAGTCTTCTCATATCTGAAATGTAAGAACCAGGAATCAGAAACTCAGTTTCTGGTAAGGTACAGCTACCCCCACCTCACCTGCTTGAGTAGTTTCTAGCAAACAACCTCCACCTGCAGTAAACCACACCCTGTTAGTCAACTACCACATCTTGCATCCATGGAATTCTTCTTCCATGTAAGGGCATAAGGGCCTTCTCGCAAGAGTAGCAGACTCCCCTATATCTGAAGTAACCAATCAGATTCTAATAAGTTTCCAAACCGTTTCCCTACCAATCAGATTTGAACAAGTCTCCAAACTGCTTCCCTGAGCTAGAGCTAACCAATTGAAAGTAGACTAGTACCCAAACTACTATAGATAGCCAATCATAGCATGTATAGTTAGACAAAGAAGTAACAAAGGTATAAAAGGAAGAAGCATGGGCCAGCTCAGGGCTCTAGGGTAGATCCTGCTGTGTCAGCACAAGGGAGCCTGGGTTCGAACTCGAAATAAACTTGATTAATTTGGCTAATTGGCTCAGTGGTCGTTTCTGGGGACTCGCTCCATTACAATATCCTTTCAGCCACGGCTGCTCCAGGCAAGGCCAAACAATACTTCTCCAGGTATAATTCTTTGTAACTCACAAGTTTGTTCTCTCTAGGTTTGCTCCCTTTCCTATAGGTAACCTGAACACTGAGTTATGTTGCAGACCTGAGCCTTGTTGCAGAGATAAAACTACCAACTAAGGAAGGAAAGGTGTACAGGTCCTCAAAGTTTTTCTAGCTACTTCCACTGGACTTACCTCACAAGTCGAAAAATACTCCCTCCCCCTTAATTGGTTTATTTTACAACGTTTACAAACAGTTGTTAAACAACTCTTTTTTTAACTTAAAATTAGTAAACTCTAGTAAATTTAGTAGCGTGCATCAGCATAGTTACTTGTAACTGTTTTAGTCTTTAAGAAGTAAGAAAATAAAAACAAAACTTGAGCCTTTAACCACAATAGAAAAGTTCAACAGCTGACAAAAATAATAGTATCTTAACTGTCACCCAGACAAGTCATAGCAAGTATTTAATGCTGTTCCCGTATACTAGAATGCCACTTAAGTATTACTAATTTGTTAAATCATGTGGGGGAGAGGAAGGCAAATAGAAAGACCTAGCAGTCTGTAACACTCCTTCTTTGCTTCCTGAAGTTTGTTTTCTAATTTATGTCTGCATTCCCTGTTTACTAGACATCTTGCAGTCCAGAGTGCAGAAAATGCCATGGAAAAGTCTTCTAACTGAAAAAGAAGGCATGCAACCTGAACTCAAAGCCACAAGTAAAGAGTTAAAGTGGACTGCCCTTCCCCTTCATCTCAATGACCCTGTTCAGCATGAAGTAGCCTAAGAATGGCCCAATTCCCAAATGGGGAACCCCCAAATAAGTTTTTTAAAGAAGACAATCTCTTTGTAAAGAAGCCCTATTATCTCAAGTATCAACCCAGAGTATTTGTCTTAAAGATACAAGACTGATATAAAAAGGGGGGGGGAAGATGGGGTGGTACTAATAAGTTCAGAATTCTCTCTCTTTCAAGTTATATATACCAGATATATGTTATAAAACTAAAATTGACATCAGTTTTCTTTAGCCTACAAAACTGGCTACTTTGCTTCAGAATTCTTTGTTTCCTTCCTTTAGTCATATAAAGTAGTTTAAGTGGTCTGTTTACTAGGAGAGGAAATGCATCTTTCCTAGATCAGCACTTACCTCTTTGAAACTATTTTTCCCAGTCGTATGTATATTGTATTTTAATCTCCCTATTTACCAGGACGGGAGGTGCACCTTTCTTTAGTTAGCTTTTATCTTTTCAGGGCCTGTTTTTCTTAGTCATGTCTTAACTCTTTTGTAGTTGACTGTTTACTGGTACCTGTGTGAATTTTTGTGGGTTTGGCTTTTTTAAAAATGTGATAATTCTTTGATTTTACTAACCAAGATGCATTGTTGAGTTGGTGTCTAACCCTCATATAAAAGCCTAATGACAACTCCCAGACAGGGAGACAGTCTCTGAGAAGGCTCTCACTGCTTTCTCCCAGATCTGTAATAAAGTGCTTAAGGATATTGCAATCTGTTTGTCTTATTGGCAATTGCTTACTTGCATTCAGTAACAATACTATGATCTTTAACTCTTTAAGAAAATAAATCTACATTTCCTGTCTTCCTAACTTTCTCATTTGAAAACAAGCAAACCAAGTCCAGAAAGAACAAAAGTCTTTCAAACTCACACAGTGCACACAAGCACCTGTACATATACACATATAATAAACACACACACACACACACACACATTTCCTTGCTCTCTGCTTCACAGTCTCTCTCCTCCACCTGCCTACTGATGGAATTTGCCCACAAAGGAAGACTTGGAAGTCTGTGAAGCGTTTGTTTCCAAGGACGCCACCAGAGAAAACAGCAACCTGTTAAGGTCATAGATACAGAATAAGCTCTCACCTTTGTTCTTTCTGAGCTCCTACAGGAGAGTGGGGGCTTCCTGCTGGGCACAGTCTTCCATACTCTTCTTCTCCAACCTAAAATTCTACAGATATTGAGGGAGAAGCACCAGATTTCCTTCCGTGTCTTTCTGTTGCTCAAAAGGATTCCTAACAAGAGCAATAGCGAGGAGAAGAAGGATTTTTGGCAAAGAGGAGGACGCTGACCTAATCAGCCATGTGGATGTGCCTGGTTCTGCCTGAGCAGGTAGCTGTTAAATTTCTATTCAGCATTCCTTACTGCCAAAGGCTTGCACATGTCCACTTACCACGTCCTTTATTATTTTTTTCAGCCAGTGAGAAAGTTCCTCTTCTCCAAATCAATCCAAGCTTCCTTCAGTGCTTCATATCCATGCAACACCACGGTGGGCTTAATGCCAAAATAAAGAGTGAATACTGGACCATAGAATTTTGAGAGCTGAGAAAAGGAGATGAAAATCTTAGTAAAAGAAGTCACTATTTCAGGGAGCTCTGTTGGCCTGGTGGCCTGCAGTCCCGAGATACACATTTAGAATCCACCAGATTCTCCAACTCTGCTGAAAAAGGAGGGGAAATCTCCTCCTGTGCCAGTCAGATCTGATTTGATAGAATACAACAAAACAAACCAAAGCCACTATTACTGTGCATGATTCATATGGATATTATTATTAAGACATTGTTGGCATTTTATTTTGATACACAAAGCTTCAAATACTTATTATTTTCATAAATCATTTTGGTGAATATTATGAAGGCTGCCGTTCATCTAAGGATGGCCTTCAATGTGCTAAGCACTGGTCTGGGCATTTGGATCTATGACACTAGCCATCAGCTCAGCACCTTAAGAAGACTATCTATTTACCACAGTTTTACAGAGAAAGAACTGAGATTTTAAAAATTGAAATTTAGTTCTCAGTGTCCCACACCTTCCAAAAAGTCAAATCTGAACGACCTCTGAAAGAAATTCTGACACCTGAGCAATTTATTAGTCCAAGTCCCCATTTCTCTATCAACATCCTGCAGACTGATTGGGAATCACTTATAAAGCTATTCCTTTGCAGATTGAATATGATTGGCATTGAATTTATAAAAAACACCCCAGATTATTCCAAGGCCACATGAAGTTGAAGTCTATGGGCTTTTGCTAGCATAATAGAAGACAGCATCTCCTGGAGAAACTGTTTGTTACATCTGCAGCATTTCCAAGCCACAAATGATAGTTTGTACTGAGATTAGAATGATACTTCTATTACCAGGACATCCCTGATGACTGTATATTTCATTTACTGTTCTCTTGACTTTATGCACAACCTACCTCCACAGGTAAATGTAATTTTCCTGGTATTCTGAACAAAACCTGTAGCTGAAATTAATGAACTATCTAATCACTAAGCACTTGCAACACAACCTCCATCCAAAAAAACATAGTAAATTATCGTGAAATTACAAAAGGCAGCTGTCCTCCCTATTTTATAATACAGTACCATCCTATTAATCCTTATTTATTGCTGTCTTACAATAAACTTAATATTTACCTTTTCCAAAGGCACATAGCTTTATTACTCTATTTCTGATGGTGTCAGATTATTAAAAAAAAAAAACCAGAAAAGGCAAAATCCACAGATTTTGTTTTACAGAGGTAAGCATTGATAATTTTCACTGAATTTTATTTTCAAATTGGCATTGATTAACTTACCCCTGCATGCCACGGGAGGAGCATAAGAGATACTTACATCACTTAGAGATTTGCTGATATTCTTTTTTTTATTTTAAAATTTTTATTTTATTTTTATTATTGTGTGTGTGTGTGTGTGTGTGTGTGTGTGTGTGTGTGTGTGTGTGTGTGTGTGTGTGTGCCATCAAATCAGATTTGACTGGTACAGGAGGAGATTGTTCCTCCTTCTCCAGCAAAGCATTTGGTGGATTTGAACCGCACACCTCTGGGATTGCAGTGTAGCTTCTTGCCACTAGGACCCGAGAGCTCACCAGAGGTTTGCTGATATTCTTAAAATTCAACTGCAAACATTTCCAATAAATGGAAGAGGAGTGGGTCCAGGGGGGAGTTTCCCTTTCCCATTGTTCTGCTTCCAGAGTGAAAACAGAAACAAGCAAGAGACACAGAGAACAAGGTCCAGAACTAGAGCCATTCAAGCCTTCTGTTCTTACTCATGATTTCTTAATACAAACTCTATCATCTTGTTGCTGCTGCTTTTATAATTATGATGGATAAAGTAACCAATCACATAAGTTTCACATAATCCCTCCCTGGACTGTGTTCAGCCAATGATAAAAATGAGAATAATTTTCATATGCTCCATTCCATGAGACTGGGCAGCACAACTATTTTGCAATCTAAAGCTGCTGTAAAGTTTAGTGATTCATCTGTTCAACAGCATTGTGTGAGCAGTCTTGTGATCCCCTAAAGAGTAACTGAAACTCAAACTGTCGGTTGAGTTTGAAGAACTGACCCAGAGAGCACAGGCTATTTTTCTGGAAGTCTTATTCTTTGTCTTCTTTAGTCTTTTCTTTAATGTACATTTTATACTATAATCTCAGAAAAGCTTTCTCTTAATGCATTTGTTGCTCTCAACCCAATAAAAAAATTATGATTCTTATCGTGGTAGGGAGTACAGAGATTACACTTAGAAAAAAATAACCACAACAAGATAAAGGTAAACAATCCAATTGAAAAATGGGCACAAGATATGAACAGACACTTCACCAAAGAAGACATTCAGATGGCCAATAAGCGCATAAAAAATGTTCAAAATTCCTAGCTCTAACAGAGATGCAAACCAAAACAACTATGAGATATTATCTCACCCCAGTAAGAACAGCAAAATTTAACAGAACAGCAAGCAACAAATGCTGGCGAGGATGTGGAGAAGCTGGAACTCTTATTCACTGTTGGTGGGAATGTAAAATGGTGCAACTATTGTGGAAAGCGGTGTGGCACTTTCTCAAAAAGTTGCAAATAGAAATACCATTTGACCCCGCAATTCCACTACAGGAAATATGCCCCAAAGAAACCATAACCACCACCCAAGCAGATATATGTACACCCATATTTAGCACGGTTTTGTGCACAATAGCAAAGAGTTGGAAGCAACCTAAGTGCCCGTCATCAAACGAATGGATTGAGAAGCTGCGATATATTCACACAATGGAATACTATACTGCTTTGAAAAACACTTGTAAACTAGAAAATACTCATTGAAACATCTGGCCAATACTCACTACACACCAACTCTGAGGCTACACACCCAGGCAAGACTGGCAGATTGATTTCACCAACATGCCTACTCACATATATATCCTAACTATGGTAGACACCTTCCCTATGTGGGTTGAAGTTCCCCCACACCTGGCGGGAAACAACAGACGAAGTCGCAGAGCCCTTACTCTAATGTATCATCCCTAAGTTTGGTCTCTCTGCTTCTATCCAGTTGGACAATGGTTCTAGCTTCATTTCAAAGGTCACTCAGCAAGTTTTCCTCCAGCTTAGATATCTTCTGAAAACTGTACATATCATATCACCCCTAGTCCTCAGGTACCTGAATGGACTCATTAAGTCTCACTTCACCAAACTGGTTGTACAAGTCAAGTTGTACAAGTGCTGGGTCAACTTGCTTCCTATTACCTTAGCCTGTATCTGAGCAGCATCCCACTCACCATCCTTTGTGAGGCACTTTGAGCTGATATATGGCTGACCATTTCTGCTGAACCATAATTAACCCACTGAACCCCCTCTTTTAGCATCCTATCTTCCTCAGTTCTCCCTCATTGGGCAATTACTCCAAGAACACGTCTGAAAGTCTAGAACAAATGACTGAAGTTGCTGCAGGAGATGCCCTCCTCATCAAATAGTGTGCACCAGGCTTCTCCCAACTTGACTAGAGAACCCTTTCTAGTCTGGGTTCTTACTTTTCTAGGACCAATATTAATCATAAACATGTTGTTACTAATCTCTTCCTCCCTTTTAAATCCTTACTTCACAAGATAAAAGAAAGGACCAACTTAAAGGTGAACCAGCTACTGTTACATTCATATTCTCCCCTGGTTACTGATTCTGTGCCCACCCAATTCAGCTTCTGAGACCCAGATATTAGCCCACGTTCAGCAGGAAGTAGCTGGGAAAGATTGATCGCTGTTTTTTCCCACTAAAGAGCTTGGGATGTTAGGCCCAGACCAAGGTATAGGGGGAGAATAAATAATACGAAGAATAGCACATGTCAACAAAAGGAGTGAATGGCCTTGCACACCTGGCTGAACTACAATGGAGTGTTCCTCCCCTCCCTCCCTGAAGACCCTGCTATAAAAACACTCCAAAAGATGTCTTAAGGGCAACTTCCTTGTTCTCCTTTGTGAGAAAAAGGAACCTAGCCCAGGAGCTCCCTTAATAAAGCTGCTTTGGGTTTCTTTTGTTGCTCTCTGGTCATTTCCTTGAGTCTTTGGCCTAACATCCAGTGTGGAGATCTACCAAAGTCAAGAAAAATCTGATCTATATAAAATAAATTATAATAAGGCACATCACATTGAAGGATCTCAGTCCATAAGCAACATGGGACTAGAGAGTGAGACTAAAAAATTGGACACATTAAAATATATAAATATCATAAAAATAACCCAATAAAATACACATATAAAATATATTATCTTTCAGATAACAGATGT
The DNA here is from genome assembly GCF_000299155.1 of Elephantulus edwardii. Lineage (NCBI taxonomy): Eukaryota > Metazoa > Chordata > Mammalia > Macroscelidea > Macroscelididae > Elephantulus > Elephantulus edwardii. The sequence goes on along the minus strand of NW_006399756.1, from coordinate 36,381,734 downwards.
TTTTGCTATCTAGTGTTGTTGAATCAGAAATACCACAAGTGAATTACTGTAACAAGCAAACAAAAACAACAAAATATTCTTTTTCTCTGACAAAAAGTTTTCTTTCAGTCAGCTTTCTAAAAAGATGGCTGTCTTCATTCAATACCTATAGGCATAAGATTCTATGGAGGCTTAAATCTTGACATTAAACTTTGTATGGTTGTAGGGCAGGAACTCTAAATCAAAGGATGTGCTCTTCACCTGCCTCTTCTTTCTTGGTGAGAGTTATCTCTCATCTTTGCTTACTTCTGTCGTATCACTTGTAAGATAAAAGATGGCGTAGGCCATGCTTCAAGAAAACTGCCTTACACTGGCTCAAGTAAGAATAAAGGAATTGAGTTATTTGAGTAACAGTATTGAGTTACTTGAGCAAGGGTATTGCTTCCCACTTACCACTTTATAGCTGATTGACTGATCACATCAGATCACACCATGGAGGGTGATTACATCAGCATATAACAACTACATTTTATCATTACATTAATGCCAAACCACTGAGAATCATGGTCCAGTCAAGTTGACACGTATTTTGGAGATTCCCCATTTATCCTTCTCCCCTAGTTTATGTACTTGCCACACACAATAAACTTTCACCTCATCATATCCTCCAAAAATTCTTAAAACAATGTCAATTCTAAATTCCAGATTGGGGCACAATTCTTCCTCATTTGTGAATCTAGAATATAAGCTATCTGATTCTAAAATACAATGGGAGGACAGGACAAGAAGATAATGTTATGTTACATATGAGAAATTGGAGGGAAAGAAGGGATAATGCTCACTAATGAAACAAACT
>NW_006399756.1:36364647-36373244 GCF_000299155.1 Elephantulus edwardii | reverse complement strand
TGTATATAGTGTTAGTTTTACCACCTCTTTGCCAATTTGGATGCCTCTTATTTCCTTCTCTTGTCTTATTGCTCTAACTAATAATTCCAATACAATATTGATGTAAGAGTGGTGTTAGTCAGCATTCTTGTCTGGTCCCTGTCCACAAGGGGAACATCTTTAGTTTTTCTCCATTTTGAATGATGTTGGTTCTTTGTTTTGTGTGTATACTTTTTATTATGTTTAAAAAAATCCCCTATAATCCTATTTACTTGAGTGTTTTAATTAGGACGAGGTGATAGATTTAGTCAAAGACCTTTTCTGCATCAATGATGGGATCATGTGGTTCTTGTTTTTTGCTTTTACAAATGTGATTAATTAGAGACATCCATCTGTTTAAAATAACGTTTGTGATAGGACTGCAGAGTCCCTTTTCCCTCTCCCAGAATGGCTACTGAAAGAATCCAATTGCATGAATCAGCAGCTGTGCTTATTCTCTCCATCAAAGATGTGAAACTACTCTATCTCCTTTCCCAGAAACAGTTATCTGAGACCCCAGCCCACTTACCTATCTTGCAGAAAACATCTGTGAGCATCCCCTTCCCCAAGTTCCTTGTAAGAGAACATAAAACCTCACTTTAAACTTTAGTGGGTGCTGGTTCTCTGCTTGAGAGCCAGCCCAGGAGTTCTCCTCAATAAACTGTCTTTCTTGGCCTGAACTGGGTTCTGTCCTTCCTTTGCAACCTAAGCCCAGAGCATTTTGAGATGCCTAGTTTGAGATTATTCTTCCAAAAAGAGAGCTGATGCCACAGAAGCAGTGCCAGGCTGCACAGTATCTCAGGTCGCAGGTAGCAACTCTGTGCAGGGCCCAGTAGGACACTCACAACCAGAGCCTTCTGATTATTGTGCTTTTCACCAATGCTGTCCTTAGTCTGTCACATTTCCTGTGACATCATACACTGTCTGCTTCTGTGGATTTCATGGCAAAGGAGACAGCTGCTTCCTGGGTGTAATTAAACACAGAACAGAAAAGACAGCATAGAAACAGAAGACCAAAATGGATATCAGTAGAGACTCTGACACTTGCCCTAGAACATGGAGAAGCTAAAGTAAAAGGAAGAAATGGTAAAGTAAATGTTGGTGTAAGAAAGCTGAACAGAAGATTTCAAAGGGCTACTTGGGAAGTCAAAGCAAAGTATTGCAACAAAATGTGCAAAGACTTGTCTTTTTCTGTGGATTCTTTAATGAAAATGTTAATTAGTGGTAGCTGAGCACCATCTAGTTTTTCTGTTCTCATGGCAAAAGAGGCAGTAGTTCATGGAGGCAAGTAAGCACACATTTCATTTCTTCCTTCTCTTCCAGAATTTCCTTCTCCATGGCTCCAGGTTATTTTTTAACATTCCAGGACCTATAAAGTTAGCTTGGAGGTGGGACAGATGTCCTAGACACAATTTTAGGCCAATAAACGACAATGTCTCATGAAATATCCAAAAACTCCAAATCAAGGAACCAAATTCCATAAAGTTTTTGAAGCTACTCTCTCTTTTTTGTCTTTGTAGCAAGTGTATCTAACACATAACTTTTGTCAATTCCATTTCTTAGAGCTTTCAGAATGTATTGACAGCAATTGGGTCACCTTTCTTGGGAATGGGAACAAATATGGAACTTTTCTTGTCAGCGGCCATACAGCTGTTCTCTCAATTTCCTGGCATTGCCTGGTGAACATGTCCAGGGCTGCATCTACTACTTGAAATATGCCAATTAATATTCCATTGAATCCTGAGGACTTATTTTTGTCAGTGCCTTCAATGCTGCTTGAACTTCTTCACTCATAAACATGGGCTCTTTTTGCTGTTTTATTTGAGATCAAAAAGAGATCAGATAGGAAATAAGGAAACAAACTTGGAGAATGAAGGATGCCAGGTTTTGTGCCCAAGTGCATGGACCAAGGCTGGGACCTTCTCCCAGAGCAGCACAGAGAGCAGGTGTACACAAGCCTTCCCATAGAGCTTGTGCCTTGAATTCAGACTTGTAGGAAGCAGGAGTTACATCCATTTTCTAAACAACATGCGTCTGGAAATCTATGAACTTTGATAAATGATGATTGTAATGGAAAGGCTTCAGGCCTTTTGTTCACAGGGTCGCTATGAGTTGTGCTAGACTTGGTGGCATTCAACAACAACAGTGCAAACTGATTCTTAATTTGTTTTCAGAATTGTTAACTTCTCTTCCACTTCCTTTTTTCCCCTTGTAACCACCTAATAAACTTTGGTCTCTATATACTAACCTTTTGTTATCTTTTATATTAGTAAAGTGATAACAATCTCTGTTTTTCCAAATGACTTATTTTGCCCTGCAATTTTTTTAATAAAACATTCTTAATGCTTTCAAGGTAGGGAGATAACAACCCCAATTAAAGAGTTGACCAATAATACAACACAACTCTCCGGATTTTCAGGTGAATGACCAGTTGGGGATTTATGTCCCTGAGAAAGCCAGTGCTCCATGTTTGTGTATAGCAATATACCACAAGGCTTATGCCACAGACACACAATATCAGACAAGTAGAACCGAGGCTGGAGCTCATTTGCCCTGACCCTTGCCTTCAAGGAAGCATTCATATCAACTATGTCATCAGTATTTACTGAATGTGTATTATAATGCAAAATTATGAGATTTCTCACAATGACTTCCAGAATCAAAAATTGAATTAATAATTACCAGCACCAGTTTATTGAAATAAGATGTCAAGAAAGTTTGATTATGTAACTTTTCAAACATGAATTAACCCTGATTTGCTTGAATTCTGTAAGAATGCAAAAAAGAAAAGCCACCTATTAACTCCCATATATTACTTTGGGTAAATAAACTCCTTGACATTTTTTTTAAAGAGCAATTCTTTTATTGCTTTGAGATCAATGTCTCTTCTCTGACCTCCTTCCTTCAACTAGTGTTTACAAGTCTTTATGATTTTCTCTTTTTATTTTGCTTATAAAAGTGTTCATTTTTTTAAAGGTTAACTTATAAGTTAATATTTTGTCTTCACGTTTTAAACGTTGTTGTCAATAGAGTGACAGTTCAGATGGTTTATTCAGCATTAGAAAGGCACTAGAATGGGAAACCACCACTCTTATAAGTGAAGATGTGAAGGTTTTTGTGAGAGGACAAGAGAGAGATTGATTGAGTAGGCCATGATTAAATAAAGTCACAAGAAGGGTGACAGACAGAGAAAACCTTGCACTGATTGAATATAAATGCTCAGATATGTCCAAGCAAGTTATAAAAATTTACAATCAGACTGGCAGTTTACTTTAAATGCATTCTTTTAATGCTAAGGTTCCCCATCTCCTACCAAGAAAGCCGACCCTGCTTGCTCAAGCTGTGCCTTCCTGGTTGCCTGGGGAATTTAGATAATGAATTGGCTGTTGGCTTAAGATTTCTTCTTGAGACTTTTTTTTACATTCTCACCAAGAAAGAAATCTATTTCCAAGCCTGTTTTATAACAGTGCATCTGTCTCAATGCATTCTTCCTGAGGGTCCATTTTTTCTATATCCTGATTTAATTGTAGAGAAAACATTTCTGAGTGATCATTGTTTAATTAGAAAAGGAATCTAAGGATGGCATTTGTGAAAAGTCTGATCCAGTTTTGCTAAAACAGGCTAATCCTACTTTTGAGTATTGTATTTTTTTTTTCCTAAAGATTAGAAATATCTGTTTTATAATGTTGAGGAAGTAGATTAAAGAATGAACTGTGAGCCCTGCATCCACCCAGCACTAGTGGCTCCCTCTGGCAGCGGTGCCACAGTCTTGCCATATCTGTGGCCACGAGGCAGAGGATCGACTGGTTCCTGCACAAAAAGGACTGCATGACCCACCTACTGGTCAAGCTCGAGGCTAAGACCGGCGTGAGCGGAGCTACATCACACTGGGTGTCATCGGGCTCATGGCCTTCTACCTGATTTTCAGTTATGTAGTCTCTCTCCTTTGCAACCTGATCGGATTTGGCTACCCAACCTACATCTCCATTAAAGCCATAGAGAGTCCCAACAAAGATGATGATAGACAGAGGCTGACCTAGTGGGTAGTGTACGGTGTGCTCAGCATTGCTGAATTTTTCTTGGATTTCTTCCAGTCATGGTTTCCCTTTTACTACATGCTGAAGTACAGCTTGTTGTTGTGGTGCGTGACTCCAAGCCCTTCCAATGGGGCCGCACGGCTCTACAAGCTCATCATCTGCCATTTATTCCTGAAGCGTGAGAACCAGGTAGATAGTGTGATGAAGGATCTAAAGACAAAGCCAAAGAGACTGCAGAAACCATCACTAAAGAAGCCAAGAAAGCCACGGTGAATCTACTGGAGGAAGAGAAGAAGAAGAGCTAAACCATGGACTGGATACAACCTTGCAGCTCACTCCTGCCTTTCCTGTTAGCACTGATGTTATACTAGGGACTGTGGTATAATCATTTTAATAACGTTGCCTTGGATGGATACATTTTTGATATCTTTTTTTAAAAAGAATATGTTGTGAGGTTTTTGCTTATTTTTACATTGTTATTATTGTTATGTGCAGTTGAGTCGCTTGCAACTCAAAGCAACCCTATGTACAAGAGCCCTAAACCCTGTGCCAACTTCATTGTCTCTGACACACCTACTCCCACTACCCCAATCATTGAATCGATCCATCTCAACCAGGGTCTTCCCCTCCTGCACCGTCCTTCCACTCTCCCAAACATGATGTCCCTCTCCAAGGACTGGTCCCTCCCTACAACATGCCCAAAATATGTCAGATGAAGCTTCAGAATCCTTGCCTCCAAGGAGCCGCCAGGCTTCACCCTCTCCAGGACAAAGCTTTTTGTTCTTCTAGCAGTCCATGGTATATTCAACACTTCTCCAGCACCACAGCTCAAAGGCATCAATTCTCTATCTGATGCATAGCATGTAATTGTGAAGACTATAGCCTGGATCAGGCACACCTTAGTCTTCAGCCTGACATTGTTGCTCTTCAGTACTCTGGAGAAGTTCCTGACAGCTGACTTTCACAATGCAATTGGTCTCTTGATTTCCTGGCATTTAGAACCAAGAGAGTTGACTCTGGGCTCAAGCAAGCTAAAACTGTTAACCATCTCAATCCCTTTACCATCCATCAAGATGTTGGCAATTGGCCCAGTGGTAAGAATCTTTGTTTTCTTAATGTTGAACTTCAATCCATATTGAAAGCTGCAGTCCTTGACCTTTTGCAGCAAGATCTTTAGGTCCTCCTCAGTTTCAGCAAGCAGGTGTTCTGCCCACAAAATGCCCCTCGAAGAAATCTAAAAACACGTCTGAAATTTCAAGAGCATTTATTATTTTATTTCCACACATGGAGACTTTTTTTTCCCTTCTCAGGAAGGTGGTGAAGGGAAAAAAGCCCCAAGTTCCCCCTCCCACTTGCTTTTATAGCCCTTTCTTGAGTGCCCCTGTTAGGGCAGAGAGATTGGCGGGCCGGGGGATCAGTCATTTGGTTGGCTTTTGACGGGCTGGCTACTTTGCCTGTCTTTACTTCTTTTGTGTCACATAGACACTAGTTAATTCCTTACTTTTCAAGGAGAGAAAAGGCTTTGCCGGGGCACTTAAGCTAAGAATTTTTTGCCTTAAGGTAAGAATTTTTATGGCCTGCTTCTGCCTGTAGCATTAATGGGAATTTATAAAAATGGGGTTTCTGCTGTCCCTTCAGCAGGGTTGTATCATCTGCATAACACAGGTTGTTGATGAACCTTCCACCAATCCTAACGCCACACTCCTCTTCGTACAGCCCAGCGTCTCAGATGATCTGTTCTGCATACAGATTGGAAAGGTATGGAGACAGAATACATCCCTGGTGGACGACCTTCCCAATTTTGAATCATGCACTCTCTCCTTGCTCTGTTCTGACAACTGTCTCTTGGTCCAAGTATAGATTTTGCATAAACATAATCAAGTGTTCTGGGATTCCCATTCTTCTCAGAGTCAGCCACAGCTTGTTGTGATCCACACAGTAAAAGCCTTTGCATAGTCAATGAAGCACAGATAGACATTCTGCTGGTACTCTTTGCTTTATATGGGAAACATTTTAATTTAAATTTAATGCAGTGGGTAATGTCCAAATTTTCAGAAAATGTATTTTGTCTTTAGGTAGGGAAAGATACATGTTACTACTGTCCTGCAGCAAACAGTAATGTAAAATAAAATCATGTATCTCACAATTCTGTTTAAAAAAAAAGAAAAGAATGAATTGTATACCTTTGTGTTGTCAAAGAAATTGCATAGAATAAGTGGTATCTGAGCTGGGCCTAGGAGATTGTGATGTGGAGGGCAGAGCAGGTAGGACAGGAATTTCATTCTACTTTGAGAAATGACTAGATTCCTCCAAATGGAAGAATTTAATAAAACATGAATTTTCCTATCTACTTAGAGATTGATAAATAGTGAGTTAAATCTGACAGGTTAACTTGATTCCAAATGTAGGAGGAAATGAAGCTCTGAAAATTTCCATCAGTTAGTTATCAATGTTCTTTTTCTAACTGACAATGTAAGCTCTCAAAATTTTAAGAACTCTTGACCTCTTAAGTAGGAACATAGTAGGTTGATATTATGCTTTAGGATCTGAATGAGGTGAATTAAAGTTATTGATGGGTATTGGACCAGGAGTAGTGGAGAAGTACAGTATTGTGGAGCATGACAGGTGATACTTGGTACAGGTGTGTGTGTGTGTGTGTGTGTGTGTGTGTGTGTGTGTGAAGAAAGAGGTCACTGATTTTGCTTCACCATAGAGGTTTCACTGAGAATGTAAAGAAAGATTTCTCAGATAACTCACAGATTTAATCATGTAATGAAGTAAACCAGAATAGATTATCAGTGGAACAGGTTCTTTCCCTCATCTAGTTCAATGCAGTGTTCATTATTTATCCCCTTTTCCCTTTTTTTAATTCATTTTAATGAAAACTTACAGAGACTTTGGATTTCCATTCATTCATTGTTGCCCTTTCCTCCCTGCCCCCCCCCAGTACACTGTTCTCTTTGAAAAGTAAAAGTTCCCCCACTATTTTATAATCCCTCTCCCCCAGGTCCACTCCACTATGCAGCCTTCATTCTGGACTCCTGTCATGACAATAATACCATTTTTTCTTAATTTCCTCCCAACTCTGATGTCAGTCCTGTATTATAACAGTGGCATTATGCAGTATTTTTCCTTTTGTGACTGAGATGTTTCACTCAGCATTAGGTCCTTCAGGGTCATCCATTTTTTATATTTCATAAGTTCCTCAGTTTTCAGTGTTGCTTAGTATTCCATTGTGTGAATATACCATAGATTTCTATCCATTCATATTTTGATGGGTGAAAAAAGATTTTTTACTTTGACATTTAAACTTTTAATAATTCCAGATGATATTCAGTCAAGAAAACTATTCTGCTTTTCTCCTTTGTTCTCTGAACATATCTTTATGAAGCACAATATGGCCACCATGACCACTCTAAATTTCCTTTTCACTTGTATTATTCCCAAAATGAGAAAAGTAAAAAAAAAAATCCAGCAATTACAGTCTGTTAAAATTTATAACACATGGAATAGAAATGGATTTAAATTGGCATACATTAATAATTCTCCTCTGCTTCATTGTGAAAATGTAGCAATAAATTAGTTAACAATTAAGGTCAATATGGTGGCCAATACAAAAATTACAGCATATGGAGAATAGAATTACAGACAATTCTAGATCTTGAAGAAATACAGAGATATGGATAAGAGATCTCATAGAAAAGTGCCTCTAAGTATTTGTAGGGAAGTGAATGAAAGAGGGAATTTGTAGATGACAATGAAGAAATAGACAATCATTTCTTCAAACAGGAATGAAGCAGAGCTGGTAGGGTGGTGGCACAGATATAAGTCCATTTTTAACTGCAGTGACATCAATGTCCTTAGGGTCAACCAGAGGCTTCAAGGTAAATTTCTGTAAAATGCTGGTCAGAAATAAAAACAGCTCCATGCGGGCCACTCCCTCTCCCAAACAACTACGTTTTCCTAAAAATAAAAAACACAGAGATTAGATACTCCTTTAGTGCTATATTTTTAACTGATGCACAGAGAATATACATTAATTATGTGAGAGATGATTGAATAGAGATAGATAGATAGATAGATAGATAGATAGATAGATAGATAGATAGATAGATAGATGATAGAATACAAGTTGGCTTGATAAGCAGATAAAAGAATGGATATGTTTACGGTCATCCTAAAGCCTTATTCTAATGGACATTCTTTATTTAGAAATATTTAAGCACAATCACTAGATGGTAAGTGGCAAAGAGGAATATCTTCAAAGAGATTTTCATAACATTTTTTATAATCAGTTCAAATATAGTAAAAAAATTATGGAGTTGGTAAGATTGACAATGTTTCAATCTGTTTATATATGATGAACATCAATTGAGCAAACTCCAAGGCAGCACCCAACAATTATCCGTATGTCAAGGACTGAAATCTTCTGACTTTGAACTTGCTGTTTTGAGATTTTAACTTTCCATCAATATATTTTCTTAAGGAGATTGAAGACAGAAGATCTTTTTCAGGTGTACAGCAAATGATTGAAAAAAAAAA
>NW_006399756.1:36362490-36364102 GCF_000299155.1 Elephantulus edwardii | reverse complement strand
TCTTCCTTCACTTCTGGGATTGCAGTGCAGCTTCTTGCCCAATTCTGATGCCACATTTCTCCACATAAAGTTCAGCCTCCTGAAGGATCTGTTCTTCATACAGATTGATAAGGTGTGGAGATAAGCCACATCCCTGATGCACTCCTTTTCTGATTTTAAACCGTGCAGTGTTTTCTTCCTCTTTTCTGATGATTGTTTCCTGGCCCAACTATAGATTTTGCCTGAGCACAGTCAAGTGTTCTAGGATTCCCATTCTTCTTAAGGTTAGCCGCAGTTTGTTGTGATCCATGCAGTTAAATTCCTCTGTATAGTCAATGAAGCACAGATATACATTCCTGTGGTACTCTCTGCTTTCAGTTAATATCCATATAATATTGGCTAAAGTCGCTAGTGCTATGGCCTCTTCTAAACCGAGCTTATGTTTCTGGTAGTTTTCTGTTGATGTATTGTTCCAGTCATTTTTGGATAATCTTCAGTGGGATTTTGCTTGCATCTGATATTAGTGATATTGTTTGATAATTTCCACACTCCTTAGATGACCTTTTTTTGGAATGGGTACATATATGGAACTCTTCGTGTCAGTTGGCCCGGTGGCTGTCCTCCAGATTGCCTGGCACAGACTGGTGAGCACTTCTAAGGCTGCATCTGTTGAAGGAAATCAATTGGTATTTCATCAATTCCTGGGGCCTTATTTTTTACTTATTCCTTCAGCGCAACTTGAACTTCCTCTTCTTCACCATTGCCTCTTGGTCATATGTTGTTTCATGAACTTCTTCTGTGACAGACAATTATTTTTGGTACAGTGTCTCTGTGTACCCTTTACATCTTCTTTTGATGCTTGCTGGATTATTCAACATTTCTTCCCATAGCATCCTTAGGTAGTTCTTTATTTCCTCCAGCTTAACAAATGATGAATGAGTTTGACCCTTTTAATATTCTGACTCTAGCTCATTGCACATTTCATTAATTACTTCGCTTTGTCTTCCTGAGCTGTTCTTTGAAATCTTCTGTTCAGCTCCTTAAATTCCTGAGTTCTTCTGAATACCCACTGGAGGGTCAGTTATGGGTCAATTCTGACTAAAGGGTACAAAACAACAACCCATGGTAGTAGCAATCAAGAAATTAAAAGATGTGTTGCACTGGAAAATCTGCTATCAGGGACTTACGGATCCAAAGTTCTAAAGAGCAAGAAAGTCAGTGTGCAGACTGAGGTGTCCTTGATCCAACTCTTGACATTTTCTTTTCTTTTCTTTTCTTTTCTTTTTTTAAGCCTTGACCTTTTAAATTACTTTCTATTCATATAAAAGTTGGAGCATGGGTAAGGAAAACTGAAGAAGAATTTATGCCGTTGAATTGTAGCAAAGAGTATTTAGATTAGACTAATATTTAAGAGGTTAAAAGCAATGTATGACCTTTTTTGAAAATGGCGCCAAAAGCAAAGAAGGAAGCCCCTACCCCTCCCAAAACTGAAGCAAAGCAAAGGCATTAAAGGCCAAGAAGGCAGTCCTGAAGGGCATCTACAGCCAAAAAAAACACAGAAGAACCGCACATCACCCACCTTCCTGCGGCCTAAGACGCTGAGACTCCAAATGCAGCCCAAATACCCCCAGAA
>NW_006399756.1:36357975-36361545 GCF_000299155.1 Elephantulus edwardii | reverse complement strand
GTATAAACTGTAGGAAGCAGATAACCTCCATGGCTCTAGAGCAGTATGTGCTTCCTCATAGCACAGCATTAGTTGTACTGGATTATCATGATCTATGTAGCTATCTGAAATCTAAACCTCACCCCTGATTGTCCTCTCTGTATGTGTGTGTATTTCTTTCCCCTAAGTTCAGCCTAGGAGATGAAGGACATCACATGTAACGTACTCAAAAAAATTTTGCTTTAAAACACTGTTCTCTTATTAGTTGAATGAGGTGAAAATATAAAGTCTAAAGGTTAATTCCTTCATTATGAATTTTTTTCATTGGATTGTTTAGTAATGTATCTAGAGACTGAATTCTATTAATTGACTATTTAACTTAATCATTTTGGAAAAACTCGTTCACATCCTGTGATGTCAAACGCATATTATTCAAAATGTCTTCTGTAGCCACTGATTAACCATTTATTTTGTACTGAAGTATTTATTAAGGAGATAAGATTAGTGTGGGTTATAAGCCCCACCTTAGTTATGTTGTTGTTGTTGTTGTTGTTGTTGTTGTTGTTGTTGTTGTTAGATGCATCAGGTTGAGTATGACTCATAGCAACCCTATGACCCAAGATCTGAACCCTGTTCTGTCCTGCCCCATCCTCACACTTCCTGACACACAAGAGCCCATTGCAGCAGACACTGTGTGAGTCCACCTCGTTAAGACTCTTCCTCTCTTTTGCTGACCCTCCACTCTTCCTAGCATCATGTCTTTCTCCAAGGAATAGCCCCTCCTAGCAACATAGCCTCATCATTCTGTCTTCCAAAGAGGACTCTGGCTGCACCTGCTCCAAGACATATCTGTTTGTTCTTTTGGCATTTCATGGGATGTTCAGTGCTCTTCTCCAACATAACAGCTCAAAGACATCAATTCTTCTTCTTATTCACTGTCATCCTTATTCACTGTCCAGCATTCAGATGCATAGCAAGTGATTGGACAGACTATGGGCTGAATCAGACACACATTAATCTTCAAACTGACATCATTACTCCTCAATAATTTGGAGAGGTCCCTAACTGCAGACTTTCCCAGTGCAATGAGTCTCCTTGTTTCCTGGCTGCTGGTACCAAGGGGGTTAATTTTGGATCCAAGTAAGATAAAGTTGTTGATAATTTCAATCTTTCCTCCATCCATCATGATTCTGCCTATTGGTCCAGTAGTAAGAATCTTCGTTTTCTTGACATGATATCTGTATTCCTTTATCTTCTGAAATAAGTACGTCAAGTCCTCCTCAGTTTCAGCAAGCAAGGTTGTGTCATGTGCATAACAAAAGTTATTGATGAGTCTCCCTTTTCCTGATGCCACATTACACTTCTTAGAGTCCTGCTTCTCAAATAATATGTTCAGCATACAGAGAGGACAAAGCAAAGTATTATAATGGAATGTGCAGAGAGCTGGAATTGAAGAATAAAAAAGGAAGAACATGCTTTGTATTTCTCAAGCTGAGGGAAGTGAAAAACAAATTTAAGCGTTGAGTCACAGTATTAAAAGATGCAATGGACAATATATTGAATGATACAAGCATCAAAAGAAATGGAGACAACACACAGAATCACTATACTAGAAAGAATGAATGAGGAAGTGGAAGCTGCATTGAATGCATTGGCAAAAAATAAAGCCCCACGATTTGATGGGATAGGAATTTGCTTGTTTCAATTAACAGATGAAGCCCTGGATGCACTCATCAGTCTATGCCAGGAAATTTGGAGGGCAGTTGTCTGGAAATGGATTGGAAGATTTACTTGTTCCCATTCCCAAGAAAGGCGACACAACTGATTGTGGAAACTATTAAATAATCTTACTATCACATGCAAGCAAAATACTGTTGAAAATCCTTCAGAAACAGCTGGAACAGAACATGGATAAAAAACTGTCAGAAGTTCAAACAGGATTAAGAAGAGGTTGTAGTACCAGGAACATCATTGCTGATTTCAGATGAATCCTGGCTGCAAATAAAATATACAATGCCAGAAGAACATCTGTTTGTGCTTAATTGATTATGCAGATGCATTTGACTGTATGGATCATGGGTTGTGGCTGACATTGAGAGGAATGGAATCCAAGAGGACATAATTATGATCATGTGAAACTTATACCTGGACCAGGAGGCTGTTGTATGAACAAAGGAGGGGAACACTGAATGGTTTAAAATCAAGGGAGTGCATCAGTGTTGTATTCTCTCTTCAAGCCCCACCCTACTAGTGGCTCATATAAGCTTATGGGAACTCAATGCAAGATCTCTTTTTGAGATATATCCTTGGATCCTGGGACACAGCATCCAGTCACATGAGCACCAGTCTCTGCAACCCTGTCCTGTATCACCTATGGTTGAGTGAGTCATTCCTCTGATGGATCTGAGTCTCTGTCAGATAGTCCCGTGAATCATCAAACACAAGGGACATAGAGAAGTGGGAGAGCTGAACAAAGGAAGGATTATTGATATTGGAAATCATGGAGCTATACAGAAGTTCAAACATTTGGAGCACTTGCTGGCTCCACACTTCTTGCAACTGGTCTGCTACTAATCTTAGCAGAATGAATTATGAATAGAGTTGGTGTCAAATGCCAGGTTTGTTGCAATGACTCCAGATCCATAAAAGTGTGGGATTTTATAGGAATTATGAATTAAGGGGTTGGGAAGTTAAAATGGTTACCTTTGCTGCTACTAAAATGGGGGAAGTTAGCTACTTTGGGCTTGAGGCAAAAAGTAAGGCCTGAGACCTTATGCATATGAATGAGATCTGTTAAGGGTGGAGAATGAAGTTAAAACTGCAAATTTCTTTAAAGGTTTATGCATCAAGTTGTCTTTTTATTTGTTGTTGTGTGATTGATTGACATGAGTCATGCACAACTCATAATGATCCTGTGAACAAAAGGCCTGGAGCCTTTTAACTAAGCCTTATAACTATCGTCAGTTACTAATGTTCTTAGTTTCCAGAGGCATGCTGTTTAGGAAGTGGATGCCACTAACTGTATAAATATTGTTGTTTCTGTTTTTTCCATATAGCAATGTTCAAATAAATTGAAAAATGATTAAGGTTTTTGTTGATTTAATGTTAAATATATCTATAAATTATTAAAGTTTTTGTTGAATTAATGTTAAGATGTATGATATAAATAAATACTAAATATTATAGATCTTGAAAGGATGTAATGCTTCCTTTAGCCAATAGTTGACTGGAGATACTAAAAGAGAACATTTACCCTGGAGACATGCTTGTTAAAAGCAGAAGAATTAGAGGGGATGGGAACTGGAGGAATATTAAGCCCTACCTCATAATCTGAGGAGATTTATATTTAAATGGATTTATAGGCTCTCCTTGGACTTTGATTGAAAAGATTTGCATTTGAAAGAAAGACAAGCAGGAAGAAGGAAAAGATAGCTGGAAATTCTGGAAGTTCTCTGTTTATGTACTGTTCTTGCCATTTTTGGATGATCTACAGTAGTAATTTGCTTGCATATGAGATTTATTTGGCCAGGGGACTAGGAATCAAAAGAATATGGCAGCCTCACCCACTTGACTGAACCATAAACCACACTG
>NW_006399756.1:36345828-36357040 GCF_000299155.1 Elephantulus edwardii | reverse complement strand
CATGCATAAGAGAGCTGGACAATGACTAATGATGATAGAAGGAGAGTTGACGTCTTTGAGCTTTGGTGCTGGAGAGAGTATTGTATATACTATGGACTGCTAGGAGAACAAACAAGTTCATCCTGGAGAGGGTGAAGCCAGGCCACTCCTTAGAGGCAAGGATTATGAAGCTTCATCTGACATACTTTAGACAGGTTGCAAGGTGGGATCAGTTCTTGGAGAGGAACATCATGCTTGGGAGGGTGGTGGGACAGCACAGGAGAGGAAGACCCCCAATGAGATGGATTAAGTCTATCATAAGGTAATGGGGCAGGTGTGTCAGAGACAATAAGATTGGCAAGGGATAGAGCAGGGTTTAGGGCTGTTGTACATAGAGTAGCTATAAGTCATAGGCGACTCAATGGCATATAACAATAAGAACAATCAATTACTGCATCCACATTTTTTGATAATGTCTTCAGTACAGCTTGATCTTCTTTCCAATTATTGAAACTTAAGGCTTGAATTTGTTTATCAGTTCTTTCAGCTCAAGAAGTGCAGATTGAAGTCTTCCCTCTTTGTTCCCATATTCTAGGTTTCTGCATGTTGCTGTTGTTGTTGTTGTTGTTGTTGTTGTTGTTGTTATGTCTCACTGAGTTGCTTGCAACTCATAGTGACCCTATGTACAATTGCCCTGAAACATGCTCTATCTTGTTACAATTGCCCTTAAACATGTTCTATCTTGTGTGAGCTTTACTGTGTCTGACACACCTACTCTCATTACCATAGTCACTGAAACAATCCATTTCATCGATAGTCTTCCTCTTTCTCTGTCCCTCAATCCTTCCCAGCATAATGTCCCTATCCAAGGACTGGTCCCTTCTTGCAACATGTCCAAAGTATGTCAAATGATGCCTGAGAATCCTTGCCTCCAAGGAGCAGCCTGGTTTCATCCTCTAGGATGAACATATTTGCTCTCCTGGCAGTCCATGATACATTCAATGTTCTTCTCCAGCACCACAGCTCAAAGGCATCAATCTCCTTCTATTATCCCTAGTCCAGCTCTCTGACTCATAATAAGCAATTGAGAAGACTAAGGCCTGATCAGGCTCACCTTAGTCTCCAGAATGACATTGTTGCTTTTCAGTATTCTTGAGAGGTCCCTTACAGCCAGCTTTCTCAATTCAAGTCATCTGTTGATTTCCTGGCTGCTGGTACCAAGAGTGTTGAGTGTTGATTGTGGAGCCAAGCAAACTAAAGCTGTTAAGAATCTCAGTCTCTTCATCATCATAATGTTTCCAATGTTTCTGCATATTGTATTATAATAGTTTGCTACATCTTCTTGAACTGCCTTTTGAAATGTTCTGTTCAGCTCCACTTTTACTTCAATATCTTTCTCTTCCTTTTGTTTTGGCTTCTCGATGTTATAGTCAAATTTTCAGAGTCTGTTCTAATATCCATTTTGGTGTTTTATTTTTCCTCTCTTTGAAGTCACAGGGTTGGGCAAATTAGAAATTGACCACCTAAAATGTGGAGATTAATGCATGAGGCATGAAGTTGCTGACTTACACTTTCACAATTATAGTTATTGTATATTCTAAGGAGTAAATTAATCCTTCAAATATGAAGGTTAATGGCTAGTATTGGAGCCTGGCTAACTTGTAAAGCAAGATTAGCCCTGTACCATAAGACCAGCAAGACTAACTCCATCTTGGCTATAGTATCTGCTTAGCAGTAAAAAACTCAAGGAAGTAGCATGTTAAAAAATAAGAATGCCCAAATGTCTTAAACCTTAAAGAATGTAGTGTTCTTATCAACCGAAACCATTTTTTCCTTAAGGCACACAATAAGATATTCTGGAAAACATCCTTGCATTGTGCCAAGGTTTGTAAAAGTTAATGATTGCCAGATGGTCAACATCTTGTGACTATATGAGCTAATGTGATTGTTATAGCGGATGTGCTACTAAAAAGCCTATATGTACTTTGTCTAAAAAATAAAATTTTGCTATTCACCATCAGCAATAGCCTCTCTGCATCTTCATTTAATCCTTGCCCCTTCTCTCAGTGGAACTGTTCAACATAACAAGGCAGGACCCCGTTAGGCTAGCAAAGCCAAGGCATGTGTTAAGGGTTTATTGTTCAAAATGGCTTTCCTAGCCATTGAGCTTGTTATTGGATGAGTGGGAATTTGAGAATAAATTATTTTAGCCTATCCACAGGGAGATTGATTAGTCTCACCATTTAATTGAGCTGATTCAGCAACAGAATTTAAGAATCTCACCACCAGCAAAAAAGAAGCAAGAGAAATTAATATGTCTTTTGGGTCTAGAATTCTTGTGCCAGCTAGACCCACAACAGCAGAAACAGTTGTGGCCACAGTAAATAACTAGAGACCTGGCATAAGTTAGAGCTGACCTTAGACCTGCTACCCCATGGAACATGAGCTAAGAGCCCATGTTTGTTAGAGGATTGAGGTGGGACTGTTGTTGTTGTTGTTATGTGCCCTCAAGTCGTTTGGAGGTGGGCCTGGGGAGCCATAATTGGAAAAACTAAGAGCCTAAAGCCTCAAGACTGGGGTGCCTGTGAACACATTGTAAGTTATATTGACTGAGTCATTTTTATCTGTTACCAATCTGAATTAAAAGTTTTGACTTCCCTAATATGGTTCTGTGTGTTCTTTGAGCTATTTTGATGAATCTCAGAGTCAGTAACACAGTAAGACTGGTATTAGAGAGAGTAAAAAGAGGTGTGGGAATATGAGGAACATGTCTGACCTCACAGAAATTGGTTTTGTATTGTGGGTGCTGTTGACAGGGACAGTTCCTCATTATGGAGTTTATAGAAGTCAGATATGGTCATCTCCATGTAACCCTTTCTATTTTACACATTCACAAAAGACTGTTTCTCTGACCCAAGTATGAAGGTGTATGACAGACAGGAAAATACATAAGCATTTGGAGTGATGCTTGTGATCATGTAAAAAGAACTATTTACTAGATAGAGTTTAGGCAAGTCTCAAATGTTCCCACCTATATATGCTGTTACTTGGTAGGAATTACAGATATTTTACAGATAGATGTAATTTTCTACTACCTGCTGAGAAAGCCATGAAGTAATCACTCTTCTTAAAGTTGCCACTTTTGTCCAGAAAGTGGCCAGGGTCAAACGTCTTTGGATTAGGAAATTCTTTTTCGTTGTGAAGCACAGAAGTCAGTGAAATTAATATGGTCGTACCCTGCAATAAACAGACACAAATACAGTGAGTGACCCTGGAATTGTTCTTTATTTTAATTTTTAAATAAATTGTTGAAAGTAATAGTTTTTGTTTATAGTAAATGTTCTTATTTTTGCTAAGACTGTCTTATTGAATGTATGTGGAGTGAAGATAGAGTTTTAACAAAGATGTTCTAAGTGCTAAGGAAAAGAAAAAACAAATTTCATTCTTAGAAAAATGACTATATGTGTTCTTCTTCAGACCTAGCTAGCATTCCACCGAGCACAAAGAGAAAGCACAGTGTCTTTTCAGGAAGTTTCTGAGGTGGCTTCTTGCCTTGAGCATGCATGTGAATTTTTCCCTTTCCTTGTGTGTTGCTCTTGACTGTTTTGGTTTATCTGCTACTTTTTAGTGTGATGTTAGAATATATTTGGAAATACAAAGAGCTAAGCTCATCTAAAAGAAGCATAAAGCATAAAGAATAATAGCAAATTTTGAAGATTTAACATTGCTATATATGAAGACCTCCCCTAAATCTTTAGAGTTTCAAATTGGAGGGAACAGAAAATTAATCAAGCTGCACTTAAAATCCACAGTCCTCAAATAACAAATGCTGGTGAGGTTGTGGAAAAACTGAAATCCATATTCACTGCTGGTGGAAGTGTAAAATGGTGCAACCACTATGGAAGGTTGTATGGTGCTTTCTCAAAAAGTTGCAAATAGAAATTCCATTTGACTCAGCAATTCCACTACTGGGAATATACCCTAAAGAATCCATAACTGCCACCTAAGCAGACATATGCACATCATGTTTATTGCAGCTTTGTTCACAGTAGCAGCAAGTTGGAAACAACTCAAGCGCTCATCAACAAATGAATGGATAGAGAAGCTGTAATATAGTCACACAACGGAATTTTATACTGCATTGAAAAATAAGGAACTCATGAAATATACAAAATGGGTGGCCTTGGAGTACATTATGCTGAGTGAAATATCTCAGCCACAAAAAAAGACATATACTGCATAATGCCACTGTTATAAAAGAGGACTGACATAGAGTTTGGGGAGACACTGAGAAGAGTGGGTAAATAATGTATACTGCAGTGAAACAGATGAGGGAGAGAACTATTTAAAAGGGATATATGATTAGGTATCATTGTCATGACAGGAGTCCAGAGTGAAGCCAGCACAGTGGAGTAGACTTGGGAGGAGGGGTTGTATAAAAATTAAAGAATTTTTCTTTTCCTTTTCAAAGAGAAGAGCAAATGGGGCGCAGGGGTCGGCAGGGAGAAAAGTGCAACAATGAATGAATAGAAATCCAAAGTCTCTGTAATTTTTCAAAATAAAAATAAAATCCATAATCCTTTTGATTCCTCTAATCCTGTGTTAGTAGAAGACTGGCACAGTACCATGTATATATTGAGCTCTAGTTTAAAAAAAAAAACCACAAACATTTACCTTGGGAATGAGGTAATTTCTGAAGTTAACATCACGAGTCACTGAATGAAGCATGTTGCTTGGGAGGAGGTTAATGTATCTCTGGATCTCATGCACCACAGCATCTGTGTAAGGCATATTGCCCCTATCTTGCATGCAGGGGACTCGGTGGCTGCCAATCACTTGGTGAATCTCTTTCTGGACTTTATCTAGTATGTCATAAGTAAGAACTGATGAAAATGTGAATTTTGGGGGGGGGTTGTCATTTCAACAAGATTACATAAAACAGGAGAAAGACAGGAAATCCCTTCTCACATGATTTACAGCTTTGGAAATCAGTAATCAGTTTTGACTCAATAGTAATGCATTTTAACTTTTGAATTATTGGGAAAGCAGAGATAATCTATTGTTTTTGTTTGTTTGTTTGTTTGTTTGTTTTCTTTATATCCTCCCTCATACCATTTTCATAAATTCTGTCTATTGTGAATTGCTTATTTAGCAGGCCTATTGTCATGCAATTGGAAGAAGGATTAGCACCCACATCCTAATCAACATGTCTCTGGAAACTATACAAACTTTGAGAAACAAAGATAGTTACAGAAAGGCTTCAGATCTTTTGTTCATAGGGTTACTTGATAGCCATCAACAACAACAACATCACCTAAAAGTACATTACAAAGACAGAGGAAAAAGAAAAGACCAAATGCTTGTCAGAAGAGACTGAATATTACACAAGAGTGCCAAGAAGCAAAAGCAAAGGGAAGAAATCAAGACGTAAAGGAGCTAAATAGAGGATTTCAAAGGGCAGCTCAGGAAGACAAAGCAAAGTATTACAATGAAATGTGCAAAGGGCTAGAGACTGAAACTCAAAAGGGCCAAATTTGCTTGGCATTTCTTAAGCTGAAGGAACTAAAGAACAAATTCAAGTCATGATTTGCAGCAATTAAAGATGCTATGGACAGAATATTACATTGTTCAGGAAGCATTAAAAGAAGATGGGAGGAGTATACAGAGTTAATTTATTTTTAAAAAAATTGGCTGACATATGAAAAAGAGGCAATGGTGATGAAGGAAGAGGTTCAGGCTGCTCTGAAGGTTTTCACAGAAAAATAAGGCTCCAGGAATTGATGGATTACCAATTAATGTATTTCAACAAATAGATGCTGCCATAGATGTGCTTACCAGCTTGTGCCACAAAATCTAAAGGACAACAACCTGGGCAACTGACTGGAAGAGATCTATATTTATTCCCATTCCAAAAAAGGTGACCCGACAGAGTGTAGAAATTATCAAACAATATCGGTAATATCACACACAGGCAAAATCATGCTGAAGATTATCCAAGAACAACTGGAACATAGACAAAGAACAACTATAAATACAAGTTGGAATTAGAAGAGGTTGTGGCACTAGAGATACTATCTCTAATGTCAGAGGTATCTTGGCCGAAAGCAAAGCATACCAGAGGAATGTCTTGTGTTTCATTGACTATGCAAAGGCATTTGATTGTGTGGATCACAACAAATTGTGGCTAACCTTGAGGAGAATGGGAATCCCAGAACACTTGTTTGTGCTCATGTGAACCTATACTCAGACCAAGTAGTCCTTAGAACAGAGCAAGAAAAAACTGACTACATGGTTCAAAATCAGGAAACTGGTGTGTGGAGGATATATCCAGTCTCCATATCTTTTCAGCCGATATGCAGAACAGATAATTCAGGAGGTTGGAATTTATGAGGAGGAATGTGGTATCAGAATTGAAGGAAGACTCATTAACAACCTATGTTATGCAGATGACACAACTTGCTTGGTGAAATGGAGAACCTGAAGTGCTTGCTGAGGAAGGTCAAGGACTGTAGTCTTCAATAAGGATTGAAACTCAATATCATGAAGACAAAGATTCACGTCACCGGACAAATTGGCAGAATGATAGCAGATGGAGAAGAGATTGAGGTTGTTAATAATTATAGCTTACTCAGATTCACAATCAACACTCTTGGCCCCAGAAGTCAAGACATCAAAAGACAAATTGCACTGGAAAAATCTGTTGTCAGGGATCTCTCCAGAGTACAGAGAAGCAATGATGTCAGTCTACAGACTAAGGTGCATCTGATCCAGGCCATGGTCTTCGCAATTACTTGCTATGTATCAGATAGCTGGACAATGACTAAGGATGACAGAAGAATTGATGTCTTTGGAATGTAGTTCTGGAGAAGAGTCAAGAACATACGATGGGCTACCAAGAAAAAAGTCTCAGTCTTGGAGAGGGTGAAATCAAGTTTCTCCTTGGAGGCTAGGATTTTGAAGCTTAATCTCTCATGCTTTGGGCATGCAGCCAGGAGGGGTCAGTCCTTGGAGAAGAACATCATGCTTGGAAGGGTGGAGGGAAAGTGCAAGAGAGGAACACTCTGGATGAGATGGATTGATAAAGTAACTGAGGCAATGGGGGTAGGTGTATTTGAGTCAGTGAAACTGGCTCAGGACAGAGTGGGCTTCAGAGGGTCACTAAGAGTCACAAGTGATTCAATGTCACATAACAACAACAGTGCCCACCAGAGACTTTTGGTGGCATAGTGAGTAAGGAGCTGCACTGTTAATTCAAAGACACATGATTCAAATCCACTAACTGCTCCTCAGGAAAAAGATGGACAATCTCCTTCTGTCTGATTTACTGTCTCTGCAAATATGCTGGATGGTCAGGTATGAATTGATTATGAGTGAATGGCACATAACAAGTAACTTTCTTGAAACTATCCTGGTAAAAGTCCTTTCCCACATAACACCAAGCCATGATATTTTCCATTACTTTTTATGCATACAAACATTGGACAATGAATAGGAAACTGAAGAAGATTTGATGTCTTTGAACTGTGGTGTTGGCTAAAAGTATTGAATATACCATGTACTGCCAAAAGCACAAGATTATTTTGGAGAAAGTGTAACCAGGATGCTTTTTGGATGCAATGATTTAGAAACTCATCTCATATATTTTGGGCACATGATCAAGACGTGCCAGTCCCTGGAAAAGACATCAGACAGCTTGGAAAAGTGGAGAGTGAGTAAAAGAGAGGAAGACTCTAAATTTGGTGCTTTGACTAGTGAACTACAACAGGGAGCTTCAGCATGGTGGAGAGTGTGAGGATGGCACGGGGTAGGACAAGGTTTCAGTTTGCTTTTCATTAGGTCACAATGTATTGTAGTCAGTGAAACAGCATCTAACCACAACATAACCTCATCACCCTCACGAATCTTTATGATGTTGCTCTGCCCATGTTTTATTACCCATCAAGTATCTTAATAATTTATATTTCTTTAAGAGACATAAGGTAGAAAATTCTAGCTATTTAATACCAACTTTCTTTCTGAAGTTCATCCTATCCACCATTTGTGCTCATACCTCTGACCTCAGGGTGCTTCAGCAGAAGTAGGAGTCCATATCTCAGGGTGGTGCTTGTTGTCTCTGTCCCAGCTCCAAACAGGTCATTTACAGTGGCTACCAAGGTTTCAGTAGTAAATTCAGTCTGTTTATTGTGCTTTTCCTAGGAATATTAAGCAATAGTTTGACATAGTAATTTTCCAGTTTATTTATTTGCAATCCTTTTGCACTTTTGAATCAAAGACTCACGGTATGAATCCACAAGCTGTTCCATGAGAGAAAGATGGATAATCTACCCATATGGGATTTAATACCTTTGAAAATCCACTGGAGGGTCAGCTACGGTTAGACAACAAAAACAACATATTTTCCTTTTCTTGTGTAAAATTTCTATTTGTCATCCTAGGTAGGTTATGCCAGAGGATTTTTACCAATGACTTAGAAATCATGCCCAATAACTAAGGGGGGGGGGGCGGGGGAAGTATGCATACTTTCATTTCTGACTATTAGTTCCTACTGCACTGATTGTGAATTCAAGTAAAGAGAGATCCGTGAAAACACCAGCCTTTTCTTCCTCTTTTATGATACCATCTATCATTCCAAGAATTTTTGCTTTTTTAATGTTGAATTATAATCTGAACTGAAAGGTTTTATCAGTGAATGGTATCTCTTGAGAAAGATACCATGCTTGTTAAAGTAGAAGATAGGTGAAAAAGAGGAAGGTTCTCAACATGATGGATTGCCAGGGTGGCTGCCCGCAGTCCCATTGAAACTGAGTATAAATAAAGAATCTTCTAGTTGGTCTTGACTTTGATTCTTGTCAGACAGATCATTCTAAACAATCCTCATAATAATTTCCCTTATAATTATTGGCATTTTTATTCCTGTGTTGAACACCACATATATTTGAGCAAATATAAAACTTTCGATGCCAATATCCATAGTTAAGGTTATCTGACAGACAAAAAATTCCAACTCTGTGACTGTTCTAATTAATTTCTAGTTACAGCCAAATGAGGCTTTTCCCTTCAACCTGCCTTATCTTTTTGCCAACAGAAACCTCTGTGTATATATAATTAGACATATCTGGAATTCCTTCTCCTTCCCTTACTGCAATATTTCTTTTCATTCTCTCTTTCACTATGAGCAATGATGATTCCCAACTTCACTTGATAAAATGACATTTAATATTTTAAGACTTCTTTTAATTATTTCTATTTCATCTTTGGTGGGCAGTTTCCTTCTCTTTAGGCTGATTGTAATTACCGAAAGATCTTAACAATCAACACTCAAAATAACAGTAGTCAAAATCAAAAGATGTTATGCTGAGTAAAACAACCTGTTGAAAGTGCTGAAGTATAAGGATGTTAGTTAAATACTAAGATGTGCCTGATTCAAGCCATGATGTTTACCATTTCTTCATAAGCATGTGTAAGTTAGACAATACAAGGAAGATCAAAGACATGATGCCTTTCAATTGTGGTGTTGGGGAAGAATATCAAGTATTGCATAGATATTTGCCAGGGGAAAAAAAACAAACAAGTTAATCTTGTAGGAAGTGTATCCAGAGTGCTCCTTGGAAGGAAGAATGATGAGACTTCATCTCAAATACTTTCATCATGTCTGAAATGGAGGAAATTCTCAGAAAAAATGTCATATGTGGAAAGAGGTAGCATGAGAATAAGAAAGGCCCTCAACAAGATGACCTGACATAGTGACATCAACAGTGGACTTGTCAAAGTGGAGATTGTGAGAATGATGCAGGATAAGGTTTTGGCCTGACATTCAGGTCATTATGAGTTCACTCAATGGTACTAAGAGAAACAGTAAAGAAAAGGATCTACTTATTTTAATTTCTTAACCATTCAACATAATGTAATTTTTCAATTACCTCATGAAGATTATTGTTGATCTATGCACATGTTGTTGTTGTTATGTGTCATCAAGTCCCTTGTGACTCAGCCCTCCTATTGTACATGCCTTGAAACATGCTCTATCCTGTGCCAGTCTTATTGTCTCTGGCACATCTATCCTCATTACCCCAGTCACTGAATCAATACATCTCTTTGAGAGTCTTTCTCTCTTGTACTGTCCCTCCACCCTTTCAAGCATTTTGTCCCTCTCCAAGGACTGGTTCTTCCTTGCAACATGCCCAAATTATGTCAGACAGAGTTTCAAAATCCTTGCCTCCAAGAAGGAGCCTGATTTCATCCTCTCTAGGATCAACCTGTTTGTTCTCTTAGCAGTCCTCTGTGTATTTGGCACTCTTTCCCAGCACCACAACTCAAAGCATCAATTCTTCTGTCATCTTTAGTCATTGTCCTGCTCTTTGATGCATAGCAAGTAATTGTGAAGACCATGGCCTAGGTCAGGCACAACTTAGTCTATAGACTGACATAATTTCTCCTCAGTACTCTAGCAAGGTCCCTGACAGCACATTTCCCCAATGCAATTCATCTTCTTATTTCCTTGCTGCTGATATCAAGAGTGTTAACTGTGGAGCTAACCAAGCTGAAACTGTTAACAGTCTCAATCTTTTCACCATCTAGCATGATGCTGCCAATTTTCCTAATGAAAGGAACTGAAGAACAAATTCAAGCGGTGAGTAGCAATATTTATGGATGATCAGGGCAGAATATTGAATAACCCAGGAAACATCAAAAGAAGAGATAAGGACTACAGAGTTACTATACAAAAATAATTGGCTGACACAGAAGAATTTCATGAAGCAACATATGATCAAGAGCCTATGGTAATGAAGGAGGAAGTTCAAGCTGCTCTAAAGGAATTGGTAAAAAACAAGACCCCAGGGATTGATGGCACACCAATTGACATATTTCAAGAAATAGATTCTACCCTGGATGTGCTCATCAAGTTGTGCCAAGAAGTAAGGAGGACAACTACCTGGTCAAATGACTAGAAGAGATCCATATTTATCCCCATTCCCAAAAATGGTGACCAAACAGAATATGGAAATTATTGAACAGTATCATTAATATCACATGCAAGCAAATATCCTGCTGAAAATTATCAAAAAATGACTGGAACAGTACATCAGTAGGTAGCTGTCAGATGTTCAGGCTGGATTTATTAGAGACTGTGTGCTAGGTGTATTATAGCCAATGTTAGATGGATCCTAGCTGAAGTGAGAGAGTGCCAGAGGATTGTCTGTTTCTGTTTCATTGACTGTGCAAAGGCATTTGA
>NW_006399756.1:36318643-36320148 GCF_000299155.1 Elephantulus edwardii | reverse complement strand
ATAAGTGAAGATGGAAGATGAAGACAAAGACCACTGAAAAATCTCCTATAAACATGTTCACTACTTGAAAGATGTAAAAAAATTATCTCTTAGCATCTTCTCTCATTAGGATAAGTGGCTTACTTGGATCTCCTCTCAAGAAAGATGCATAGAATTCCGGATGAGAGTTCATCCCATCCTCCTTCTTGGGTCTCCAGATTATGGTAATAATGATTGTTGAACTTTTAGATGCATATGAAGTAAATAAAAAGATCATTGCTTGGATCAGGTGACCCTTAACCATCAATCTGATACCCTTAATCTTCAGCATTTTGGAGCGGTCTTAGACAGGAGATTTCCCCCAATGTGACTTATATTTTAATTTCTTGAATGTTGATACCAATGGCGTTTATTGTGGATCCAAGTAAAATTAAAGAGTTGACAATTTCAATCTTTTTCACAAACTATCATGATGTATCTATTGGCCCAGTGATGAGGATTTTTGGTCTTGACATTGATATTAATCTAGATTGAACATTTTAGTTCTTGTTCTTCTGCAGCAAGTGTTTTAAGTACTCTTCACTTTCAGAGAACAAGGTTGTGAGATCTGTATAATACAGATTGTTTATATTTCTTCCTGTAATCCTCATGCTACAATCTTCTTCAAAAATTCCAGCCTCTCAAACAATTTGTCCAGCATACAGATTGACTATGGAGAAAAGGAATCCAGTTTGGATTTACATCTTTCTTGATGTACCATCCAGTGCTCCCTTGCTCTATTTGGACAACAGCTTTTTGGTCTAAGCATAGGTTTGGATGAGCACAATTAAGTGTACTGGGATGCACACTCTTCTCAATGCTAGATGAATTTGTTCTGATCCACTTTTTCATAGTGAATAAAACCTAAATAGACATCCTTCTGGTATTCTTTGCTTTCTCCCAAGATCCACCAGACATCAGCAATGATATCTCTGGTATGATTGATTCTAAATCCATTTTTAATTTCTGTCAGTTCTCTGTCAATGGACTGTTCCAGTAACTTCAATAATCTTCAGCAAAATTTTATCTACATGTGCTATTAATTATATTCTTTGGTTATTTCCACATTCTGCTGGATCACCTTTTATGGGGAGTGGGAATATTCCAAGTTTTTTAGCAGAGTTCTGGTGAGCATGTCCAAGGGTACAATTGCTAGCTGAAACATATCAGTTAGTATCTTACTGATTTTTGAAGCCTTATTTTTTTTTGTCAATGTCCTTTATACAGTTTGAACTCCTTCTTTTGTTATTATTGGTTCTTGGCCACATGCTACTTCCTGAAATGGTTCTGTTACCAGCCAATTCTTTTTGGTATAGTGATGCTGCATATTCCATGCATCTTTTTTAAATGCCTTCTGCATCATTCAAGATAGCATACTTCAGTACTGCAACTTGAGACTTGAATTTTTCAGTTCTTTCAGCTTTAAAAAGCCAAACAAGTTCTTCCTTTTTTTATTTTCTATCTCTAGCAATGTACATTTTGTTCTA
>NW_006399756.1:36309519-36318308 GCF_000299155.1 Elephantulus edwardii | reverse complement strand
CTGCAGTGGGCTCAACTGTGTAAGGAAGTGAAAAGATGGCACAGAATAGAACATGGTTCAGATCCACTGTTCATGGGGTTGCTAGAAGTCTTACTCTAGAAGACTTGACAGCACATAACAACAACCAAGTTTTGCAACCTGAAATCAATTACCATGCAATCAAGATTTTTAGTAATAATAGGTGGCTGGAATGCAAAAGTTGGAGGCAAAGAAGGACTAGTAGTTGGAGTCTTGGTAACAGAAATGAAGCCAGAGATGCAGCAATTAAATTTCATACAGCCAATGAATTATGCATTGCAAATATCTTTAAAAAAAAAAACAACACACACACACAAAAAAACCCCACAAATGTTAACTCTACACATGGACCTCCTCTATGGACTACTCAGGGATCAGGTTGACTACGTTTGTGGATAGAATTATCAGAGAATAAATCTTTTCTCTCTAGAGAAAGTGTTGTAGGCCACATGTAGGGAAACTCATTACCGCTCTTTTATTTGGGCTTTCGTGGGAGTTAAGGAAGAGTTGCTTTCCACATTTAACCCTTTTATAGCTATTTAGTTTATCTGATTATGGATAATGTTTGCATAATTCCACTTCATATCTTTTATTTGAGGGGAACACAATTGGATCCACGCCATGGCCCAATGACACAGCTGAGTATCTTCGTTCAGGAAGCATGCGAGTGTAGTGAGTGCCTTTGGGAATTTGTCAGACAACTAGGTTTGCTGACTCATGGAAGTAAATCCAAGAGTCTTTGGACTCAGATTTTTTGCTGAAGTCAGTTGCTTTGGGGAAATTAAAACTGCTGATAGAAAAGAGAGTGGTCTGTTAAGGTGAGAGATACTGAATAAAGAATCACCTACCATTGGTTTTTCTCAGTTCCTCAACGAGAGTTCGGGCTTCCTGTTGAACACGTTCCTCAATGCTTCTCTTGCCCATTCCGAAATTCCGCAGAGTCATGAGAGAGAAGCGTCTGATGTTTTTCCATGTCTTTCCATTGCTGAAAACGATTCCTGTCAAAACGGGTAACAGAGAGAAGAACAGAGATCTTGGGCAAGAAAGTGGACACTTGGGTAATTATCAGGCTAGCCCTTCAACCTCTGTTGGGCACTGCTTGCCGTTTCTACTACACACACACATACCACCGTTTTTATTAGTTCTTTCAGCCACTGGGAAATGGCCTCTTCCAGAAAAGTCCTCTCCTTGATCCAACAAAGCTTCTTTCACTGCTTCATAGCCATGCAAAACCACTCTGGGTTTCATGCCAAAATATATAGTGAACACAGGGCCATAGGTTTCTGAGAACTGGGAAAAAGAAGGGAGATGCAATTTTAGTAAAAGATGTAAGTCTTTGTTCTATATATTGTACAAAATTTACATTGATAATGTTATTATATTGTTAATGTTTCATTTTGATACACAAAACTTCAAATATTTTTCAATATTATTCACATGTTTGATCTTTCTCTCTCATTGCTGTTATGTGAGAACTGACTCATAGCTCAGAAGCTATAAATCCACTGGAGATGGCCCATCTTTCTCCTGTGGAGCAACTGGTGTATTTGAACTACCTGCCTTTGGGTTGCCAGTGCACTCCCTACCTACTAAGTCACCAGAGTATAAGTAGGCTACATACACTTTTTATTTTTATACCATTGTTTCTGCGTTGCCCTGCATATTAGTTAGGGAGCTTTAGCAGCCTAGTGGCAAGAAGCTCTGCTGCAATCCTGAAGGCACATGGTTCAAATCCACCAGTTCCTCTGCGGGAGAAGGACTAGCAATCTCCTCTCATGCTATTAACTGCCTCTGAAAACTCACCAGAAGGTCAACTATGGGTTAGTTCCAACTCAGTGGTACACAACAACAACAACAGCATATTAGTTAATGATCTCTGGGAAATATTTACAAATAGTGTTGAAAGTAAAACTCACTGCTAGTCAGTCAATTGAGGCTCATAGTGACCTTTAAGCAGAGTAGACCTACTCTGCAGGCTTTTCGCGGGCTATAAATCTTTATGGAAGAAGACTGAACTTTCTTTCATGGACATTAGCAGTCACACATTTTAACCACCACCCAAACAGGGATTTCAATGTGCCAGGTAATAAACTGTGCACTTGGTCTTCACATTATTGCAGCTAATCGTTACTCCAATGTTGTTGTTAAGTGTCATCAAGTCGTAGATAACTCATAGCAACCTTATAAACAAAAGACTTGAACACTTGTATAACTTTGGTAATTTCTCTATGTTCATAATTTCCAGAAGCTAGCCCTTTCGGAAGTGGATGCCACTTCTGCTTCCAAGCTTGATTTAATTGGGAAGATCTACCAAACACTGTCAACCATGGGTAACCATTATCACATTTGGCACATCAGTGTCACAGTGTTTAGCATCACAGCAACCACGAGTTACCTCTGTACAGCAATGCACAGACCAGTGCTATACCACTTAGAAGAATGTTTGAAAAAAAAAAAAAAATTAAACCAGGCCTGAAGGCTACAGATTAAAATCACCCATCATGGGCTTGGTAGCATAACTTTCTGTCCACTTCCACTAGGCCAACATAGCTCTCTCTATGTTGTCATTGTTATTATTGTTAAACACTAATGGGTTTTTAACTAGAAGGCCTTATCACATCACCCCACTCCCCTTAGCAAATCAACTTTCCACTCTACAGGTCACCCATCTTGGCCCACAAGCTTCTGTAGAACCCAACTCCTATAAACAGCTTTCAAAACGGATTCCAACCCCATGCTGGCAACCAAAAGGGTATTTAACTAGGAGGCCTTAGCACCTTGCCTAACTCCCCTTAGCAAATCAATGCCAATACACTGGAAATTTTCTTAACATTTGTACTAGTTTATTTACAAAATTTGTATACGCTGTTTGTCTGGCCAGACTCTTCCAATTTTCCTCACTTCCCCACCAAATTTGTACAACCCCATGATTAATCCCCACACCTGCACATCCTCACTGCTCTGCTTCCACTCCACCCTCATGTTCTTGTGATGGTGAATAATGCTGCTATGAACATTGGCATATAAATCTCTCTTTGTGCCTCACTTCTCATTTTCTCAGGGTATATTCCAAGCAGTGGAGTAGCTGGGTCATAAGGAATTTCTACATTCAACTTTCTAAGGAAGTGCAAAACTGCCTTCCAGAATGGTTGACCATTTCACAGTCTCACCAACAATATATAAGAGTTCCTATCTCTCCACATTCTCTCCAACATTTATTACTTGCTGTCCTGTAAAACTTTACCACTGTTAACTGGAATGAGATGGTATCTCATTGTGGGTTTTTTCTGTTTGTTTTGTTTTGTTTTAGCATATACCGTTTATTAAAACAAAGCAAGAGAAACAAAGGACATACCTTTTTCAAATTCTTTCTATTTAACACAGCTTTTTAACCAAGAAACAAAACATACAAACGTAAGAAGTATGTACAGGTAGAAAAATTGTACACTCACCAACCAAAAAATGCAACCTTAGTTGAAGTAAAAACGAAAGCGGTGCTTTATAGTTGCTTTAGTTTCCCTAGGGGACGCAAGTCAATGCTTATCAGCCTTCCTCAGAAGAGAACATTTTGATTAATATCAAGGATATTCTTCAGATATAAGAGATAATCTTTGATTAATAATTATACTGCATTGCCATTCCAGGCATTAACAACTCTGTGGCACCTCTAGAAAGAGCGCCTTTGAATTCTAGGAACACACATTAAACTATCCAGCTTCCAAACCGCCCCTTCTCAGCTTTCTCCCTGCACAAGGAACTTGAGTGGTGAAGGTGTCACCACCGGGGAAGTACAACCTTAGTTACATAATTTACTTCACCGTTTGCAGACTTGGCATCAATTACTTACTTCATAATTCCTGCTTAAAGATAACAACATTTTAATAAAATTGGCCAAAAAGCTGGGAGAGACTGTGTCATGGCGCTTGACCGACCACTGAGGTCTGACACAGCTTCATATCACAGCCATGTGAGCGGCCTTTCCTTTGCCCACCCATGGGTTCCAAGATGCACATAAAAGAGGAAACTGCTTAGTCCACTATACAGAGGCTCCCTGCATGTGCAACTCCTGTAGCACTGTCACACGGGGCCGGGTAGGGAGGGGAGAAATCAACTTCATTTCTACCCTTTATTATCAACCTACAGCCAGTCAGCACAGCATCTCTCACGTTACTGCATGGCATTCTTCCTGATGTTTGCAATCAGCCTTCTGCCATGTTCTCTGTGGTCCACAGGCTTCACATCTGTCACTGAGGCCTTGATTTAAGACTCATCATTGTAGGTCTCTAATTTGACTCTTATCCTGAATGTAAAAGACCGAAAGTTGACATTCTGGAAAACTTCGTCAAATGCCTGCTCATTCTTGTCTTTTAATTCTCCCAGTTAAGCTGTGCTCTGTCCAAGCACCGTCTCTGCAGACTCTTGGAAACCTGTGACCCACTGATTCTCCAGAAAGTCTGCAATATTTACTGACCGGATCATGTGGTACTTGAAATTGGGAAATTCATTGTCACACTTCTCACAGCAGTACAATCTGTTCTGCTGATCAGTCACTTTCTTATTGCAGTCCTGAGTTAGGCAGGACTGGTACATATAGTTCTCCTTGCGAAGATAAACCACTGCTGCCACACAGCTAAAATAGTCTGGTTTGTCACCCTGGCCCAGGTTCTCAGATTTGACCTCATATAAAGTCTTCCCATTGGTGTTGCTCCCTCCTGCTCCCCCAGACTTCAGATCAGAGATGGAAACACCATCCAAGGCTTGTCCTTCGGAATCAAACCATCCACAAAGCTTATAGGCCTCTGGGATATCAGGATTCACAATAGCAGTGCTTGAAGACAGGACAGAGAGTCTCCAGCCACCAAAATCAGAAAGTCTGGCTCCTTCAATGGCCATCATGGGTTGTCTAGAACCGTCAAATCTATCAGCATCTTCTCCCCACAGAGTAGCCAACACCACCATCCCCGACAAGTCCATCAAACAGATATTTCTCTTAGAAACTTCTCGGTGGTTAGACTTCACTATGACCTTGGTGGCATCTTCCTTCATAACTCTTGCAGATCCCAATTATGTCGACAATTGAGTCTTTGGGCTTGTTCTCGAGGTCAACAATCCCCGTGAAATCAAACTGAACTGTGGGTAAATGATGATCATCTTCACAGGGCAGGACAGAGGTGTCATTATTGAAGGTCACCTCATAGTCATTTTTAGCTGTTGAAAATTTTTTGTTAGCAGTCTTCAGGGTACCTTTCGAGAAATAATAGACCTTGTTCACTTCAATAAGAGGAAAAAACTTGTCCACTTGCTCATTAAAAGCAGTCACTTGGATTTCACCACTTT
The DNA here is from genome assembly GCF_000299155.1 of Elephantulus edwardii. Lineage (NCBI taxonomy): Eukaryota > Metazoa > Chordata > Mammalia > Macroscelidea > Macroscelididae > Elephantulus > Elephantulus edwardii. Next base: position 36,312,953 of record NW_006399756.1, on the reverse strand, counting down.
CATCAACCACTTCAATAGAGAAGAACTTTCCTTCCCCTCGAGAGTTGCTCCAGGTATGAATTTGACTTTTGTTGGTAGCACGAGCACAAATAGTCTACCTGGACTGGTAAGGGGTGAGGCTGGCAATGGCCACCACTTTGGATGTCTGCGTGCCCCCAGCTGTGCTCACAAGGCTGGTACTTGGTGCTTTTCCAAATGCCTTTGAGGTACCACAAGCATTTGGTACAGTGGACGCCATTCCCGCAATCCCATTCTGTGGCTGGGGTTTGCTGCCTGGTGGGCTGTTGGCTACAACTGGAGTAGAAACGACTTGCTGTTGCTGTTGTCCAAGTCTTTCATTATAGGGCAATGGATTATCAAGCTTCATCCCAACTGCTTCAGCTGATTTCAAAATGTCCAACTCCATCAAAATAACTACTCTCCTTCCATCTTTCAGAGTGTTCATGATACATCGGTTAATCTGGCAAATACAGTTGCTTGACAATCGTTCTTCCTCAACAAGAGGATTCAACTGTGTTGTCAGCATGAAGGAGGATAGAGTGTTCACTCCATCACTCATGAGCAATCGATAACGGGGCGGACTATTCCCTGTAGTAATGGGGTGAACGTTAATGACTTGGAGACAGGTTTCATAGTTGTATCTCCTTGTTGCATTATGGCTGCAACGACCCCCTCGCTCAGGTGCCCAACCATGTTTCCAGCGAGCTAACTCCCGCGCTCAGACTCCGCAGCAGTTGCTACTCCACTCCCCCTCATTGTGGGGTGTTGTTTTTTTTAATTTCTTTTGTAATTAAATTTTATTAATTTTAATGAACATTTGCAGAGATTTTGGATTTCCATTCATTCATTGTTGCACTATTTTCTCCACCACCAACCCCCAGTTCGTTCCTCTTTTTTTTCTTCCCTTGAAAGTCTGTTTTAATTGTCCCATTGCCACAGTGCTTGTCAAAGCCAATTCTGATTAATCTCCTTTGTCAGTGTGTCCTTTGCCGTTCCCTATCACTCCTCCCTGAGACTTCACCCTGATTCATATGGAAAACTGGATGGCATATTCTTAGCTACTTTCTGTTGAAAAGGGATGCTATCGGTTTCAGGGTGAAGATCTTCTCTCACTACTCTAAAGGGCCCCTTTGGCAATAGGAAACACATAGATATTGTGGAAATTGGTTTTGATTTGCATTTCTCTTAAGGCACATTGGGCATATTTTTAAGCATCATTTACAGATAAAGCAATGAGTTTCAGATAAATTTAATTCCAAGTGTCCAACAGCTTAAATAGAAGATCCAAATTTGAACCCTGCATCTGTGCCCGATGCTTATTTTCCAGAGCACTCATTTGGACCAATACCAAGACGACTAACTCAGGATCACCTGCAAATATTTTCTGGTGGAGACTTGATTCAGTGTAATAATTATAAATACTAGAAGTCTGGTTTAGTTTTAAAAAAAAATTACTACAGATGTTTACAAGCTAACCCTGGTTCCTATTTGTAGTTATTACCAACACAGAAAGAGAGCTAGCACCAGGACAGCACACAATAACAAGTAGAAATATTTGTATATTATATATTGTTATGTCCCATTGACTCACCTGAGACCCATAGCAACCCTATGTACATATTGATATAAATATTAATTTATCTTATTTTAAAATATTCTTATTTTGAAAATAAGTTTGAAAATGTATTACTTCATTCTTATATTTCTAAAAAATGACAGGCTTAAGATATCAATAGGAATGGTATAACACATAGAGACTCTTGTTTTATGATGATTTAGCAATACTATATTTCAAGAAAGAAATTTTATTTAAAATTTGTGATTAAATCCTTCTGTATACTTACATCACTTAAAGATTTGCTGATATTCTTAAAATTGATCTGTAGGCTATTTCCAATGATTGGGAGAGGAGTGGGGCCAGGTGGGAGCTTCCCTTTCCCATGGCTCTGTTTCCAGAGTGAAAGGAGAAGCAGGGAGGAGACACACACCAAAACCACAACGAGATCCATTAAGTCTTCTCTTCTTACTTGGGAACAACTGTTTTCCAATTCTGAATTTATATAATACTCTCTGCAGCTGAATTTTTGATTCTAATAAATAAAAGTGGCAGCTGATCAAATAAATTGTTATCATCTCTTCTGAGTGAACTTTGATTCACAAGGATAAAAATTAATTTGTGGTTAGTTCTGAGAGCATTATGCAATCTAAATTGTGCTAACGGAATTAAATGTTGTTGGTTTGGACTCACCTATGAGCTTGACATAAGAAGGATCTGGAAATCAATTTCTGTAAAGATGGCAGCCAACAATACTTTATTGAAACATATTTGGAACATATGGGGTTACCATGAGTCATGATTGTCTCCAGGTCTGTCAGTGTTTCTTATCTTTGTTTTTTTCATCTTCTCCTTCCAGAATATAAGGGAGAATACAGAACAAAAAACACTGACATTGGGAGCTTTGGTGGCCTACTGGCAAGAAGCTGCCCAGCAATGCTAAAGGCATGATTTGAATCCACAAGCTGTTCTGCTGGACAAAGAAAGACAACCTCTTCCTGTGCCAGTGGGATCTGATTCGACAGTACACAGCAACAACAACAACAACAAAGAAAAACCACCCCAAAACATTGACAGGTTTTAAGGCCAATTAGCTGAAATATTCCAACAAGTTGTAACCATAAAACTTCTATAAAAAGAATGAGAACAGTGTAGAGATAGTTGAATCTGACTTATACTAACACAACAAAAGGAAACTGTCTCCATCACGAATATCCACTGTAACAATCTTATCAGTGTTTGTCTTTTGTGATTGAGCTATTTCACTCAATTTAATGCTCTCTAGATTCTCATGTTATTTTGTACTTTATGAATACTTCCTTGTTCTTTAGTGCTGCATAGTATTCCATGTGTGGCTATACCATCATTTTTCTATTTGTTTGATGATGGGCATTTGAATTGTTTCCACGTACTTGCTACCATAAATAATGTTGCTATGAACATGTTGCTGTTGTTATGTACTGTTGAGTCAGAACCAAGCCATAGTTAACTCTCCAGAGGGTATTCAGAGGGAGTAAAACACATGAGAGAGTTGATTACACATCTTCTTCCTGTGTAACAATTGGTACATTCAAACTGCAAGCCTATGGTTTGGCAGCACAATTCCTATCACTAAGCAAGCCACCAGGTTACTTATGTCTGTGTCTCAGATCTCATTTTCTTTTTTTTTCATTATTTAGAGAATACTTTATTAGTTTCTGTAAACAAACCCATGTAGATAAGACCTTACATATTTAATACAGTGCGTTACCCCTGTACAAATGGAAAAAAAAAATTTAACATTTCTAGACCAATATGGCTGTTAATTTCTGTACAATGCCAACTCAACACGGTACAACTGGGATACTTTTTCCAAAGTTGACAGCACAGCTAGTTTCCA
>NW_006399756.1:36305621-36307404 GCF_000299155.1 Elephantulus edwardii | reverse complement strand
ATACTTTTGTTAGTAAGAAAAGGTAATTTCTACATCTGAAAAGGACATTTCCTATCTATGTATCAATAATTCAGGAAGGTCCCAGTTCTCTTCCTGGTAAACAGGCAGATTAACATACTGTTTACATATGACTGGAGAACCAGCTTCACCAGCATCTAGGATAGATGCATTTCCTCTTCTGGTAAACAGACAGATCAAACTATTCTACATGACTGAAGACAGGAAACAGAGAATTGGAGGCTAAGCAACTAGTTTTGCAGGCTGAAGGAAAATAACTATAGTTTTATAACTGATACCTATATAGAGAATTCTGAACTTATTAATTCCCCCCTCTTTTTATATAAGTCTTATAAGACAAACATCAGGGTTGATTCTTGGGGGAGTTATTTGTGGGCTCCCCATTTGGGAATGGGGGTGCAGATTCTCTGGCTACTTCATGCTGAACTGGGTTGTTGAGATAGAGGGGGACTGGGGGTCCACTTTAACTTTTCATTAGTGGTTTTGAGTTCAAGCCGCATGCCTTCTAGTTCAGTTAGAAAAATATTCTTATGGCGTTCTCTGACCTCTGGACTGCAAGATCTCTAGTAAACAGGGAATGCAGACATAAATTAGAAGACAAACATCAGGAAGCAAAGGAGTGATATAGGCTGCTATTTGCTTTCCCTACTTCACATGATTTAGCAGATCAGTAGTACTTTAGTGACATTCTAATAAGCAGGAACAGGATTAGTTACTATATAAGTAACTATGCTGATGCACCATTCCAAACTTGCTGGATCTTTTGTTGTTGAACTTTTCCATTACAATTAAAGGCTCAAGTTCTGCTTTACTAATTTTAAGTTATGTGAAACATTGTTTAAAAACTGTTTGTAAACATAAAACATAGAAAGAAAATTAAGGGGGAGTGAATATTTTTCGACTTGTGAGGTTGAGTCCAGTGGAAGTGGCTGGTTGAACTTTGCTTCTTTAGCGGGGAGTCTCATCTCTGGAACAAGGCTCAGGGTCTGGAACAAACCTTAGTGTTCAGGTTACATATAGGAAAGGGAGCCAACCTAGAGAGAACTTGTGAGTTACAAAGAAAAACATTTTAGAAGTGTTATTTACTAGAGGAGATGGAGGAAGATGGCTTAGATAAAGTTTCTCACACCCAATTTCATGGGCTTAATTTAAGCCTACTTTTGGTGCTACTTTAATTCAGAGCAAGGCCAAAGCAACCCCTGATTATACTAGAGATGGGTTTCCTGACAGGGCTAGGTTGTTGACTTTATTCCTATTGTCACTCTGAAGGCTTTCAGACTTAAACTTAATTTTTATTTCTTCAGATCATTTCTTATGAACTTGCCAAGCATGGCCTATGAAAGACTTCTAGTTTTTCATTGAAGTATTCCAGCAGTTTTGTGGGATTTTTAAATTAATATTTTATTGTAAGTTTATAAAAAACATGGATTTTCATTCATTCACTCATTGTCGTACATTTTCCTCCCTGCCCCCCTACCCCCAGTTCTCTTTTTTTCTTTGGAAAAAAAAATTATTTCATTGTTATACAGTACCTCCCCCAGACCACTTTACTATGCAACTCTTATTCTGAATTCTTGCCATACCAATAATACCTAATCATATATTCCTTTTATTTGGAAGGAGGAGTGGCATCCACTTCCATAATAGCTTGCCTCCGGAAACCCTATGAACCTGGAGAGAGGATGAAAGGCACCCAAGCATCGAGAACTCTCCTTCATAGGGTCGCTATGAGTTGCCTGCAACTCGACAGCACTTAACAACAACA
>NW_006399756.1:36290324-36304506 GCF_000299155.1 Elephantulus edwardii | reverse complement strand
AATAAAATAATTTTTAAAAAATATTCTTTAAAAAGCTAGCAGAAGAAAATGAAGATTCCTTATAACAATGTAATGACTTTCTTTGATGGAAATTCATTTATCTAAGATTTAAATTTCCCCAAATTTTTCTAATTCATTGATTTTCTTTTTACTAATTACTGTAAATTCATTTTTCCACCTTTAGTTGGAAATACATCAAATGGCAATAACACAGTAATAGAATAGAAAAGTACCAAAAAAATAACTGGATTACATTTTTTAGAATTGCGAAGTATGAAATTACTTCTAATTGAAAATAATGGAAATATCCATTCCAGTTTTCTGACTTTATTACAAAACACTGAAACAAACTAAAATCTTAAGATTGTTGAAAAATGTTATTTAAAACAGTTTCTATTTAAAATTTAGTATGTTTTGTGCTAAGACAGCATTTAGTAGGGAAAGAAGAACTTTTGGTTTCCAGAATTCTGCATTCAAATATTGTTAATTGTCAGCTGTTTTATTTTGATTATTGATTTAATCATTCTGTTCAAAAATTTTTCATACATGCAATCTGTCCAGTCTCACAAATTGTAACTGGTAAATAGGTATGACATTTTTCAATCGTACAATCCTTGATGTTTTCATTGAACATGAGTATCTGTAATACATTAGAAATTATCTTCCACTCCGTCTATCCTACTTATTGACTTAACTGATATTATCTAATTCCTTTGTAAAACTAATTGAAGCAATCACTATTTAGTTGATATTCGATATTGTGATGCTCCTCTTCAACATCTTAAACTTATATTTCCTCATCCATGAAGAGTCAAACTATGTGTTTTCTTAAACCTCATGAGTGCTACATCCATGGTTACTGACTGTGGATGCAAGAAAAATGAAATTATTGACCACTTCATATTCTCCTCCATCATGACACATTTGTAGGATTTATTTTTATTTCTAATTCTTTGTTGTTATTGTGTCATCACGTTGTTCTGTAATTGAATTAGAACCAACACTTAGCTGACCCTCCAGTGGGGTTTCAAAAGCAGTTAATTCCATGGGAGACGGTTGTCTATCGTTTTACTGCAGAGCAGTTAGTAGGTTCTTTTTTTTTTTTAAGAATAACTTTTTTTTACTCATTTTAATGCAAGTTTACAGAGACTTTGGATTTCCATTCATTCATTGATGCACTTTTCTCCCTGTCCACTCCTCTCCCTCAATTTGCTCTTCTTTTTGAAAAGTAAAAGAAAAATTCTTTCATATACAATCCCTCCCCCCAAATCCACTCCACTATGCAACCTTCGTTCTGGACTCCTGTCATGACAGGATAATCATATATCCCTTTTAAACAGTTCTCTCCCTCATCTCAATGTAATACACACTATTTATTCCCTCTTTTCTCAGTCTCCCAACCCAGATGTCAGTCCTGCTTTACAGCAGTGGCATTATGTAGCATTTGTCCCTCAGCATTATGTCCTCCAGGGTCACCCATTTTGTATAATAATTCATGAGTTCCTTGTTTTTCAATGCAGCATAGTACTCCATTGTGTGAATATGCCACAGCTTCTCTATCCATTCATTTGTTGATGGGCTATTCCAGCAGTTTTAAGAAGAAATAGTTTATAGGTCTTTCTGAGAATTACACAGTCACTGTTGCTTGGGGTCTTCAGCGTGTGCTTGAGGAATGCAACTGGGTGACAGAAATCTCTGACAAAATAGACTGGCCCTTATGATCCTTTTCATATACATCAGCAAATTGTCATCCTTCCCACTGGAAGGCAGTTCTTTTAAAGAGGGCCCTCCCCAGGACTTTGAATCGGCCTTCTAGTGCTAACCCACTCCCTCACTCAGATCTCTGTAGGTAGCACATGCTAACCTACCCACACAGATCTGAATGGGAGGCTCACTCATTCCCACTCAGATTGGAATGGATGGCTCACGCCAATCCACTCCCAGGTAACCAGTTACAGGCACACACGTGCATTCCCCAGGGCTGGCCAAAACAGAGTTGTTTTGGGTTGTTTGTTTGTTTGTTTGTTTTTTACTAAGCACGCAGTTACCAGATAAAGTGCATGAATTCGCGAAGGCGATGGAGGATGCCAAGAGTTGATTTCCCAAAGGTCTCTTGAGACAAAAGGTCTCTCAGTGGCACCCTTTAGATGTTTGAGAAACCAGCGCTCGGAGTTCTCCTATCCGCGAGATTCAGAATCCCCTAGCAAGCAAAAACAAGAAGTTTTTACTTACCAGGTGAGTCTGAAGATCCCTTTGTGGATGCCAAAAATGTTGCTGAACGCAAGGGGTTCTTTCCGTAGTCAGTCTCCAATAAGACAAATGGACTGCAATATCCATAAATGCACTTTATTCACAGATCTGGGAGACAGCGAGTCACCTCTAAGACTGCCTCCTCGTCTGGGAGTGGTCATGGCCTTATATACTGGGGTGAAACTCCAGCTCATTTAACATGGCACTTTTGTTAGTAAGAAAAGGTGATTTCTACATCTTCAGGATGGCCCCAGTTCTCTTCCTGGTAAACAGGCAGATTAAGATACTGTTTGCATATGACTGGAGAACCAGCTTCACCAGCATCTAGGATAGATGCATTTCCTCTTCTGGTAAACAGACAGATCAATCTACTCTACATGACTAAAGACAGGAAACAGAGAATTGGAGGCTAAGCAACTAGTTTTGCAGGCTGAAGAAAAAGAACTATAGTTTTATAACTGATACCTATATAGAGAATTCTGAACTTATTAATGCCACCCTATCATTCCTCCCTCTTCTTATATAAGTCTTATAAGACAACCATACTACACCATCATTCCCTCCTCTTTTTATGTAAGTCTAATATCTATAAGAAAAAAGTTTTGGGTTGATTTTTGGGGAGTAGGGCTTTTTACAAAGAAATTGTGTGGGTTCTCTATTTGGGAATATGGGCGCCGATTCTCTGGCTTCTTCATGCTGAACTGCGGCGCTGAGATGGAGGGGAAGGGGGTGTCCACTTTAACTTTTCATTGGTGGTCTTGAGTTCAAGCCGCATGCCTTTGATAGGGTGGCATTCTCATCAACATTAATAATAAGAAATATATAAAATGTTATTTATGCTCTGGAGAGTACATAAAGCTGAATGACTTCAAGGTGGCAGTGTCAAATTAACATCGCATTTATGTTATATTAAAAAAAAGTCGTAGAAAGTAGGAAAAAAGAAAAATATCTGATATTTTCAAAGGTTATTGTTTTTCGAGAGAATAATAACAGACCACACAATCAACTTCTGTTAATATTTAAATCCAAGGTGGACGGACACAAGAACGAAAAGAAATATTTCACTCTTTATTTAAAGATTTTTATATTAAGCACAACCCTGCTTGCTGAAACTGAAGAAGACCTGAAGCGCCTGCTGCAGAGTGTCAAGGACTGCAGCCTACAATATGGATTGAGGTTCAATGTCAAGAAGACAAAGATTCTCACCACTGGACCAATTGGCAGCATCAGGATGGATGGTGAAGAGATTGAGATTGTACACAGCTTTAGTTTGCTTGGCTCCATAGTCAACAGTCTTGGGCACCAGCAGCCAGGAAATTAAAAGGCGCATTGCCATGGGAAAGTCTGCTGTTAGGGACCTCTCCAAAGTACTGAAGAGCAATGGTGTCTCTCTGGAGACTAAGGTGCGTCTGATACAGGCTATGGTCTTCGCAATCACTTGTTATGCATCAGAGAGTTGGACAATGACCAGGGAGGATAGAAGGAGAATTGATGCCTTTGAGCTGTGGTGCTGGAGAAGAGTATTGAGAATACCATGGACTGCTAGGAAAACAAACAGATTTGTCCTACAAAGGGTTAAACCGGGTGGCTCCTTGGAGGCAAGGATTCTGAGGCTCCGTCTAACATACTTTGGACATGTTGTGAGGAGAGACCGGTCCTTGGAGAGGGACATCATGCTTGGGAGGGTGGAGGGACGGCGCAGGAGAGGAAGGCCCTCTAGGAGGTGGATTGATTCAGTGACTGGGATAATTGGGATGGGAGTGTCAGAGACAGTGCGATTGGCACAGGACAGAGCGGAGTTTAGGGCTGTTGTACATAGGGTCGCTATGAGTCGCAAGTGACTCGATGGCACATAACAACAACAACAACATTTAAAGATTATGATAACAATAAGATGAAGTCATTAATTCTAACACTTAATGTTCATTCTTTCCTACTGCTAGTTCTCTTGTTATTTTTCTACCAGTTGGAGCTGCTTCTTAAAACAATGTGTTTCCTTTGAAGTGGAAACTTTCAATAACTCTTGATGATATTCAGGGAAGGGAACTTTTCTCTTTCTTCTCTAGTGTTTTCTTTATGAAGAAAAAGATGGCTACTGTGGCCACTTGAGGGGTTTTTTCCCTTTCTTCTTTCTTTTCATTGCATTATGCTCAAAAGATGAAAAGTCTAAAAAAATGTGTCAACAAATAATAATGTTTTTAAATATTTAGAATACACAGAAAAGTGGCTTTGAATTGACATACATTAATAATTCTGCTCTATTTCAAAATGAAAATATGCTAATAATTGAGTTAAATATTAATGTTTGTGTGGTAGCAAATACAACTCTTAAAGGGTGTAGAAAATAGGCTGTAAATTTGTCATACAACTCTTTAATTCCTTAATGGATGTACAGTTTTCATTGGATCTTGAGGATATGGGGAGTTGTGGAGAGATTTCACAAGAGTCCCTAGTGTTTGCAAAGAGGTGAATCATAGAAGAAATTTGCAAATGACAGTGCAGATATAATTAATGAATCTGCCTTTCTTCAAACAGGAATAAAGCAGAGCTGGAAGAAGGGTGGCACAGATACCAATCCAGTGTTAACTGGAGTAATGTCAATGTCTTTAGGGTCAACCAGAGGCTTCAAGGTAAATTTCTGTAAAATGCTGGTCAGAAATATAAACAGCTCCATGCGGGCCAGTCCCTCTCCCAAACAATTTCGTTTTCCTAAAAATAACAAACACATAGGTTAGATACTTTTTGAACATTATTTTTTTAACTGTAACACAGAGAATATACTTTAATTATGTGATGAATGATGAATAGATGGATGGGTGAAAGGCAGGATGGCTAAGTATAAAGATGGATAGAAGAATCAACATGCTTATGATAATGTATTATCTAAATGAGTTTCCTTCATTCAACAAACATTTCTTGAGTGTAATTGTTATATAGCTAATGAAATGAGGAAAACCTTCAAGGGAATTAATTGTGTTATCAGTCTTGGCAATGAGTTAAAACATATTAATAATTATGGAACTGAAGAATGACTCGCAATGTTACTATTTGTTATACAGAATGACATTAGTTGTAGCTAACTCCCAAGATCAACAATCATCTTTATATCAAGGACGTTAGCCTTCCACCCTAGACCTGCTTTTTGACATTTCAAATTTTCATCAATGTTTTTTAGGCAAACTCAGATTGCTTTTTATACAATGAAAAACATTGAGAAAAAGGGGAATCCCAGAATGTTTAATTGTACCTAAACCAAGAAAGAAACTATTATCCAAACAGAACTAGTGAACAGTACATGGTTTAAAATCAGGATAGGTGTGCATCAGGATTATATCCTGTTCTCCATACCTATCAAACAAAATCACTAATATCACATACAAGCAAAATCCTGCTGACAATATAAAAAACTAACTAAAACAGCACATCAACAGAGAACTGTCAGAAAGCCTCAACTGGTCATGTATATGTAGCCTGTTCCTTGAATTACAGATACAAATATTACCTGAGGAGAAAGCCACGAAGTAATCACTCCTCTTAAAATTGCCACTTTCATCCAGAAAGTGACCAGGGTCAAATGTCTTTGGGTTAGGGAATGCTTTTTCACTGTGAAGCACAGAAGTCAGGGATGCTAATATGGTTGTACCCTAAAATAAACAGAAACAAATAAAGTGAGTGACCCTGGGGCCTGTTCTTTCTTTTTTTATTTTATTAATTTTAATGAACATTTACATAGATTTTGGATTTCCATTCATTCGTTGTTGCACTTTTCTCCCTGCCCAGGCCTATCACCCCCCACCCCCATGAGCCAGGTCGCTCCTTTCTTTGAAAAGTAAACGAAAAAATTTTTTCTTTGGTATACAATCCCCCCCACACCCCTCCCACGGCCCCGAGTACACTCCACTATGCACCCTTAATTCTGGACTCTTGTGATAACCATAATACCCTACCATATATCACTTTTAAATTATTTTCTCCATCCTCTGTTTCAATGCAGGATACATAATTTATCCAGTTTTTCTCAGTCTTACCCCAACCCTGATGTCAGTTCCATTCTACAACAGTGGGACCATGCAGTATTTGTCCTTTTGTGACTGAGATATTTTACTCAGTGTAATGTCCTCCAGGGTCACTTATTTTGGATAGTATTTCATGATTTCCTTGTTTTTCAATGAAAAGTAATATTCCATTCTGCAGTTTCTCTATCCATTTGTTTGTTGATGGGCACATGGGTTGTTTCCAACTCCTTGCTGTTGTGAACAAAGCTACAAGAAACACGGGTGTGCATATATCTGCTTGGATGTCAGCTGTGGTCTCTTTAGGGTATATTCCCAGTAGTGGAATTGCTGGGTCAAATGGTATCTCGATTTGCAAATTTTTGAGAAAGCACCACATCACTTTCCAGAGTGGTTGCACCATTTTACACTTCCACCAACAGTGAATAAGGGTTCCAGTTTCTCGACAACCTTGCCAGCATTTGTTGCTTGCTGTTCTGTTAAGTTTTGCTATTCTGACTGGGGTGAGATGATATCTCAAGGTTGTTTTGATTTGCATCTCTCTTAGAGCTAGGGATTTTGAACATTTCTTCTGTGCTTGTTAGCCATCTGAATGTCTTCTTTGGTGAAAGGTCTGTTCATATCCTGTGGTTTTTAAAAGATTTTTAATCACATAGGGATAGATTTCTCATCTTTCTTCTGTAGAGCAGCTGGCAGATTTGAACCTCTTGCCTTTGGGCTGACAGTTTAACTCTTTACCACAAGGCCACTAGATGTCTCTTATGGTTATGTTGTTGTTGTTGTTGTTGTTACCTGCCATCGAGTCACCTGTGACTCACAGTGACCCTGTGTACAACAACCCTAAACCCTGCTCTGTCCTGAGCCAATCACACTGTTTCTGACACACCTGCTCTCATTACCCCAGTCACTGAATCAGTCCACCTCCTAGAGGGTCTTACTCTCCAGTGCTCTCTCTCCATCCTCCCAAGCATGACGTCCCTCTCCAAGGACTGATCCCTCTTTTCAACATGTCCAAAGTATGTCAGGCGAAGCCCCAGAATCCTTGCCTCCAAGGAGCAACCTGGTTTATCCCTCTCTAGAATGAACCTGTTCATTTTCTTAGCAGTCCATGGTATATTCGATACTCTTCTCTAGCACCTTAGCTCAAAGGCGTCAATTCTTCTTCTATCCTCCCTAGTCATTGTCCAGCTCTCTGATGCATAGCAAGTGATTGTGAACACCATAGCCTGTATCAGCACACCTTAGTCTGCAGAGTGACACCATTGTCCTTTGGAGAGGTCCCTAACAGCAGACTTTGCCATCGCAATATGTCTTTTAATTTCTTGGCTGCTGATGCCAAGAGTGTTGACTGTGAAGCCTAGCAAATTAAAATTGTTAACAATCTCATCTATTTATTTATAATGAATTAGCTTATTTTTGCTAAGATTTCCTTCCTGGATGTATTTCTGTTGAGTAGCTTGTGTTCAAATAATGCTTTGACAAAGATTTTCTAGGAGCCAGGGTGAAAAAAAAAATTCAAAAACTCAGTCTTTGAAAAATGACTTTGTGTGTTGTCTTACTCCAACACCTAACCAGGCTTGCACAGAACTTAGTGAATCTCTGAAGTAAATGCATAGTGTCTTCTCAGGTAGTTTCTGAGTGTACTTCTGGCCTTAGACAAGCATGTGGATTTCTTAATTCCTCCATGCCCATGTTTCTTTTGACAGTGTTTCATTTCTACTACCACTACTAGAAGTAATTTGGAAATATAAGTTGCTTAACTTATCTAAAACAAAGAAACCTAACCAATTTTGAAGTCTTAACGCTGCTAGGTATCAAGACCTGTTACAAATCTTTGGAGTTTCACATTGGAAAGAAGATAAACTCTATCAAGCTGCATTTACAATGTATAGGACATTTTCATTTCTTTAATATTAAATTGGGAGAAGACTAGAATGATGCCATGAATCTGGACAAGCACTGAGGTCCAATTCAGAAGCAACCAGTTTTACCTTGGGGATGAGGTAGTCTCTGAATTTTACATCACGAGTCACAGAATGAGGCAGGCTGGTGGGGAGGAGGTCAATGTATCTCTGGATCTCATGCACCACAGCATCTGTGTAGGGCATGTTGCCCCTATCTTGCATGCAGGGGCTTCGGTGACTGCCAATTACACGGTAAATCTCTTCCTGAACTTTAGCTAACAAAATATAAATAAGAATTGATGATAATTTGAAAATTGTTATTTTTCTATTGTAATAGAAATTCTAAAGGTATATAAAAAATCACCATAATTATATGTCTAGAGGAATATTTAGGCAGATCAAGATAATTGATAATTGCTATAAGAAGACATATTAACACTCCAATTAACTAAGCATTAGTGCAAATGTGTACATATGCTGTATTAGCCTCTAATAGTTTTTGGATGCCATTAAGTCACCTAGAACTTATAATGACCATATAAATAACAAGTATGAAATAACCCTATCCTGCACCAACTCAGATATGCTCCAGACCATTCTACAGTCACTGTGTCTACCCATCTGATTCACCTCTTACCTTTCCCAACATGAAGTCTTTTTCCAAGGACTGATAACTTCTACCAAATTGCCCATAGTGTAATTTGTATCCTTGCGTTAGTGTAATGTATCCTTGCCTCTGAGGAACCCACCGGTTTCACTTCCTCCTAGACAGATTTGTTTGTCTTTTGGCAGTCTGTGGAATATTTAGTACATCTATCCATCTTCACAACTCAAAGTTATCAATTCTTGTCCCGTCATCTTTATTCACTGTCCAACTTTCAGGTCATAGAAAGCAATTGAAAAGACCATGGCTTGGATCAGGCCGCTTAGTCTTTAAACTGATATCACTGCTCCTGAGCACTTTGGAGAGAATCTTGGCATCAGATTTTCCTAGTGTGGCACATCTTTTGATTTCTAGCCTGCTGCTACCATAGGTATTGTTTGGGAATCCAAGTCAAATGAAATTGCTGACAACTTCAATCTTTTCTCCATCTATCACGATGTTCCCTATTGGTCCAGTGGCAAGGATTAGCCTATAGGTTAGGTAATGTAAGGAAAAGTGATTAAGTATTTCAAAATATAAACAGTACATAATTGTTGTTATGTACCATCAAGTTGGAACCAACTCCAGAGGTTTTCGGAGTCTGTGTATCACACAGGAGGAGGTTGCCCATCTTTCTACTGCAGAGAAGCTGGTGAATACAAACTGTAAGCCTTTGGGTTGGCAGCACAGCTCCTTACCACTAGACCACCAAAAATTTACTTTCCCTTAGATCTGAAAGATTACAGTCTGAAATCAAAGATTGAAAGGACATCTCTCTCTGAAGATTCTATGGGTACACCCTTCCTTATTTATCCATTCCAGCATCTGGTGGTTTCAGGCAAATCTTAGTGTTTTTGGCATAAAACTCATCACCATAATCTGTGCTTTTCCCTTTAAATGGCTGTCTTCCCTCTGTGTCTCTTTTCCTCTTATGAAGACATCAGTAATATTAGATTAGCACATATGCTCTCCAGAATGCCCTTTTCCTAACTAATTGTATGTGCAAAGATCCTATTGCAAACAAGGTCATGTACATAAGTATTAGATTGTTGTTGAGATTTTTTGAGTGGGAACTGACCCATAGCTGACTCTCCAGTGGGTTTTCAGAGGCAATAAATTGCACAAGAGGAGATTGCCCATTCTTCTTCTGAGAACAGCTGGTGGATTGGAACTGCATGCCTCTAAGATTGCATTGCAGGTTCTTACGACTAGGCCACAGATTAGAACAAGAAATTCTTATTCTTACAGAAAGAAAAATAGGAAGCAAATACTTTTACATCAAAAGATAAATCCTGTGATGTTAAAAACTTGAGTGCAGCCATCATATCTATAGATACGTGTTAGTGTGTGTGTACAATGACTTCCACTTCCCAAAGGCAGACATTTTTAATTATTCTAGCAATTTCCACTTCCTAAACAACATGTCTCCAGAAACTCTATGAACTTTGATAAATGTCAACAGTTGTAGAGGGGCTTCAGGCCTTTTGTTCGTAGAGTTGCTATGAGTCATGCTCTACTCAAAGGCAATCAACAAGAACAACAACAAGTAATTAACTATTTTTTCATTTATCCATTTCTGATTCTATCCAATAATATCCTTATAGCATGATCACTTACATTTGTATTAGCAATGCTTTTTTTTGGGGGGGTGTGTACTGTCAAATCAGATCTGACTGGTACAGGAGAAGATTGTCCCTCCTTCCCCGGCAGAGCATCTGGTGGGTTCGAACCGTGCACCTCTGGGATTGTAGTTGCAGTTCCTTGCTGCTAAGCCACCAGAGCTCCCCTAGCAATGCTTTATAAAATACATATATGAACAAACACACACACATACACTCTCACTCACACCCATACCCCTTATCTCTCTATTTTCCTCATTCTATTCTATTGCAAATTTTGGTATTTATCTCTTAAATTATTGAGATAAATTAAACATCATGCTTTGATAAGATTATGTATCACTGCATAGTGCCACTGTTGTAAAATGGGACTGACATTGTGGTTGGGGAGAGAATGAGAAAGATGGGATAAATAATGTATCCTGCATTGAAACAGATGAGGGAGAAAACTGTTTAAAAGGGATATATGATTAGGTATTACTGTCATGACAGGAGTCCAGAACGAAGGCTGCATAGTGTGGTGGACCTGCGGGGAGAGATTGTATAACATTGAAAGAGTTTTTCTTTTACTTTTTAAAGAGAAAAGCGAACTAGGGGGAGGAGGGATGAGCAGGGAGAAAAGTGCAACAATGAATGAATGGAAATCCGAAGTCTCTGTAAATTTTCATTAAAATTAATAGCAATAAAAAATATATAAAGGGAAAAAAGATCACATATCAAATTTTGTACTTCTTAGACTTCAAAAGAAATATTTCAAATCTAAATTTTCTAGGTAATTTCAACCACTCAGGTAAGGCACTTTTCCAAAGGCCACAAACCTTGCTGGTTGTTCACATCCACCAGCAACTCTGCAGAAGAAAGATGGGAAATCTCCTCCCATGGGACTTACAGCTTTGGAAACTCAATGGAGAGGTAACAATGGGTCAGTTATGACTTTATAGTAATTTGGTTTTAATTTTGAACTATTAGGAAACTTAAGATAGTTAATCATTTTCCTATTATCTTCCTTCAGAATTCTTTTATCTACCATGTTGTTGTTGTTAAGTGCCATCAAGTCATAGACGACTCATACTGACCCTATTAACAAAAGACCTGAACACTTGTATAACTTTGGTCATTTCTCTATGTTCATAGTTTCCTGAGGCAAGCCATGTCAGAAGCGGATGCCACTCCTGCTTCCAAGCTTGATTTAATCAGGAAGCTCCACCAAACACTTACCCACCATATCAAATAGAAATTGTTTCTTTACTAGACCTAGTGCCAACTATCCTTCTTAAAATTTCCTGATGTAAATCCCCTCCCACATAATACAAAACCATGATCTTTTTCTATGTATGTAAAAGTTGAATCATGAATTAAGGAAGACTAAGAAAGAATTGATGATTTTGGATTGTGGTATCGGTGAAGAGTATTGAATATATTATTGACTGCCAAAGAACAAACAAATCTGTCTTGTCATAAGTGCAACCAAGGTGTTCCTTAGAGGAAGGGTGATTAAACTTCATCACACATACTTTAGACATGTGGTCAAGAGGTACCAGCCCTTGGAAAGAAATACAATACTTAAAAAGTAGAGGGTGACTGAAAGAGAGGAAGCCTCCCAACAAGGTGGAGTGACACATCAATTTCCACAATGGGCTTGAGCGCTGCAGAGATCGTAAGGGTGGCACAGGAAAGGAGTTGTCCATTGGGTCACAGTGAGTTATAGTAAGTCAACTCAACAGCATCTAACAACAACAACAACATATCAACAGTACAACAAATCTTTATGGCATTGCTTTGCCCAAATTTTCTTTTCCATCTCTCAATCAGTTTCTCCCTTTGTGCAAAATCATCATCTTTTTATCTCTTCATCAAAAGTGAGCTCATTATACATGTTTCCTTAGTAATGTAAATATGAGTCTTCTCTAAGAGAGACAAGATAGAAGTTTCTAGCAACGTAATGTCAAGCTTCTTTCGGAAGTTCATCCTGACCACCATTTGTACTCATACCTTTGACTTCAGGGTACTTCATCAAAAGTAGGAGTCCATATTTCAGGGTGGTGGTTGTTGTCTCTGTTCCAGCTGAAAACAGGTCATTTACAGTCATTAACAAACTTTCAATTGTAAATTCAGTCTGCTTATTGTGCTTTTCCTAGGAAAATTAGAAAATAGTTTGACAAATTAGTTTGCCAACATATTTAATTGCTGTAAAAAATAACCCAAAAAGTTAAGCAAACTTAGAAATTAGAGAGTTTTGGGTGTTTAATGTGGGTTTTTAAAAACGTCTATATGCATAAGAGTCCGGAATGAGGGTTGCAGAGTGGAGTATACTTGGGGTGGGGGTGGGGATGTGTGGTGTGTACCAATGAAGGAGTTTTTCTTTTGCTTTTCAAGGAGAAGAGTGGGGTGGGGTGGGGGTGGGTGGGGAGAAAAGTGCAACAATGAATGAATGGAATTCCAAAATCTCTGTAGATGTTCATTGAAATTAATAATAATAATAATAATAACAATTAAAAAAAATTTAAAAAAACAACTTCTATATGGCCACCAGCTTCTCTGTGGGAAAAGAACGGACAATTTCATGTGATTAATTGCCTCTGTGAACCTACTGGAAGTTTAGCTATGGGTCAGATCTGACTATAAGGTACACAACTCAATAACATGGTATGGAAAACACTGCAAATTAGATGATCCTAACTTCATTTCATACCTATTTTTCCTTTCTTGAGTAAAATGTCTACTTACCATCCTTTTGCACCTACATGGGTCATGCCACATAGATTTTTCCAATGAGATATAAATAGAACCCCGGTGGTACTACAGTGTCTCTCTTTCTTACTCAAAACCCAGACTCAGAGATGCGAAAGGAAAAGATCTTGTCTCAGGATCTGGATTACAGCATGAAGGTGAAGGTCTGTATATTAAGTATGGAAAGAAAATGTGAAATAGCCAACTCTGTGATGCTTCAGGACTACTGTCTTAGTCCTCACCTAGCCCAGTGTGGAATCTTTGAGTATGAGACATATGAACCCATAACTTGCTTAAGTCACTGTTGACTAGATTTTCTCTAACTTGTAGGCAAACAAAACCCATTATTAAATATTATATTGAGGAAACGACCTACTAAATTCCAAAAAGACTTTTATGTTGTTAGATGCTGTTGAGTTGGTAGTGACACGCAGTAAATCTGTACACAGCAGAGTGAAACACTGCCTGCTACTAAACCACCCTCATAGTTGCTGCTGTGCTTCAGCCCTCTTTTTGTAGCCACAGCATAATCCATATTGTAATGCATCTTCCTCCTTTTTTCTGGCTCTCTACTTTAACAGTCTCTAGAGTTCTGGTGGCCTAGTGGTAAGAAACTGTGCTGCAATCCCTAAGGTGTGCGATCCGAATCCACCAGCTGAACAGGGGAAGACTGCATGTTTTAAAATTAAGAAGGGAATGTGTCAGGCTTGTATTCTTTCTTCATACCTATTTAATCTGTATGCTGAGCAAATTATTCTAGAAGTCAGACTATAAGAAGAGGAATGTGGCATCGGGATTGGAGGGAGACTCATCAATAACCTGCATTATATAGATGACCTAACCTTGCTTGCTGAAAGTAAGGAGGATGTGAAGCATTTGTTGCAGAAGATCAAGAAATGAAACCTTGATATAGATAGCAACTCAATGTCAAGAAAACAACGATTCTTACCACTGGACTGATAGGCAACATCATGATGAATGGAGAAGAGATTGAAACTTTCAACAGCTTCATCTTGCTTGGAT
>NW_006399756.1:36287258-36290049 GCF_000299155.1 Elephantulus edwardii | reverse complement strand
GCCTTTGAGCTGTAGTGATGGAAAAGAGCACTGAACATCCATGGATGGCCAAAAGAACAAATAAATATGTCTTGGAGAGGGTACTCCAAAAAGAGTGCTTTTTGGAGACAAGAATGATGAGGCTTTACCTCATATACTTTGGACATGTTGCCAGGAGAAGCTATTCCTTGGAGAAGGACATGATGCTAGTAAAGGTGGAGGATTGGTCAAGAATAGGAAGATCCTCCACCAGGTGGATTGATACAGTGACTGCTGCAATGGTCCCTTGTGTGTTGGGAAGTGTGCGGATGGCACAGGATAGAATAGATTCCGATCTTTAGTTCATAAGGGGGCTATAAGTCGTACTCGTACTCCATTCAGTGGCGCCTAACAACAGCAACAACTCCAACTGTGGTGTTAGAGAAGAATATCCCATGGATTGTCAAAAGAGTAAACATATATGTGTTGGATAAAGTGCAAAAAGAGTGCTCCTACAGGCAAGAATCATAAAGCTATATCTTACAGACTTTGGTCATGATTTTGGGAGGGGCTATTCCTTGGAGGAGGACATCATGCTTGGAAAGGCTGAGGGTCAGTAAGGGAGAGGAAACACTCAATAAGATTGTATTGACACAGTAACTGTAGCAATCAGTTCAAGTGTGTCAGAGAAGGTAAGAATGGCACAGGGTAAGACAGAATTCAGACCTGTTGTTCATAGGGTCTCTATGAGTTATAGCAAAGGCACGTAACAACAACTTACTACATGTATTTCTGAGAACATATCAAGATGGAAACTTTGAGTTTTAGTTCAAACTGCATTACTATGGCCCAGAGTCTCATTGATATATACATTAAAAAGCATCCAGGTGGTTTTGACTTTCTTTCTTATCATACAGATAATTCTAAACAACTCACATAATAATTTCCCTTATAATAGTTGCAGACCCCCCCCAAAAAAAAATCATCTGCCTCTATAACTCAGGTGACTCAATGGTACGTAACAACATAACAACAACCCCTATAATTCTCCTAATTAGTTTCTGATTACACTCATCTGAGACTTCATCCATCTAATCTCTTTCCCTCTGGAGTTGTGCTGCCATTGCAAAAGCAGACAGTTCAAATCCATCGGCAGCTCTATGGGAGAAAGATGGACAATTTTTTCCTGTGCTAATTACTGCCTCTGAATACCCTCTGGAGGATCTGCTATGGGTTGGTTCATACTTGATGGTACACAACAATAACAATCTCTCCCACAATAGACCTTTGTATATACAGTTCAACACCTCTGAAATAGCTTCTCCTTCTCTCATTGCAGTATTTATTTTCACTTTCTCATTCACTATATGCAATGATCATTACTATCTTCATTTAATGGAATGATACTTTGTATTTTCTGACCTGCTTATAATTGTTTCTGTTTCAAGTTAGGTGGGCACTTGGCTTCTCTTTTGGCTGATTATTCGTACCTACACAACATCACAATCTTATACTCAACACCCATGGTCGCAGTCGTCAAGGAGTCAAAAGACCTTTTGCATAGAACAAAACTGCTGTCAGCAAAAGAGCAAATATGTCAGGTTTAATACTGATGTGCATCTGATCCAAGTGTTTTCAACTGCTTCATAAGCATGTGAAAGTTGAGCAATGATTAAGACCAAAGAAGAACTGATGCCATTAAATTATGGTGTTGGGAAAGAGTATTGAATATTCCATGGACTGTCAAAATAACAAACAAATCTGTTTTAGAGGAAGTACAACCAGAGTTCTCCTTGAAAGGAAGGAGGTGAAACTTCTTATGTACTTTTGGGATGTTGTCAGGTGGAGGCAGTCCTCAGAAAAAGATGTCATGTTTGGAAAGATCATAAAAAATAGTAAGACCCTCAACAAGATGACACAGTAACTTCAGCAATGAAATTGTTATGGTGGAGATTGTGAAGATGATACAGAATAGAGTAAGGTTTTGATCTGTTGTTCATCAGGTCACGCTGAGTGATTGTTGACTCAATAGCACCTAACAGCAATAATAAAGAACAGAGTTTGTGTAATTTATTATTTAACCGCTCAGCATCATTTAGTTTTCAATTATATCATGATGTTTATTTCAGATCCATGCACATGACAAGTACCTAAAACATTTGCCTGATCATGTAAACAGTAATATCAAGTATTAAAAGACATGTTGCTATCAAAATCTGCCGTCAAAAACTTTTTCCAAAGTGTCAGAGAGTAATAATGATGTTACTTTAAAGACTAAGGTGTACCTTGACCTTTTCAATTACTTGCTGTACATCTGAAAATTTTATAGGGAATAATGATTACAGAAGGAGGATTGGGGCATTTGTGTTATGATGTTTGCAAGGAGTACTGAATAGCTTGTGGACTGACAGGAGAACAAACAAGGCTGCTTAAAGGAAGTGAAACCAGCATATTCCTTAGAGGCAAAGATAAGAACATTTCATCTCACATACTTTGGACATGTTGTCATGAGGGACATGATGCTGGGACACACGAAGAGTTAGAGGAAGAGAGGAAAACACGCCCAACAAGATGGTTTGACACAGTACTGTAACAATGGGTTAGAGCACATTAGAGAGGGTATAGGAAAGGGCCAGGTTCAGGTCTGTTGTTCATAAGTCACTATGAGTGGTCGTCAACTTGATGGTAATTGCCAACAATAGCAGGGACCTATCCAATGAACCACAAATGCAACACCCTCATGATACATCTTCAAGGATATGAACATGTACGGCCAAGCACAATCAATAAGAGTGCATCTAAATTCCAAAATCAATCTCCATAATAGTCTATG
>NW_006399756.1:36284594-36286851 GCF_000299155.1 Elephantulus edwardii | reverse complement strand
TTATACAAGTGAACAAACAATTGATCTGTCACCAACAGTTTACCTGTTCCATTTTAATCAGGAAACAATCTATGAAATCTCGAGGATTGTTAATGTCCAAGGAGTCTTGGTGTTCTTTCACTTTCTCCAAAATAGAAGTTTTTAAATAATCAATATTCTCCAGTATTTTGTTATGACTCCCTGGAAAATAATCCAGGAGCACAGGGAAAGCATTACAGATCTAAAGAAAGAGAAACATTTTATTAAATAAATAATATCTCACGTGTACATCTTATCCAGGAGAAGGATGAGCAATCTCTTCCCATGCAATGAATTGCCTCTGAAAACCCGCTGGAGGGTCAGCTGTGGGTCAGTTCCGGCTTTACAGTACACAACAACAACAACCCACCTTATTCAAGCCCTAGTTAGAAACTCGTCTATGAAGACAAATAATCAATAATTTCTAATTAGAAGGGAATACTTTTACTGTATATGTGAAATAATTCTCTATAATTACAGAAAGATACAGACAGAAAATTCCAACAGAAGAGCCAAGATGATAATTGTTTCCTATACTTGTATATAATTTTAAGAGAGTAAAACTGCCTTTAAAGACAATATGACTTTTGCAATTAGCAAATAGGAACAAGCTATGTATAATTATTCAGAAGGGGAAGGAAAAAAGGAAGGAGAGATGTGGGGAAAAGGGAAGGGGAAATAGTAATAGATTATATAATTCTATAATAAACAAAGATATATGAATGAATGTATTTAAAGCCACAATATACATAAGTTTAAAAACCCCATTTATTAATAGTAATAAATTCTATATAAAAATCTTGTCTTTATAGTAATCCTCTGTTTTTTCCATGGATTCTTCCCTAAAATTGTGAAATAGAGGACATATAAGAATAAGTTAGCATGGTTCATATTTTGTTGATGAAAACATAGGCTAACCTGAAATGGAGCACAAAGCTAGTTGTAACTGCCTCTGTCCTCTCAAACAATATAAGAAACAGTATTAATTGTTTGGAAGTGGGATGGGTTTGAAATTATTAAGGCCCCCAACACAGAGTGTCATAGATAAAATAGTTATGCAAAGAGCATGTTAGTCAATATTCTCATTGTCATTTAGGCAGAGCATATGCAGAATGTACCAACTCTGTGTGAAGGGAAAATGTGATTTGTGTTTAGGAATTGAACTTCATCACTTTGTCATCCCTAACTGCCTGATCTATGGAACCACAGCTGAAGCATCAAACAGCTTTCTGTTAATAAGCCCTTCCTGTGGTAGCGCCGGTGCTTTCAAACATCCTAACTCCTATATATACTGAATTAGGATATTTCTGCCAAGTAATCCGCTGAAGTGGTCACTAGGTATTTATTGGAAATAGCCTCGTGTGTAATGGAAACCTTTCAACAAGGGACTTGCATCGCCTTTGATTACTATGTCTATACTTTTTGGCAGTCGTTAAAATACCTTACAAAAACTGAATTTGAGATTTAGTGGGAAACATGATTTGACAAAGAACTCACAGGTTTCGAGCACATTACTTTCAAGTTTTTAAAATGAAGGGTTAAGTCCTTTATCTTTTGGTGATGTTCATGCCACAATCGTAGTTATCTAATGCTGTTATAACAAAAATGCTACAAATGTGTTATTTTAAGAGAAATCTATTTTCTCACAGTCTAAGAGGCTTTGGTCTGAGTTCAGGATGCCAGCTCTAGGAAAATGCTTTCCTTTTTATCTGCTCTGTAGGAAGACTCTTGTTTATACGAGATTCTGTTTCTGACAATATTCTTGTGGCCTGGCATTTTTCCTTTCCATCTCTGCTTGATCACGTTTATTATTTAATCTCTTTTATGAAATGACTTACAAAAATAAAATTTTGGAAAAGGGCTAGAATTTATACTACCTTATTTGGGAGGCACAATTCAATCCATAACAAATCTGAAGCAGGAATTTTGTGCTTGAATTTTATAGCTTTACCTATATAGAATTTTGCATTTATCAAAGATGAAGCACAAATGATTTCAGGAATTAACAATCTTGCTCTTACCTGTACCCATGGTGTGCTTTGAATTTTGGCATTTTCATTGACTTTTCCCATCAAATTAAGAAAAACTTGGTCTTTGTAATCAAAATGATGATGGAAAATAATGGAGCAGATCACATTGGAGGGAGCACAGCTCAGGATGAAAGTCGGGTCACAGGGTAAGGCTAAAGAATTAGAATTAATTTTTTAAATACCATTAAGATATACAAATACTTTATAGT
>NW_006399756.1:36282102-36283334 GCF_000299155.1 Elephantulus edwardii | reverse complement strand
GCATTAGAACGATCAAGTGTTCTGGGATTCCCATTCTTCTCAGAGTCAGCCATAGATACCATAAATGAATGACTTTAATGAACAGAAATTCATTTTTCACAGTCTCTCTCTCATCAAGTTAGAATTGACTCATAGCTGACCCTCATTTGAGTTTCTGAGGCTACAAATAGTAGGAGAAGAGAGTGTCCGTCTTTCTCCCAAGGAGTCACTGGTGGATCTAAAGCACCAGAGAGGTGCAGCCTCTGGGTTCATAGGGCAACTCCCTACAACCTATGCCACCAGGGCTCCCTTTGGCAAGAAGAAATTAAATTGATAATATAGGACTCTTATGAAAAGTTATACTCCAACACTTTGAACTCTAGAGGAAATGGACAAATTCCTTGAAACTCACACCCTACCCAAATTGACACAGACAGAAATTAAACACTTGAACAGACCTATCACAAAAGAAGAAATTGAGCCATTCATAAAAAGACACACCCTCCTCAAAAAAAAAAATATCCTGGCCCAGATGACTTGACAGGTGAATTCTACAAGTATTTGGAGCTAAGTTATCACAAATTTTATTTTTAAAAAATAGAAAAGGAAGAACATTCCCAGAATCATTCTATGATGCAAGCATAATAACTCTAATACCAAAAGCAGGCAAAGATTTGCTTCACCAAGAAAGAAAACTATAGTGAATAACTCTCATGAATGTAGATACAAAAATCCTTAACAAAATTCTGGCCAATAGAATTCAACAGTAGATAAAAATAGTTAATCATAACCAAATAGGATTTCTAGGAGGAATGCAGAAATGCTTCAACATGAAAAAAACTTAATGTAATTTATCACATCAGCAAAGAACAAGAGCCACATGATCAATTGATGCAGAAAAAGCCTTGGAAAAAAATCAACACCTCTTCCTAATTAAAACAATCAGCAGAATAGGAATAGAGGGAAATCTCCTCAACGTAGTGAAAGTATGTATGCAAAACCAAGAGTCAACATCAACATCATTCTCAACAGAAAGAAACTAAAAACATTCCCTTTGCAAACAGGAACCAAGCAAGAGTGCTCACATTGCCTTACTCATATTCAATACTGTAGTGGAAGTCTTAGCCAGGTTAATAAGGCAAGAGAAGGAAACAAGAAACAACCAAATTGGCAAGGCGTGTAAAACTGTCATTATATGCGCATAGTGTACATAATAGTGTACACAGAAAATCCCAGATTCAACAAAAACCTAT
>NW_006399756.1:36260951-36280749 GCF_000299155.1 Elephantulus edwardii | reverse complement strand
CATCTATGTTCATAGCAGTGCTATTCACAATAGCAAGGAAATGGAAATAACTCAAATGTCCATCAACAGATGACTAGATTGAGAAATCATAGTACACACACAAAATGGAATATTTTGTAGCACTAAGGAACAGCGACTCTGTAAAACACTATATAACTTTGGAGAGACAAGAGAACATTATACTGAGTAAAATAGTCACATAAGGACAAATATTGCATAAGGTCACTATTGTGATAATAGGAGGCTAACTGAGCAAGCGAATGTTCAAAAGGGAAAGGAGAGAAGGGGAGTAGAAATGGGGGAGGGGAAAATCAGTGAAATAGCAGAGGTTGGTTGGTGGAGGAGGGGGGAAAAATGGGAAATGTTCAATAGGGACTTGAAAAGATGAGGTGATAATAGGTATAGAGCAATGGGAATGAATTATATAAAATATAAGGTGTAACAATGATATGTGAAAGATAAAACACATGCACAAAACATGATGTATATGAATAATTATACAAAAACTCTTAAAAAAGTTTTTTTAAAGAGTGTATTATAAAAAATATAAAATGAATCTTGAAAAGATAAAGTTTCGAATGTTAGTAGTTAGCAAGCAAGTATGTGTCAGATGGGTAAGGCCAAGAGAAGAACTTGTGGAAAGCCCTCGTCAGATGCTATATTAGGCCTAGAGATTTAATGATAATCATAAAACGCTATGT
Source organism: Elephantulus edwardii (assembly GCF_000299155.1). Classification (NCBI taxonomy): domain Eukaryota; kingdom Metazoa; phylum Chordata; class Mammalia; order Macroscelidea; family Macroscelididae; genus Elephantulus; species Elephantulus edwardii. The sequence goes on along the minus strand of NW_006399756.1, from coordinate 36,280,048 downwards.
TAAACCCAGAGCCCCAATGTGTCAATCTGAAGATGAAACACCCTAATTTTCATCTAATAATTCAGAGGCTGCCCCTCTGAAAAAAAGGCCATGAAGGACAGCAGTGTGCTAATCTAGGGAATGAATGTCCCAAAGATAATTGAGTGTACCTTGAAATTGTTTTACAGCAGTGTTCCCTGAGAAATCCTGACTCGTGGCACTTGGCCCTAAGAGACTGTGATACCGAGTACAGAATATTACATTTAAACTAGATCTTCAAGCTACAAAATCCAGAGGCATCAGAAGAAAATAAGACACCTCGCTGTCTGATGTGTATACAGCTTTCTGTTGGATTTCATAAAGAACTGCTGTTTGTTGAGAGCATTCTGTTTCAAGCCTCAAGTTGTAATACTTAGAGACGCCATATGAGGTTTTCCCCTGACCTGTCTCTCTCTCCAAACCAAGGAATCCCACCAGGGATCCCCCTTAATAAAGCTGCTTTAAGCTTTAAAAAAAAAAAAAAAGACGCCATGGGCAGAACATTGAAAGATCCAGGAAGCATCAAAATCAGATGGAACGAATACACAGTCACTGTACCAAAAATTGGCCAACACAGAACAATTTCATGAAATACAATATGATCAAAAAGCAATGGTATAAAGAAGGAAATTGAAGATGCTCTGAGGAACTTACAAAAAAATAAGGCCTCGGCAATTGATGGGGTACTCATTGGTATATTTCAACAAACAGATGCAGCCCTAGAAGTGCTCAGCAGGTTCTCCCAAGAATTCTGGAAGACCTGGCCAACTGACTGGAAGAGATCATTTATTCTCATCCTCTAAAAAGCCAATTCAACAGAGTGTGAAAATTATCAAACAATATCACTAATAATCAGATGCAAGCAAAATATTGCTAAAGATTATCCAAAAATTATTAGAACAGTACATCGACTGAGAATTTCCAGAAATACAAGCTGATTTAAAAGAGCCTGGGAAACTAGGAATTTCATTGCCAATGTCAGAATAGATCTTGTTGAAAGCAGAGAGTACCAGAAGAATGTCTAATGTGTTTTGTTGACTATGCAACCGCATTTAACTGTGTGGATTACAACAAATTGTGTTCAACACTGGGAAGAATGGTAATCCCAGGAAGTTGTCTGTGTGGACAGAGCAAGGAAACACCGCAGGTTCAAAATCAAGAGTGAGTCAGGGATGTGTCCTTTCTCCAAGTCTTTTCAATCTGTATGCAGAAGAGATAATTTAGGAGGCTGGACTCTATAAAGAACAATGCAGTATCAGGATTGGAGGAAGATTCATTAATAACCTGCTTTATGCAGATGACACGACCTTGCTCACCAAATCTAGGGAGGAATTGAAGTATTTGCTGCAGAAGGTCGAGAACTGCACTCTTCAATATGGTTTGCACCTCAATGTCAAGAGATCAAAGGTTCGCACCACCGAGCCAATTGACAGCTTTATGATCGATGAAGAAGAGATTGAGGTTGCTAACAATTTCATTTTACTTAGTTCCATGATCAGCACTCTTGGCACCAGCAGTTAAGAAGTCAAAAGACAAGTTGCTTAGGAAAGTCTGTTGCCAAGGACCTCCCAAAAGTGATAAAGAGCAACAATGTCAATCTAGAGACTAAGATGAGCCTGATGCAGGTCATGGTCTTCTCTATTGGTCGTTATATATCTTAGAAGTGAACAATGAATGACTAAGAATAACAAAAGAGGAATCAATGCCTTTGAGTTGTGGTGGTAGAGAAGCATACTGAACATATTATGGACTGCCAAGAGAACAAACAGGTATGTCCTGGAAAAGGTGAAACCAGGTTGTTCCCAGAGGCAAGGATTTCGAAACTCCTCTCATACTTTAGGCATGCTACCAGTTCTTGGCAAAAGACATCATACTTGGACGGGTGGAAGGTCAGCACAGGAGAGGAAGATCCTGGATGAAATGGATTGACACGGAAACTGTGGCAAAGGTGATAGACGTGTCAGAGACAGTGAGGATGGCTCAAGATAGGGCAGAGTTCAGAGTTATTTGTTCACAGGGTCATTGCAGGTAGTTGTAGCTGACTTGACAGCATGTGTCAACAACAGGAAAAATTGTTTGGATATGACTATTAGATTGATTGCTAAGGCTTGCATTGGCTTTAATGCCAATAGGATTGATTTTATGTGAACATACAAATGGGCTTCAGATCTTGTCACGCCTAAGAGAATATGTGATTTCCTATTATAATACATCTTAACAATATTCTCTGTGTCAGAGCCCACAGTGTACTCCTTTACATCTTATTAGGGTTTTGATAGAATTTAAGGGAGTTTACATTCCACCCTAAAATCTTTTACAACTATTTAGTTGATCATATTATCATAAACATGTATTTTTGAGAAACATAATTTGAACCATGTCATGGGTCCAATGAGAAAGTTGAATACCTTTGTTCAGGAAGCATACTGATAGAGCGAGTGCTTTTGGAAATTTGTCAGGCAACTAGGCTTGTTGACTCATGGAATTAAAACTAAGAGTCTTTGGGCCAAGACTTTTGTTGGGACGGGGTGCTTTGGGACCATTAAACAAAAAGAAAAATATGGGAAGAGTTTATTATGGTCAGAGATACAAAGTAAAGAGTCATCTACCATTGGTTTTCCTTAATTCCTCCACGAGAGTACGGGCTTCCTGTTGAACACGTTCCTCAATGCTTCTCTTTCCCATTCCAAAATTCCGCAAAGTTAAGAGAGAGAAGCGCCGAAGCTCTTTCCATGTCTTTCCATTGCTGAAAATGACTCCTGTCAAAGGAAGTAGAACAGAGATTTTTGGCAAGGAAGAGGACACTGACCTAGGTAAAGATGGGAAAGGCTTTGCCTTCTATTCTGTGGAGTCCTACTCACTCTCCATTTCAACTGCTGAAGAAATAAATGTGCACACCTACCTTTTTGTCTCTTCGCTTTTTCAGCAACTGGGAAATGGCCTCTTCCAGAAAAGTACTCTCCTTGATCAAAAAAGGCTTCTTTCACTGCTTCATATCCATACAAAACCACTGTGGGGTTCATGCCAAAATACAGAGTAAACACAGGGCCATAGATTTTTGAGAACTGTGAAAAATGAAAAGAGATGCAAATATTAGGAAAAGAAGTAACTCATTGTTCCATATCCTGGATAAACTTCACATCAAAATTGTTGTATTGATAATGTTTTGTTCTGTTACACAATATCTCAAATATTTCTTGATTTAGGCATACTTTTGATCTTTCTCTTTCTCTTTGTTGAATCAGAACTAACTTATAGCTGACCGTCCAGTGGGTTTTCAAAAGCTGTAAATTGCATGAGAGGAGATTGTCCAACTTTCTCCTGCAGAACATCTGGCGGATTTGAACTGTCTGCATTTGGGATTGGAAGAACAACCCCTACCCCCTAGGTCACCAGGACACAAAGCCTACATCAGTTTTTCATTTTTGTACAATTTTATATACATAACCCTCTCATCAGGCTCTTCTCTGTACTCTATGCTGTCCTTTCGCATGATGCTGGCACTGAAGGGTCTCTTGTCCTGAAGAGTTGTAGAGATTAAACTAACAAAATCAGAGGTTATTTGGGTCAAGAAAATGTAATCAGGGAAAACTTTGTTAAAAAGAAAACCCTATAACATGCACATTGTGAAAAAACATGAAAACATTTCTAAGTAAATGGTGAATTATTCAACAGAACAAAGTGTAAGTTAATAAATGTCAACATGTCCCCACAAGGTCAGAACATCCTGTCTTTTAAATGGATGTCTGCAATATGCCTCAGAGAAAACATTCTCTTATTAACTCAAAATTACCAGTAAGAATGTAGTTATAAAATGGGGAAGGGTCATTGCAACAAAGAGGATGTCTTGTGTAAATCTCATAATACTTTTTAATATCTTCTTTTGCTTGTGTAATAGAAAACTTCTCAATAAAAGGTTGTGTAGTTGGGAGGACTCTTGACTTTGAGTTCCTCTCCCCTTATCTTCTTGATTTTATACTAAATGAAGTCTTGAGCAGTCCATTCCATTGCCTGGTATTTCCTGCAGGCCAGAGAAGTGTAACCAAGAGTCGCATTACACTGTTCTCAGAAGCACTACAGTTGAATTTTGGCTTTCTCTCCAAAGGACGTGTCCTTATTACTTGACATAAAGAGGAAAGATGGTTGTCTTTGCCTGACAGCCCTTTCTGTAGTCTGATATATAAGATACCACTGTGCTTTAAACTTTTTTTCATGACACTGTGTTTGCAATTGCATTAGAAATGCAAGCTATCACCCAGCTTTAAAAGTTAAGTGATTTGATCTTATTTTTGTGAAGACCATTCTTAACATATTAAGAACTGGGTGCATCTGCAAGTGAAATCTGGGATGTATGAGAGTCAACAGGGAAAATTGCTTATGATGCAATGGCCTTCTTAAAAATAATGTGAAAGTCAGAACTTTACACACACAACACAGAGAGAGAGAGAGAGAGAGCAGAAAATTTCTAAGTATAAAGCAGTATCATTGAAGCCAATCATAATTTTAACTTTTAGCTTAGAACTCCTAAAATATATAAATTGTATTGTTTATAAGGGAACTTCGATGGAAGCTGTGCTGCAATCCCAAAGTCATGCAGTTCAAATCCACCAGCTGCTTGGCAAGAGAATGGGCCGTCTCCTCTCACGTGATTTGCTCCCTCTGAAACCCTGCTAGTGGGTCAGTTATGAATAGCTTCTGTTTCAGCTATATACAACAGCAACAACAAATATGTAACTGATGATTTCAAAAAAATACTTACAATGTTGTTTGAACATTTTTTTAATACTTGTTACCAAATGTTGTTGGTAGGTGCTGTCAAGTATGACTCATAGTGACCCCATGAACAAGAGACCTTTATTCTGCCCTATTCAGTACCGTCTTCATCATCTCTGTGACACTTGAGCCCACTGCTGTAGTCACTGTGACAATCCATCTCATTGAGGGATTTCCTCTCTGATGCTGACCCTCCACCTTTCCAAGCATGATGGCCCTTTCCAAGAAACAATCTCGCCAAGTAACCTGCCCAAAGTATGAGACATAGAGCTTCATCGTCCCTGCCTCCAAGAATCATGGTGGTTGCATTTCCCCCAAGACAAATCTATTTTTTTTTATTTGAGATGTTTTATTTCATTTTGAAAGTTAATATAAAAGAGTGTTTTCCATTCTGCAGTCAGTCTTGAATATATTTGGTTGATAGATTGAAGAAGACATATCTTTTTGTTTGTTTGTTTGTCCATGGAATGCTCAGTACTCTTCTCCAGCACCACAATGTATAAGCATAGATTCTTCTGTCATCCTTACTTACTATCCAGCTCTCTGATACATAACAAGTAATTGAGAAGACCATGGCCTGGATTAGACACACCTTAGCCTCTAGACTGACATCATTGCTCTTTATCACTCTTGAGAGGTCCCTGACAGTAGATTTTCCTAAAGTAACTTGTCTTTTGGTTTGTTGATTGCTGGTGCCACGGGTGTTGGCTTTAAAAAACGACTCAGTATTGTTACAAGCAAATCCAGGTTCAAAACTATAGGTACTGCTAACAAAGAGAGTGGCGCCACTGAGCCTGTACCAAAACAGGCAGCATTTTAAGACGGAACCATTTCTTCCATCCTGAGACACTATCCTGAAGGCCCAGGATGATCTCACCACACACTTCCCAGCAGGGAACCCCTGCTTACTGTGTCTTTTATTCATAGTTCCCTTGACATTACACACCATTTGCTTTGGTAGATAAATTAATGTTCTTGTATAATCTGAGCAAAATTTGTTGTTTATACAGTAAAACAACATATACAATCAAATTTCTATTCACAAAACTCTTGCAACATCATCTAATATCAACCAAATGTCAACAAACTATTTTAAAGCAACAAAGGAACCCAGTCATACTATTTTCTTCTCCCTTATCATTACCATATTAATTCTTACTAATTTGCTTCTAACAAGATAGATTGACACAATGACTGTAACAGTGGGCTCATGGAGAGTATGGTGCACAATAGAACAATGTTCAAATTCAATGTTCACAGTGTTGCTTCAAGTAATAGTTACCTGATAATACTTCCCCATAGCACCAATGTGTTTGTATCTTACAATGATCTATTAAGGTCATTAAGATAAATATTATGATAATTACTATTAAACATTGTTGTCATTATGTACAGTCGAGTTGCCTTTGACTCATAGCTACCCTGTGACAATAGCTCTGAAACCTGCCCTATTCTGAGCTTGTTTCTCTGACTCTGACCCACTTACTCCCCATTGTCCCAGTTACTATGTCAGTCATCTCTTCTGGGGTCTCCTTCTCCTGCACTAGCCCTCTACCCTTCCAAACATCATGTCCTTCTCCAGGGACTAGTCCCTCCTGGCCACGTGTGCAAAGTATGTGAGACGGAGCTTCAAAATCCTAGCCTTCAAGAAGAAACTTGGTTTCACCCTCCCCAAGGCAGATTTATTTGTTTACTTGGCAGTCCATGGTATGTTCAAGACTCTTCTCCAGCACCACAACTCAAAGGCATCAATTCTTAGTACTTTAGAATTATCAAATAGAAATCATTTGAAATACTAATACAAATTTTAATTTATCCTCTCTCAAAACATATTACTTCATTTTTCTATTTCTAAAATGATAGATTTGTAATTTATCAGTACTATATCTCTGATAGACTAATAGTGAAGAGTTGCTCTGCCAACTCAAAAGAAGGTGATTCAAATCTACCAACAGTTCTAAAGGAGAAAGATGGGACATCTCCTATTCAATTCACAGCCTCTGGAGACCCTCTATGACTTGGTCAGCTATGACTTGGTTCTGACTCCAAGTCATATCACAGCAAAAACAACAAATACATCTCATGAAATAAATTTTACTCAAAATTAGGAACTATTTAATTTCCCTATGCATGCTATTGGAGAAGAATACAGTATACTTACACTGCTTAAAGATTTGTTGATGTTCTTAAAATTGATCTGTAGGCTATTTCCAATAATTGGGAGAGGAGTGGGCCCTGGTGGGAGTTTCCCTTTCCCATGGCTCTGCTTCCAGAGTGAAATGAAAAGCAAGCAGAGAGCACAGACCACCAGGACCACGACTAGATCCATTGAAGCCTTCTCTTCTTATTCTGGCAACTACGAATTTGATGAAAAGAGTGACCCATTACTTAAATTGTTTATACTCTCTTTTGGGCGGACTTTGACTCAAAGATAAGAGAAAATTAAAGTCTATTTATTTTTTTGTCCCAAGGGCATTTTGCAATCTGCTATTAACATAAAGTTTGGTTGTTTGAACTCACCCAGTAGCTTCTCATGAGAAGAGTCCTGTAAAGATCATAGACAAGAAAACCTTACTGAGCAGTTAAACTTTTTAATATACAGGATTATCATGAGTGCGGTTAAAGAACCCCTTATCTTAAAGGTCAGGGTCAATTTGTTTTGAAATCTTCATTTCCTACTAAGACCCCCTTGTTGTTAAGTGCCAATGAGTAGAGTATGACTCCTCACACTTTCTGACACACAAGGATCCATTGCAGCAGTCACCATGTCAATCTCCTTTGCCGACCTTCCACCCTTCTCAGCATCATGTCCTTCTCCAAGGAATAGTCCCTCCTAAAAATGTGCCCAAAGTATATGAGGCAAAACCTCATCATTCTTGCCTCCAAAGAGCACTCTGGCTGCAGCCTCTCCAAGACATATATGTTTGGCCATTCATAGGATGTTCAGTGCTGTTCACCAAAACCATAGAGCAAAGGTGTCAATTCTTTGTCTGCCATCCTTATTTTATTGTCCAGCTCTCAGATGCATATCATCTTAACAACAACATGACCTGTATCAGATGCACCTTAGTCCTCAAACTGACATCATTACTCATCAATCATTTGGAGAGGCCCCTAACTGCAGATGTTCCCAGTGCAATAATACATCTCCTTATTTACTGACTGCTGGTACCAAGGATGTTAATTGTGGGTCCAAGCAAGATGAAGGTGTTGACAGTTTCAATCTCCATCCGTCATGATACTGCTTATCGGTACAGTGGTAAGGATCTTTGTTTTCTTGACATTGAGAAGCAATCTATACCAAAAAAAAAAAATCTTGATTTCCTGCAACTAGTGCTTCAAGTCCTCCTCACTTTCTGCAAGCAAGGTTGTGTCATGGGCTTGGTAATAGAAATGAGTCTGGGATTAGAATGATCAAATTGTGTATTTACAATTTCTTCATGTTTAATACTTTCTTTTAAAGCCACAGCGACTTTATAGGTGGAGCTCACCTGATTGGGCTGCATAGGAACCAGATTGACTACATTTGTGGTAGAAGTTGTTGGAGAAACTCAATATTGACAGTCAATACTAGGCCAGGGACAGTCTGTGGGTCAGATCATCAATCACTGAAACCTTAGTCTTAAGATTTTCATTTAACAGACACAGAGTTGGATGCATATGCCTTTTCACAGTCAATAAAACAATTATTCTTTGTGATACTCTTTGCTTTCAGACAAGATCCATTTAATGTTAGTAATGACACACTTCATTAGATGTCCTCCTGTAAATTCAGCTTTAATTTATGTCACCCCCTTTTCTAGATAAGGTGCCCATTTTGTAATTACCTTCAGCAAGAATTGATAATTCTTGAATTTTGATTGAACATCCTACTTTGGAATGGAAGATAAATGAATCTGCAACAATAGGCTCCAGCGTGCCAGCGCTTATGAGGATGGGGAAAGTCTTGGCAGTATTTCCTTCTGCTCCACATCAGAAGCTACATTTAACAACAGGCTTGGACACTGGTATTAACTCTTTTTCCTCTTCAGAAGCTACATTTAACAACAGGCTTGGACACTGGTATTAACTCTTTTTCCTCTTCAGAAGCTACATTTAACAACAGGCTTGGACACTGGTATTAACTCTTTTTCCTCTAAAATAACACCTTTTTAATTGTTGTTCTTGTTGCTGAGATTATGCACAGCAAAACACATATCAGCTCAACAATGCCTAAATGCACAGTTTGGAGATATTGATGATACTGAGTTGTTTAACAATTTTTATTCTCCTTGTTGGAGTTGTTCTCCCATTAGCATAAAAATCACTGCCAACTAAATTTGTTATGTAATCCTTTGAGTTTCTGTTGCTTGCCAGTTTGACCCTGAACAGATTGATTTGTGCCAGAAAGAGCACTAAGCTCAAAGTAGGTATTTTGCAAAATTATGTTCTGTTTTAGGAAGACTTCAGAGAATATTTTGAAAAATTTTAATATTACCACAGGGTAGTTTAGACAAGTATTTTTATAATTATTAATAAGGAGAAAGACAGACAGGAATGAGAGAAAACAGAGAGATTAAAGACAGGGGGCCAGCAGTTTCATCTACTGAGGAGCCCCATTTCAGCTTCTCTGTATCTTTATTAAAAATTATCAGGAAGTAAATCACAAAGAGAATTCAATGCAAATGAAGCCAAATTCTTTCTATTGAAAACCTTCCCCTTGATTTAGGAAGGAGGGGGTCAGCAAATACAATACAAGAATCTGGTAAACCCTTAAGGATTACCTTGGTGCCTCAGGGTGAATTCCATCCTGAAATAGCACTAGGTTGATCACAAATATTTAGTCTTGGCTTCCTGTAAGTAGTAGGTTTAGGAAATCATTCAGCCCCTCCAACTCCAGAAAATAAGCAGTGCATGAGAATTTGAATTTTGAATCTGTTTTCCATTTTCCCCTCTTGATTTTCATAAAAGATACAAAACAAAACAAAACCTACGCCACCAGAACTCCCTCCCTTTTGATTAGGATTCTTTAATAGAATACTTGGTCAAAATGTTTAGTAATGGTAGCTCAGGACCATGCAGTTCTTCAAGTCTTCTGACAAAGGTGACAGTTGTTCATGAAGACAATTTATCCCATGTTTCCCATCTTCCTCTTATTTCTAACTCTCCTTTTTCTGTTGCTCTCAATGAACAGAGAACAATGTGAAACTATATGAAAATGTTTACTATTTTAGGTGTAGATAAAAAAAAAAAGAGTGCAAGGACGCAAGGGAGAGAAATAAAGAAAGGAATTGGTCCCAAGAACCAAGCAGGCCTTAATTGCATGGCCAGAGAGGGACACCAAGTGACCCAGCAGCATGGCATGCAGAAAGCATCCAAATGGCCCAAGAGCAGTTTGGGGAGTTTCCTTTTTACAGGGGACCTGGGGAGGACTAAGATGGTACTTCTTGGAATTTGGCGTGTTAATTTAGTTAGGTTTCAGCTTTTTTGTTGTTTTCTCAAGCTCAGACTCTTATCAGAATCCATTGTCTGGTCTGGTCTTTGTTGTGACCAGCTGAGGTGTTATTAAGTTTCTCAGGAAGTGGTCAAGCTTGCGGGTGGTGGGGCAACTGCCATATTCTTCATTCATTCCAGACCCTAAAGGAATATAATGAATAGGGATGATGTTATCTCTGGCTGCTTCCTGCCGAACTGGGGATATTGGGGCTGATGTTGTTTTCCTGTAAGGTCTGAAGGAGGAGCATTGCTTTCAGGTGTTCTTGGGCAATTGCTCGGGAGATGGCAGTGAGGCCGTCTATTAAAAATTTCTGGAAAAGATTTATGAAACAGGGAGCAAGAGTTCTTAAGAAAATGAGTAGAAAGGGTAGCCAAGGGGGAATCCCTGGTCTTACACTGCAGTATGCTGAGTTGCAATATCGTCTAGTGGCTTATGGAGAGTTTTTAAGAGATGATGGAATTTTTCTAAGGAGACTCCCAGGCTTGTAGTGCCTGTGGCCACTTTTTTTATCATTTCTAGTCCAGACACTAAAAGGAGGGGTCCCACAATTGTCCATCTGTGTCTAAGGTTTTGGGTTAGGGGTTGTTGTTGTTTGGTGTTGTCGAGTCATAGACGACTCACAGCGACCCTATGAACCAACGGCACTGTTCGTACATAGAGTTTCTGGAGGCAAGCCATTTAGGAAGTGGATGCCGCTCCTGCTTCCAGGCTTGTTTTAGTTGGGAAGCTCCAGCCAACACTGTCCACCATGGGTACCCATTACCACGACTGGCACATCACTGTCACAGTCTTCAGTGTCACAGCAACCACGAGTTACCTCTTCGGCTTATAGGTATTAATTCAGAATTGGTTGTGAATGAAACAGGGGGAAGCAGATTGGCTAGTTAGTGTGCATGTTTCCATCCTACTGGTTGGTAGGCAGGAGTAGATGCTGTTTCCACAGGCGAAGAAGAGAGTAGTGTACTGGGGGGAGGGTTAGGAGGGGGGAAAAGGGCAACAATGAATGAATAGAAATCCATAGTCTCTGTAAATTTTCATTGACATTAATAATATTTTTTTTAATCCTGTCTTGTGTATTCACATAAATCAGAAAAATAAAGATATATATACATTTTTTTTATTCTAGTCATGTTGAGGCCACAAGTCTGCATTGAATCTTTTCTTTGTCTATCCCCTATCTTGAATTAAAATTAATACCATATGTTATTATTAATCATTAAAATAAATCTCTTGATCTATATTAGAGGTAATTTCCTTCCATAATGCCATTGTATTGTTGTTGTTGTTGATGATTGCCCTTCAGTCAAGCACAACTCGAAGTGACCCCATGAACAAGAGGCCTGAAGCCCCACTACAACTAGCAATATTTATCAAAGTTCATAGAGTTTTCAGAGGCATGTGGTTTAGGAAGTGGATGCCACTCCTGCTTCCAAATCTGTCACAGTATTCTATTGTTGTTATGTGCCATTGAGTCACCTGTGATGCATAGTGACCCTGTGTACACCAAGCAGCTCTGAACCCTTCCCTGTCCTAAACCAGTCTCACTAACTCTGACAAACCAACCCACATTGCCCCAGTCACTGCATCAATCCATCTCATCCAGGGTCTTCCTGCGCTGTTCATTCACCCTTCTGAGTATGATGTCCTTCTCCAAGGACCAGTCTCTCCTGGCCACATGCCCAAAGTAAGTGAGGCGGAGCTTCAAAATCTTAGCCTTCAAGGACAGACTTGGTTTCACCCTCTCCGAGACAGACTGACTTGTTTTCTTGGCAGTCAATGGTTTGTTCAAGACTCTTCTCCAGCACCACAACTTGAAGGCATTGATTCTTCTTCTGTCATCCTTAGTCATTGTCCAACTCTCTGAAACGTAACAAGTAATTGAGAAGACCATGGCCTGGATTAGGCGCACCTTTGTATCTAGACTGACATCGTTGCTCTTCAGCACTCTGGAGAGGTCCATGACAGCAGAGTTTCCCAACGTAACATAATATAATGAGTCACTTGAGTAATCACATGGTAGGGTGGATCTTGAATATAATAGTTTCTAATTCAAAAGCAATATTTGAAATAAAGAGTGAGAACGCAGAGGCAAGAGAGACGTTATCTGAAGTAAGAAAGACAAATGAATCTACAAGCCCTAAACTCCAAGAATCACTAACTACTAGCAGAGAAAGAGATAATGAAAGACATCATCCAAGGCCAAATAATGATTTAGGATTTAGTAACCAGAACTGTGACACCATAAATTCTGTACTTTAAACCCTCATTTCCGTTTTTCTGTGGAAGCAGCACAAGGAGACTAAATAGTCATCAAAACAAATTCCACCAAACATATTTATAAAGAATTTTTTTCATGGATTATAATATTTCAAAATAAAATAAGAGTCATGGGATTTTATACATAGCTAATGTAAATTCTTTTCAAAGAGAAGTTAATTTCACAAGCTTGCCAGATATAAGATCATCAAAATAATAAAATAATTTCTATTTGAACAAAATAATAGAAAAGTCATTTTAGAATGTATCACAGTCAAGTTGATTTTCATTCATAGCCAAGTCAATATGTTGTGTTGTCATTGTTGTTAGGTGCCGTCAAGTCATAGACAACTCATAGTCACCCTATGAATGAAAGATCTGAGCACTTGTGTAACTTTCATTGTTTCTCCATGTTCTTAGAGTTTCCGGAGGCAAGCTATTTTGGAAGTAGATGCCACTCCTGCTTCCAAGCTTGTTTTAATCATGGAGCTCTACCAAACACTGTCCACCAAGTCACTATATGACAGTTTAATTTATTGTACAGATCAGAACATTCTGATAGGGTTTCCAAGGAATCAGATGTCTCATCTTCCTCTTGTGTTATATATACCTTGTGGATTTGAATTATTGACTCTTTGCTTAAGAGCAGAGCATTTTATCACTGCACCACCAAGGTACCTTTATAATTCTTCATACCACAAAAATATAAAATAAAATCTCATTGAAGACCTGAAAATAATACATTATTGAAAGTAATTAATGCAAACTCAGCTATATTGGAAGCACGTATCATTTTCATGAATTGAAAGGTTTAATATGTGAAGGTATCAATCTTATGTTAATTGATCTATAGCTTTCATCCTAATAACAATCCCAATAGAAGATTTTGATAATCAACACATAGCCCTAACATTTGCATGTGAATGTATACAGCTAAGATAAAAATCTTCCATTAAGAAACCTAAAAAATTTAGAAAATTACCCTGGCACATATCAAAATCTTTTCTAAATTTTTATAGTCCCAAACCATTAGTAACTTAAAAATCCAATAGATTGCCTAGTTACAACTTTTGTACTTATGTTGACAGAAGATTGGAATCATCTCAAAGTGGGAATTTTGAGCACACCAAAAAACAATGTAGAATAAATGAATCTTACTTTAGGAATAAGGAAGTCTCTGAATTTAGTGTCTTGAATCACTGTACGGGGTGGGCCAGTGGGGATAATGTCACCGGATCTCATGCAGCACAGAGTTCATGTGGGACCTCCGGTGTCTGCCAATGACCTGATTGGTATCTTCTAGGACTTTATCTGATAAAACATAAATAAGAACTGATAGTAAGGAGAAAAAATTTGTATTTACTATGACACTAGGTTACATGAATATTATTAAATGATTCCAATATTAATAAACTTATGTCTAGAAATCCACCTTCCCATCTATATTGTATTCAAAAGAATTAAAAAAGACAAGACTGACAGGATAGAGAATGATGGAACTCTGAGCCTATGACTCTTAACCGTCTTTTATGCATGGCTCAATTTAGAATAATAAGTCTGTAATATGAACTAAAGTACTATGGAGGTTTACCTGCATTAGAACACCCATCACTCAAAATAAAAAGGCAACGCTCAAAATACTGTAATTGTTAAAAAGAAGGAGAAATGAAAAGGGAAAATATATTATGGAAGTGGAATGAGTGATGTTGCATTATGAAGACTGTAAATAACACCACCAAAAAAATTGCATGATTTGTTGAATGTAAAGCCAAATTTTTCCAGAAATTCTTGTTTAAAATGCATATGAATTAGTGAATGGACTATTGATCTGCTCTATAAAGAATCAATTCACAATAAAAACAAGTAAAATCAAGAAAAGACTTTCTGCCCTTGCAGAAAGAAAAAGAATTCTGTAACAATAGTATATATAGTTCTGCATATTAAATTCTACTAATGGATATTTTTAGAAGCAGGAGTGGCATTCACTTCCATAAATAGCTTGCCTCCAGAAACCCTATGAACTTAGAGAAAGGATGAAAGCCACACAAGTGTTGAGGACTTTGGTTCATAGGATCACTATGAGTCGCCTACAACTCCATGGCACTTAACAACAACAATGGATATAAGTGTGCAACTTGCAATTGAACCATTTTCCACCTTTTCATTCCCAGAGACAACCAGTTTTCATCATCCTGGCAATTTCTTTTAAAACATAGTTTCATATTCCTAACTGTCTCTGCATTTCCTCATTTACCATTTGCATGTTTTCCTGATGCTCAATACAAAACACAAACATAGACATATACTGAATTCACACACAAACGAGTGCACACACACACTCGTTTGAGTATTTAAGAACTCATATATTTCTTCTCCTTCATTTTCCCAATATATTTCAATCATCCTTTTGTTTATACTAATATTCATTTTCACATTAATGTGGCTACACCAACATGATTCCCTGCTAAGAATACTGTACTTATTTTCCAGTTTTAAAAGTGATCCACCAACTAATGAAATTATTGATCATTATCTTTAATATCATGTGCAAAACATTGCTGAAGATTCTTTTTTAAAAATGGTTAAAACAGGAAATCAACAGAGAACTACCAGAAATTCATGCCAGATTTCGAAGAGCCTGTGGCACCAGGAAAATAATTGCTAATGTCAGATAGATCTTTCCTGAAAACAGAGAACACCATGAAGATGTTTATCTATGTTTTATTGGCTGTGAAAAGGCATTTGACTGTGTGGATCACAACAAATTATGGCTGGCACTGAGACAAATGGGAATCCCAGAACACTTAATTGTGCTCATGAATAACCTATACTTTGACAAAAGCAGTTGTCCAAACAGAGCAAGGGCATATGCATGGTTTAAAACCAGTGACGATGTGCATCAGGGTTATATCCTTTCTCCACACCTATACTATCTGCATGCTGAAACTATCATTCAAGAGGCTGGGCTTTATAAAGGATAAAGTGACATCAGGATCAAAGAAGGACTCATGAGCAACCTATGCCATGCAGACAACACAAACTTGCTCACTTAAAGTGAGGAGGACTTAAAGAAGAAAATCTACTTGCTGCAGAGAATCAGGGACTGCCACCTTCAATATGGATTGCGTCTCAACATCAAGAAAACAAAAGTCTTTCCCACCAGGTTCGTAACCAGCTCAAAAGTATCTTATGTTGTTTGTTGTTATGTATCGTCAACCCTCCTTGGTACATGTCTAATGTAAGTCACATGGAGTTTCAGAATTCTTGCCTCCAAGGAATAATAGCCTGGTTTCACCTTATCCAGGATGAACCAAATCTGTTTGTTCTCCTAACATTCCGTGGTATATCCTATACTCTTCTCCAGCACTACAGCTCAAAGACTGAAATAATAGAAAAGTTTTTATAGGAGAAGTAATTACTTTAGCATGGCATAATACATTAGCTGATAGCCCTAAAGGTTTAGCCATAGCCAAGGGGACCCACCCTATGAATCTCCTTAGGAAGGTCAGGAGAAGGCCGTCTGGAGCCATGATATTTGTTTGCAGAATTATTTCTTTTTTTTTTTTTCTTTTTCTTCTTTGACTATAATGTTTATTGAGACAATTTATTGAAGCCTTTCTTCTGTAAAGCAACAAAGTGAGTTAGAACAACCAATGTTTTTGTTAGTAGTTGAGTTCAGATTGGCGGTGCTACCCTTACATATTTCTCTGAGCACAGAGAATATCATGCAGAGCAGAGGGAAGCTCTGATTTGTTGTCCTTAAGGTCACTGCACATTAAAGTCAGCTCATCTGCATATCATAGCATCAATATATCTCTAATTACCTATTGATTAATCAATCAATTAATCACCTTGGTCTAGGAATAGGTTTTACATAGGCATAATATAATGTTCTTGGATTCAGTTTTTCTCAATTTTACTTACAATATGCTATGATAAGTCAAATGCCAATAAGACACATTTTTCTTAAATTCTCTATTTTCAGCCAAAATCTATGCATGATTATTTCTATGATGTACTTTTAGAAGTAAACAGCTGTCAGTCTGCTGAAGTGAGGGAGTGATTTGCATATTCCTACTTATTTCACAGTTTAGTCCATTTATGCTTCTTTGTTCAGTGTTTGCCCTTAACAATACAGACTCAAGCTTTGAGTTGCAGAACTGATGGATTCTATGGGTAAAATATTAAATGATGAAGGAAACAGGAAAATAAAATTAAAGGAATAGATTAAGAAAATAATAGAGTAAGATTCACTGTACTAAAAGGAATTGGCCCACACTGAACCACTTCGAGGACTAACATATGATCAAAAATCAATTTTTAATTAAGAAAAATGTTCATGCTAAAGGCATTGGCAAAAAAATAAGGCTCCAGAAATTGATAAAATACTAATTGATATGTTTCAAGCTCTGGACGTGGTCTATGTCAAGAAATGTGAAAGACAACAGCATGGCCAAATGACTAGAAGAGACTCATATTTGCTCTCATTCCTCTCAAAATATTTTTCCAAAGTGTGAAAATTATCAAACAATATCATTACTATCAAACACATGTAAAATCTTCCTGATGATATTCTAAAATGGCTAGAACTACCATTTTAGAATGAATAAAATTTCCACGAATTTAAGTTGGATGTAGAAGAGATTGTGAGAGAAGTAATATTCCTGATATCAGATAGATCTTGGCTGAAAGCAAAGGAATATCGGAAAGATGTTTACTTGTGTTTTATTCACTATGCAAAGATATTTGACTCTATGAATCATAATAAATTATGGATAACATTGGAAAGAATAGGAATTTCAGAACACTTAATTGCACTCCTGTAAAAACAATATATAGACCAAGAAGCAGTTGACTAAACCAAACAAAGGAATACTGTGTGGTTAAAAAATTAGGAAAGGTGCACATCAAGATTTTTTTATTTTCTCCATATCTATTCAATCTACTCAAAGAACTGAAAACAGTAATACAAGCCTCAAGTTACAATAAATACTTACAGATGCGATGGGCAAAATCCAGGAATGATCCAGGAAATATCAAAAGATGTAGGGAACTACATGGTCACAGTACCAAAAAGAATTGACTGACACTGAAATATTTGGGGAAATACCATGTGATCAAGAGCCAATGATAAATAAGGAAGAAATTCAAGTTGCAATGAAGACATTGGCAAAAATGAAGGTCCCAGGAATCAATAGGATCTGAAATGTTACAAATAACAGATAAAGAACTGGACACACTCGCTTGTCTATGACAGCAATTTTGGAGGATAGCCTCCTTGGCTGACTGACTAGCAGAAATCTATGTTTGTTCCCAGTACCAAGAAAGGTGACCCAACAGATTGTGTACATTATAAAACAATATCACTAATAACACATGCAAGCAAAATCTACTGAGGTTCATTCAAAAATGACTGTAACAGTACATGGAGAAGTGCCACATGTTCAATCTGGATTTAGAGGAGGGTGTGGTACCAGGGATATCATTAGTAATGTCAAACGGATCCTGACTGAAAGTAAAGAATACCAAAAGTATGTTTATTTTTGCTTTATTGATTACTCAAAGGCATTTGACTATGCAGAATATAGTCAATTATGGCTGTCATTTTTAGCTATATAGACGAATGGGAATTCTAGAAAATTATGTTCGTGCAAAATCTATACCTACAACAAGAGGCTATTGTGTGAACAAAGAAAGGGAACACTACATGGTTTAAAGTTAGGAATTATATGCATCACAGTTGTATCCTTTCTCCGTACTTATTTAATCTATGCTGAGCAGATTATTCGAGAAGCTGGACTCTATGAAGATTTAAAATGTTTCATCAGGATTGGGAAAAGACTTATGAATACCTTCATTAAGCCTTGCTTGCTGAAAGTGAGGAAGACTTAAGCACTTGCAGCAGAAGACTGCAGCCTTCAATGTAGATTGCAACTAAACATCAAGAAGACAAAAATTCTCACCACTGGACCCATAGGCAACATCATGGTAGACTGAAAAAATAATAAGACTCAATGAATTCATCTTACTTGGATCCACAATCAATACACTTGGTACTAGCACTCGGATCAGGAGAGGTATTACACAGGCTAAGTCTGTAGTGAGGGAATTCTCCAAATTATTGAGGAGCAATGATGTCCGTTTGAGGACTAAGGTGCACCTGATTCAGGCAATGATCAACTTGCTGTGCATCTGAGAGCTGGACAATAACTAAAGATTACAGAAGAAGAGTTGATGGCTCTGAGTTGTGATGCTGGAGTAGACTACTGAATATCCCATGGACTGTCAAAAGAACACACAATATATCTTGAAGAAGGTGCAGCCAGAGTGCTCATTGCAAGCAAAGATGAGGGGCCCCTAACAAGTAGAAGTCTTCTCTTAGGATCTACCTTGTTAGTTTTCTCCCATCCAATATTTTTTCTGCTGTAGTTGTTGTTGTTATGTGCTGCCAAGTTGCTTGCAATTCATAGCAACCCTATGTACAACAGCCCTAAACTCAGCTCTGTCCTGTGCCAATCACACTGTCTCTGACACTCCCATCCCAATTACCCCAGTCACTGAATCAATCCACCTC
>NW_006399756.1:36258337-36260500 GCF_000299155.1 Elephantulus edwardii | reverse complement strand
TACTGGTGCCAAGAGTGTTGACTGGAGCCAGGCAAACTAAAGCTGTGAACAATCTCAATCTCTTCACCATCCATCCTGATGCTGCCGATTGATCCAGTGATGAGAATCTTTGTCTTCTTGACACTGAGCCTCAATCCATATTGGAGGCTACAGTCCTTGACCCTCTGCAGCAAGCGCTTCAGGTCCTCCTCAGTTTCAGCAAGCAGGGCATATTTTTTCTACATTTGTATATTTTTTTTCCTTAGCTGTATTTTTTGTGGAGAAAAAATATGCTTAAATACACATATTGTCTTCTTTCCTAAGTCTGTTCTTATAACTTTTTAATTGAGCTCCTTCAACTGCCATGTATCTCAATAATTTCTTCTTTGCTAACTTCTCTATTTTCCTCAGCTCGCTCACTCACTCACATGGTGTTGATTCTTACTTATAATGACCCTCCATCTGGTTTTTGAGACTGTCAATCTCAGAGTGTGTGAAGTGTGAGAAGACTATCTTTCTCCAAGATCAAAAGGCTTTGCAGGCAAATATGACTATGCCATGGTAGCAATATTTTTTTGCACATCAGAAAGTTACTGAGTGGGCTCTGATGGCCTAGTGGTAAGGAACTGTGCTGCAAACCTAAGGACACATGGTTTGGATTCACCAGTTCCTCCACAGGAGAACGATGGGCAATCAATTTGCAGATTGTTGTTGTTGTTGTGAAGTTCCATTGAATGAACTATGACTCAGTATCTAAACCCTGTCCTATCCTGCGCCATCCTTATAACCTCTGATATTCTTGGCCTTATTGCTATAGTCATTGTGTCAATCTATCTCACTGAGGGTCTTCCTTTCTTCTGCTGACCTTTAACTTTTCCAAACAGGATGTCTCTTTCCAAGGAATGTTGTTGTTGATGGCCTTTGAGTCAAGCACAACTCATAGTGACCCTATGAACAAAAGGCCTGAAGCCCCTCTACAACTCTTGACATTTATCAAAGTTCATAGAGTTTCCGGAGGCATGTCACTTAGGAAGTGGATGCCACTCCTGCTTCCAAACCGGTCATAGTATGTTATTGTTGTTATGTGCCATTGAGTCTCCTGTGATGTATAGTAACCCTATGTACAACAGCTCTGAATCCTTCCCAGTCCTCAGCCAGTCTCACTAATTTTAACACACCAACCCCCATTGCCTTAGTCAATCTATCTCATCTGGGGTCCCCCTCTCCTGCACTGTCCGTCCGTCATTCCAAGCATAAAGTCTTCCTCCAAGGACCAATCTCTCCTGGCCACTTGCCCAAAGTAAGTGAGGCAGAGCTTCAGAATCTTAGCCTCCAATGAGAGACTTGGTTTCACCTTCTCCAAGACAGACCTATTTGTTTTCGTGGAAGTCCATGTTCAAGACTTTTCTCCAGCACCACAACTCGAAGGCATCAATTCTTGTCATCTTTAGTCATTGTCCCAACTCTCTGAAGTATAACAACTAATTGAGAAGATCATGGCCTGGATTAGGCACACATTTGTATCTAGACTGACATCTTTGCTCTTCAGCACTCTGGAGAGGTCCATGACAGCAGATTTTCCCACTGTAAGTCATTTTTTTATTTCCTGACTGCTGGTGTTAAGAGCCTTGATTGTGGATCTGAGCAAGCTGTAATTGTTAACAACCTCAATCTCTTCTCCATCTATTATGGTGTTGCCAATTGGCCCAGTGATGAGAAGCTTTGTCTTGTGGATGTTGTGTTTCAATCCATATTTTTTGCAGCAAGTGCTTCTGGTCTTCTTTAATTTCAGCAAGCAAGGTTGTGTCATCTGCATATTGTAGGTTATTAATGAGTCTTCCTCCAATCTTGATGCCACACTCCTCCTCATAAAGCCCTGCTTCCGGAACCTGGAGAGAGGATGAATGACACCCAAGCGTTGAGGACTCTCCTTCATATGGTCGCTGAGTCGCCTGCAACTCGACGGCACTTAACAACAACATATGTTGTAAATAGCACAGGAGAAGATTTCTGATGTTCCTCCTCCAAGTTCTTGGTCAATTTGAACTGCCAGAAAGGCATCATCATCCTTGGGTTAGCAGCCCAACTCCCCAAAGACTATGCTACTAGAGTTCCTGATATGAACATATGCTGTTTCTTTGTTGTTTAAATGTACTGTACAGTCAAAACAGACCCATAAATGAT
>NW_006399756.1:36256201-36257462 GCF_000299155.1 Elephantulus edwardii | reverse complement strand
GAGGAACTTGGTTTCACCCTCTCCAAGACAGACCAATTTGTTTCCTTAGCGGTCCATGGTATGTTCAAGACGCTTCTCCAGCACCACAACTTAACGGCAATTCTTCCTATGTCATCCTTATCAAACATACAGAGATAAGCTATCATTAATTTTATTTAAATTATTTTGAAAAATAGGGGGAGGGAAAGAACACTCCCAGAGTTTTTCTCTGATGCAAGCCTAACTTTAATATCAAACCAGGAAAGACATTGCCAAAAAATAAAACTATAGACCAATATCCCTCAAGAAAATAAACACACAAATCCATAATACAATCCTAGCCAATAGAATCCACCCATATATTAAAAAAATTAATGATCAAATGGGATTCATAAGAAATATGGAAGGATGGTTCAATGTAACTTACTACATTAATAAAGAAAAGGACAAGAACCACATGACCCTATCAATTGATACATAAAAAGTGATGTCACCTAATACAACAATCCCATTCTGGGGGGAAAAAAATATTTTTTTTTCTAAAAGTCACCCAGTAAGACTATCTTCATTTATAGTACATTTGTTCCTCATTTATCAAGTATTTCATTATCTGATATTTTATATTCATGACAATAGTAAAACTCAGCTAAACATATTATGCATTAATGAGTATGTCTTGCAGGAAGTAAAACAAAAGTAATACTCCTTGTGATAGTTTAAGGTTATAGATAAGCTAGAATGGGTCATGATTTTGAATGACTTGCCAGTTGTGTAATAATATAATTTGGCAATAGCATAGTAATGTAGCCTTTCTAGATTTTGTAATCTGATGTGATCGTCTTCTGTTATCACAAAATGCCAATTTTTTCATAACAACCTAGTTTGGGGAAACTCTATTGATAAAGAAAGAGTGGGTGTAATCTCACAAAAATATCCAAACCTTGATATCAATCTACATCAGTTTGAAGAGTCAGTTGTCCCTGATTCAGGCCGTGGTCTTCTCAATCACCTTTCTATGCATCAGAGATCTTGACAATGCATAAGGATGACAGAAGAAAAACTGATGCCTTTTCGTTGTGGTGTTGGTGAAGAGTACTGGCTATCCCAGGAACTGTCAAAATAAAAAAGTAGCTATGTCTTGGGAAAAGCGCAACCAGAGTTGGAGGCAAAGAGAGTGAATACTTTGGACATGTAGCTAAGTGAAGATATTCCTTGAAAAGGGACATCATGCTTTGAAAGATGGAAGATCAGTGAAGGGGAGGAGGGTCCCCAACAAGATGGA
>NW_006399756.1:36254083-36255031 GCF_000299155.1 Elephantulus edwardii | reverse complement strand
GATGTTCAGTTGTACTGATCATAATTACACAATTCTAGATCACATAATGTGCTCATGGCAACTTGTACATAGACCAAAAATAAATCATTCAAACAGACCAAGGGCATACTGTATGGTTTAAAATTAAGAAAGCTGAGTTGTAAGGTTGTATCTTTTCACCATAGCTATTTATATTTTTTTCTTATGCATTGATTATTGATTGTTATTGGTGTTCTTGTTGTTGTTGTTAAGTGCCGTCTAGTCATAGGCGACCCTATGAACAAAAGCCTTTGATCCTTGCATGACTTTCATTCATCTTTTCTCCAGGTTCATAGAGTTTCCAGAGGCAAGCTATTTATGGAAGTGGATGCCACTCCTGCTTCCAAGCTTATTGATTCTTTATTTATTAGGCTAAAACATTGATTGGTTTGTTAGAGGTTTTTTTTTAATCCTTTTTTAAATTTTACTCTGGTTGAACTACAAAGTTTGTATACATTGCCCCTCACACCATATACCTCCACCTCCCCAACCCACCTCCACTCCACTCATCAAACTGTGTGATTACCCCCCTGCCCATCCCTCTGCCTGTGTTCCTCCCCTTCTTAGATCCTCATACACATTTTACTAATTATCTATTTTTACATTAATGGTCTTATACAGTATTTATCCTTATAGGACTGAGTTAGTTCACTTAGCATAATACTCTCCAGTCCCTCCAAAGCTAGGTAGTGATTTGCAAAATAATTGCTCCTGCGAGCTGCATTGTTGTTGTTGTTGTTGTTGTTATGTGCCGTCGAGTCGTTTTCGACTCATAGCGACCCTATGCACAACAGCCCTAAACCCTGCTCAATCCTGTGCCAACCGCACTGCCTCCGACACACCCATCCCGATTACCCCAGTCACCAAATCAATCCATCTCATAGAGGGTCTTCCCCTCCTGCGCTGTCCCTCCACCCTCCCAAGCATGAT
>NW_006399756.1:36245518-36250083 GCF_000299155.1 Elephantulus edwardii | reverse complement strand
ACTATAGTTGAATATTTGGGCTGTTTCCTTTTTCTTGCAATTATCATACCTGTTTAATTTATATACTGAGAAAACAACATGAGCAGTTGAATTATATGAAGAACAATGTGGTATAAAGATTAGAAGAAGATTCATCAATAACCTATCATATACACATGACAATCTTGTTTGCAGAAAACGAAGACAACTTGAAATACTTACTAATGAAACTTAATGACTATAGGCTTCAGTGTTAATTACACCTCAATAAAAAAACTAAAATATTCATAACTCAATTGTGTAATGGTTAAAATTGGGGTCAACTTGGCTTTCTGTGATTCTTTGGTTTGTCAGTCACCATATCGCCATAACTTTTACCATGAAGTGAACAGGATGACATTGTCCATGGAAATTTGTCAGTCTCTCTCCTCATCCATGCCTGTCATTGCCCAAAGGGCTCATGAAATGAACGAAGTAGCCAAGGTGATAAGAATGAAGATTATGCATGGTCTCAGTAACATGCACTTCAACTTACCAATGTAGGTTTGGCTGCAGCCACTGCTGAGGGCTCAATCTGCCAGCTACAGAGACCAACCCTGAATCCCTGATATAACAGTAACTCATTGTCATCAAGTTGGAACCAACTAACAACTGACCCTCCAGTGGGTTTTCAGAAGCAGTAAGTTGTACAGGGGGAGAGTGTCCATCTTTTTCCCGCAGGGCAGCTGGTGGATTAAAAATGCCTGCCTTTGGATTGGTAGCATGACTCTCTATTCACTAGGCCACCAGCGCTCCCTGAATTCCTGACATGAAACTATTTCTCAGAGTGAATGTCTAGCAACTTGATAGAAGGTTGCTTACGCTCAACAGTTTCCATCATGGATATAACAGATTGTTTTCTTACTGGAACAGACACTCACTCAAGCTATAGATTTGCCTTCCCTTCATACAATGTTTCTTGCAAGACTACCAACCATGAACTTACAGAATGCCTTATCCACCTTCACAGTAACCCATACATCCTTGCCTCAAATAAAAATATTTCATAAACAACGTGTGGCAACTTCTAACGGCACAGTTGTGGCACCAACTAGTGCCAGCACTTTGCAAAGTTGAGGCTGTGTTCTCCAGCAAGCTGGATATGCTCTAAACCAGCATCTGACATTTGAGGTCAATGTACTGACTCTTCAGTAACTATTTCTAGAAATAATTCACCACCACCATTGCTGATGACAGAAGGATCCTTGCTGAAGCCAAAAAATTTCAGAAAGCTTTTTCCTTGTATTTTATTGACAATGGAAAGGCATTCAGTTGTATCGCTCATAATTATGCAGTTCTAGACTATGTAATGTGCTCATGGCAACCTGTACATAGAATAAAAAGAAATCATTCAAACAGACCTAGGGCATACTGTATGGTTTAAAATTAAGAAAGCTGTGTTGCAAGGTTGTATCTTTTCACCGTACCTATTTATATTTTTTTTTCTCATGCATTGACTCTTTATTGATTAGAATAAAATATTGTTTGGTTTGTTAACCCTTTTATTCAATTTTTTTTTTATTTTACACTGGTTGACCTACATAGTTTGTATACATTTGTATACATCTGCATACATGCCCCTTACACTGGATACCCCCACCTCCCCAACTCATCCTCACTCCACTCATCAAACCAAGTGACCCCATGATTACCACCCATCCCCATGTCTGTGGTCCCCCACCCCCCACCTTACATCCTCATACACATTTTACTAATTATCTATAATGACCTTATGCAGTCCTTGTCCTTACGGGACTGAGTTAGCTCACTTAGCATAATCCTATACAGTCCCTCCCAGGTTAGGTAGTGATTTTACAAGACTATTGCTCCTACATAGCTCAAATACCAGTATGACTGAATTCAGAAACCACGGGGTTAAATGGGAGTGGCAATATTCACTTTTACCCCTAGTTGTTCACTCACAAAAGTATTGCTTCCTGTGCTTACAAGCATATTCTTTGTGGCTCTGGAAGTCTTAGATCCAGAAGGAGAACTATTCCCACCCACAGACATAATAATTTATACCAAAGAAGGGAGATAAAGTAGAGTATGTTCAGGAGATTCCATTGTTTGTCTTTTAATGTCATTATAACTTGTATATTTTTTACTATGTTTCTCAATTTTCTATTACCTGAAGTTCCACTCATTTAGAAAGACTGAAAGACTTATACAATGAATATACTGAGATTCTGCAGTCAACCCCTTACAGGCATACAGACTCTAAGAATCAAATGCAGCATTTCGGTGCAACCACTGTGGAAGGCAGTATGGCACTTTCTCAAAAAGTTGCAAATAGAGATACCATTCAACCCAGCAATTCCATTACTGGCAATATACCCCAAAGAGACCGTAACTGACATCCAAGCAGATATATGCACACCCATGTTTATTGCGGCTTTGTTCACAATAGCAAGGAGTTGGAAACAACCTAAGTGCACATCAACAAACGAATGGATAGAAAAGCTGTGGTATAGTCACACAATGGAATACTATGCTGCATTGAAAAACAAGGAACTCATGCAATATTATTTAAAATAGGTGACCCTCAGGGGAGCTCCCGTGGTCTAGTGGCAAGAAGCTGCACTGCAATCCCAGAGACGCATGGTTTGAATCCACCAGATGCTCTGCCGGGAAAGGAGGGACAATCTCCTCCTGTACCAGTCAGATCTGATCTGACGGTACACAGACACACACACAAAATAATGATTAAAAAGAAAAAAAAATTTTAAAAAGAAAAAAAAATAGGTGACCCTGGAGGACATTATGCTGAGTGAAGTATCTCAGTAACAAAAGGACAAATACTGCATAGTGCCACTGTTGTAAAACAGGACTGACGTCAGGGTTCAGGGGAGACTGAGAAAGATGGTTTCAACAATGTATACTGCATTGAAACAGATGAGGGAGAAAACTGTTTAAAAGGGATTATGTTAAGTGAACTCAATCCTATGGATAAATAATGTATAAGACCATTATTGTAAAACGAGTATGAGGATCCAAGGGGGAGAGGGGAAGAGCAGAGGGTGGGTAGGGTAATCAAGGGATCGCACAATTTGATAGAGAGGGTAAGAGGTGGAGAAAGGAAATGGTAAAGATTCAGTGTGGAAAAACAATGTATATGAACTTTGTAAGTAAACCAGTATGAAGTAAAAATTGTATTTAAAAAAAAAACCAACAAAGAAAGCCCCAAAAAAAGTCATATGCAGAAACAAAGAACAATTCCCAAGTGGCCACACGTGCACACCTCACATCCATGCCTCGTGTTCATGATGCTGTTTTGTAATCTGTTGCAGCTCTAATGTTGCAAACTCTCTACCTAAAAAAAAAATCATCCCTGTAGCCATTGCAACTGCAGAGGCTTCACCCAGCTGGAACTGGAAACACATGACCTGGTAGATACTGCGAAACAACGGCTATCAGCATAGGAAGCTGGGCATTTCAAACACACTCAACTTTTATTCCATTTTAGTTCAAGAGAAAGAAGCCACTTAAATTTTAACAAATGTTAGCCCTGATAGCTATGTTTTTTATATGTAATGGTATTTTCTTTAAGAATAGGAAACAACACATAAGCATAATCTTAACTTGTCTTCACACTGTTCACATGGAAGCCATGAAACATTATTCCCAATAAACAGAGGAGAAACTGAAAATTATTTCTTTTAAATAACCCTTTTTTCCTGTTTATCTACCTAGAATCCTTGTGTGTATGTACTTGGCAAGAATTTTTCTTTTCTTTTTTTAGGGTTTTTTGTTCCTTTAATCTGTTAACCCTCCGGGATTGATTCTGTCTGAGTATAAACAATTTCCTAGCTTTTCATTTAAGTGGTTTTATATCTTTATTTTTTTTACTGTAACTTTGTGATAATCTAAACACAATATCATAACTAACTCAAACTCACTGCCTTCGAGTAGGAACTAACTGGTAGTGGATCCTCCAGTGGGGTCTCAGAAATTGTAAACTGTATGGGAGGACATCGCCCAGCTTTCTTCTCTGGAGCAGTTAACGGCATCAGACCTTCACAGAGCAGGACTTGAGAGGTAACGCATGACTCCCTGAAGGACGAGTCCACCAGACCTGATTTTTGGTCAAGAGCGCTATCTTGTGGGCTTCTGGAATATCGCTCTAGACTTCGTGGTGTGAAGCAGTGACCCTTGGTTTTCCAGGTTGTAAATGACAAGGCAAGGCAAAGAGAAAGCCCATCTCTCTCTCCTTCTTCAGTAGGTGCTGAATTCAATCCCCGAGACATACAAGCTTTATGTTAGCACAGCTCGCTACAGACCAAACTACCAGAGCTCCCTACTGCTCTATATAACCACCACCAAAATAAAGACTACAGGAGATTATTTGTATGTGTGTGTATGTATATGTGTGTGTGTGTGTGTGTGTGTGTGTAAAAATGTATATATATGCAAAAATGTATATATGTGTGTAAAAAATGTATATATCTGTAAAAATGTGTATATAGGTAAAAATGTGTGTATAGGTAAAATTGTATGTATATGTAAAAATTTATATATATGTAAAATTTTATATCTATAAAAATGTA
>NW_006399756.1:36233846-36245167 GCF_000299155.1 Elephantulus edwardii | reverse complement strand
TTTTTCACACCAGATCTTTCCCATTTCCTTAACTCATCCCTCCTTCCACTCATTAAATTGTGGGACCTCATGATTCTCCCTCTCCCTCACCTATTCTCAAGCCATTGGTTCACCTCCTTCCCCCTTAGATCCTCATACACCTTTTACTAGTTATCTATTTCTACAATTATGGTTTTATACATTATTTGTCCTTACTGGACTGAATTAGTGCACTTAGCATAAGGCTCTCCAGTTCCTCCCAAGTTAGGTAGTGATTTACAATATCATTGCTCAGGTATGCTGCATAGTATTTCATCGTGTGAATCCATTCAATAGTGGTTGGACATTTGGACTGTTTCCATGTTCTAGCAATGGTGAAAAGTCTCTATTTGAGCCTCCTTTCTTATTTTCTTAAGAAGAATACAGGATTTTTATATAAATTTTTTAAATTGCATCTTTTAGGTCAGTGTCATTAATTTAAAGATGAAGAAATGCAAGCCATTTCAAATTTTAAAAAGATGATCACCTCAGAGAAGGCCTTTTTCTGAAGTATCTTTTAAGGACAGAAGTGGACTATTACAAAAGCAGACTCTAGTGTAGTGTATTGTTGTTATGTGCCATCAAGCCAACTGTGACTCATAGAGACGTTATGCACAATAGCTCTGAACCCTACTCCATCCTGAGCCAATCTCACTGTCTCTGACACACTGACCCTCACATCCCAGTTATTGTATCAATCCATCTCATCTGGGGTCTTCATCTCTTGCACTGTCGACCTTTCCAATCATGATATCCTTCTCCAAAGACTGCTATCTCCTGGCTACATGCCCAAAGTGTGTGAGACATAGTTTCAAATTCTTGCCTCCAGGGAGCATCTTGATTTCGCCTTCTCCAGAAAAGATCTGTTAGTTCTCTTGCCAGTCCATAGTATGTTCAATACTCTTCTACTGCACCACAACTCAAAAGCATAAATTCTTCTGTTATCTTTGGCCATTGTCCAGCTCTCTGGTGCATAGCAAGTCATTGCAAAGACCATGGCCTGGGTTAGGCACACCTTAGTCACTAAAGTGGCATCCTTGCTTCAGCACTCTGCAGAGGTTGCTGACAATAGATTTTACCTGCCACTGGATTGAAAACAAGACCTGATTTTCTTTTTAATATTGCTGAGTAAGTGTATCTACTGATTGGAGTAAGCTACAGAAAGGGGATTTGTTGGTGGCTGGAAGCTAATTAACATGATTCGGCCTCATGCATTCTGAAGTAGCTGATTAACATCAGTCTACAATGTGCACTCGAAGACAAAAGCAGTACTTCCTCCCCATCAAGGGGGCAGTAAGAGGATCTGTTGTCACTGCACAGAGCCAACACATTAGGAAGAGAGCATGAGTGTGCTTCCTTGTGGTTCAGCTAGTTTAGGTCCATGTGCCCAAAGATCCCAAGCCCCAGTCAAGACACAGATTCACACCCTCCTCGAGTTAGGAGACTACTGAGACACATTAGTGGGAGAATTGGCCTCATGGCTAAGACCACAGGAGCCTATCCCATGAATATTAATTATATCAGCATGATGTTGATTGTTGACCTAGTGAAGATTTTGGGGGTTTTGATGTGGAAATATAACCCATATTGAAGGTTTTAGTCACTGATCTGCAGCAAGTGCTTCAAGTCATTTTTGGTGAGCAAATATGTGTCATCTATATTACACAGGTTGTTGATGAGTCTTCCTCCAATCCAGTTGATAGGTTCTTCTTCATAAAGGGTAGCTTTTCAAATGCTTTGTTCAGCATACAGATTAAATAGCATACTAATTGGAAAAGATCCAGATTGATTTCTATTCCCAAAAGAGGTGATTCAGCAGAATGTGGAAATTTTTGAAGAATATAATTGATATCACATGCAAGCAAAATATTGCTGATGATTATTCAAAAGCACCTGCAACAGAACATCAATAGAGAACTGCCAGAAATTTGAGGTGGATTTAGAAGAGGCTGTGGCATCAGGGATATCATTGCAAGAGGATCTTGGCAGAAAAAAATACCAGAATGATGTCTATTTGGGTTTTGTTGTCTATGCAAAAACATTTGACTAAGTGAATCACAACAAATTATGGCTAACAGTAAGAAGATTGGGAATCCCAGAACACTTAATTGTATTCATGCAAAACCTATACCTAGATCAAGAAGAGGCTTTTGTCTGAACAGAGTAAGAGAACACTGCATAGTTTAAAATAAACAAAAGTGTATGTACATCAGAGTTATGTCTTTTCCTCACACCTATTCAATCTGTATGCTGAACAATAATTTCCATAGGTGTTCTAAAACCCAAGATTCAATGTTGCTGTTGTAATGCAATGCTAAGTTGGTATCAGCTCATAGCTGACACTTCATTGTGTTTTCAGAGGCTCTAAATCATACAAGAAGGGATTGCCCAATTTTCTCCAGAGAAAAGCAATTGGTGAATTTGAATCCCCGGCCTTTGAGTTGGCAGCACAACTCCTTACCACTAAACCACCAGAGCTGGTATTATTATACAAATATTTTATCATTATATATTAATAAAATAAAATCATTGTTGTTGTTAAGTGTCATTGAGTCATAGGCAACCCTATGAAAGAAAGTCCCAGACACTTGCAGGATTTTCATCCTTTCTCCAGGTTCATAGGGTTTCCAGAGGCAAGCTATTTAGGGAAGTGGCTGCCACTCCTGCTTCTAAGCTTGTGTTAATCGGGGAGCTCCACCAAACACTGTCCACCATGAGTAACCATTATCGCATTTGACACATCAGTGTCACAGTGTTCAGCTTCACAGCAACCATGAGTTACTCTGTATGGCAAGTGTACACACCAGGGCTATACGACCTAGAAGAATGTTTGACCAACAACAATTTAAAACAGGCCTGAGGGCCACGGATTAGAGTCACCCACCATTTGGCTTAGTAGCAACACTTTTGGTCCACTAGGCCAACTGGTCTCTCCCTATGTTGTTAAGGGCCATCGAGTCGTAGGCAACTCATAGCAACTCCATGAACGAAAGTCCTTGACATTTGCATGACTTTCATCCTTTCTCCAGGTTCATAGGGTTTCCAGAATAATATATTCTTATTTATTATAATATAATAATTATTATATATTGATATTTCTTGAGTACGCCATAATAAATCTGTTGGACTAATACATTAACCAACATTACGTTACGTTACGTTACGTTACGTTACGTTACGTTACGTTAATCTAACCTGGATTGGCAATTGACAAGATTTTTTTTTTTTCTAAAAAATGAGAGAGGACGACCCTCAATGAGATGAATTGAAACAGTGGCTGTAGCAATGGGCTCAAGTATGTCAGTGATAATGAGGATAGCTCAGGAGGGGACACTTTTTAGATCTGTTGCTCAATAGTTGTGTGTGTGTGTGTGTGTGTGTGTGTGTGTGTGTGTGTGTTATTCTTGTATACTATCACATCAGAACCAACCCATAGTTGACCCTCTGGTGGGTTTTCAGAGGCAGTTAATTGTACTGGAGGAGACTGAACTGTGTGCCTTCAGGATTGCAGCACGACTTCTTGCCATTTTTTGTGATAAGAAGAACAAGCATGGTTCTAAAATGGGCTCCAAATCTCCTTCCTGATGGACATCATTGTCACTTCTTCTTGTATCATCAAGTTGGTCTGAGCCTTATATCTGGCTGCACTGCAACCAGTTTTCTTCTGTCTTGTTCACAGGACACCCAAGCCTTTCTTACAGAGTGGTCTTTCCTTCTGTCCCTTCTTGGGAAGGTGAACTTTCAGAAAGAGTTAACTCTCCTCTCTGACCCAGAGTCTCTGCTTCTCTGCCCTGGAAATGATGCTGACACTCCAGAGAACTTCACCTGGAATTGTCGCTGCCTTACCATATGTATGTATACATACACACACACACACACACATACATGTACACATATCTCTATCTATATCATCTACATCTATATCTATCTATACCTATATCTATACATACACACAACACATACATACATATAAGCTCTGGTAGCCCAGTGGCAAGGAGTTATACTACAGACCTAAAGGCACACAGTTCAAATCCACCACTTGCTCTGCTGGAGATAGATAGGCAATCTCCTCCTATATAATTTGTAGCCTCTGAAAACTCACTGCACGGTTAGCTATGAACTGGTTCTGGCTCGATGACACATAACAACAACATATATAGATATTAGCCTGTTTCATGAGGAAATTTCTGCTCACCCAAAAGCAGTGCCTCTCTCATAGTTCAAATCCACCAGCTTTTCCAAGGAAGGAAAATATAGGCAATCTTCTCCCATGTGATTTTCAGCCTTCTGAAAACTCACCAGAAAGTTGGCTGTGAGTCAGTTCCAACTTGATGGCAATGAGAATTTGAGATTATATAAAAAAATTTAAATATGTTTTCATTTGGTTGCATTCAAATTAGATGTGACTATAATAAGGGAGTCCCAAGCCCCAGAAGATGTAAGCTCAGCAATAACAGGAAGCCTGTTTAGCAGGCTTGATACAAGGGAAATAGAAGTTCAGCAATAAAGAATGAAAATCAGTCCAGTAGCTCGGGTTGGAGTCCCAGTAACTAAATGAGGACATTTTATCTAATATATGACTTTTCTCCCTGTGTAATTAACTGGTTTATAAGCCCCTTTGCCCAAAATGCTTAACTAACCCATCGTAATGTGTGTAAAAATTAGCCAATAGAAAAGAGACCCCAAACAATGTCTTGTAAGCCTATATAAAGAGAGAACATTTTCCCTTCAGGGAGCCTGAACCTTGAGAGACTCTGGTCTCTGTCAGAGCTTCCCGCAGAAAAATTAAGTCTTTCTTGTTTTACCAAAAGAGATTATAGCATTGTTCTTTCACCTGGAGTCGCTGGATGGGAGGTTGAATTTCTGCCACAACTTTTCTCAGGATAAAGAATAGAAAACGTAAAATTAATTTTTATTAGAGATCAAACCAACTTTATTTCATTAAGAGAAGTCAGAACTGGATCTTGAAGGATGGGGACAATTTTAAGAGATTCAATCAGGGTAAAGACACTCATTGTTAAAGAAGGGGTGGATGGTAGCCCAAAGGCCAAAAAGTTGTTTTTTCAGTAGATTAAAGAATCTCCCTTATTACTCTTTCTTCAGACCGGAATGAAACAAAGTTCGTAGAAACGTGGTATAGAACCAAAATTCTTGTTAACTGGAGTGATGTCAATGTCCTTTGGGTCAACTAGAGATTTCAAGGTAAAGTTCTGCAAAATGTTGGTCAGAATTAAAAACAGCTCCATGCGGGCCAGGCCTTCTCCAGCACAGACTCTTTTTCCTGAAAATGACACAGAAATGGCATGAATTATTTAATCAGACACCCAAGTTAGCACACGGGATACCTAAAATACTGAAATCAATTAATCTCTGGCTTCTTCTACATACCTGCAAAGCTAGTTTCCTTTATTTATGCAGCATAAATTTAATCTGCAAACTATGTGAGAAATGTTTCTTTAAACACACAGTAGAACTGCGATGTTGAGCCTCGTCAGTAGAATCTTGCTGTAGATACAACTATTACCATTATCTGTACTACTTTACTCCTCTATCTACCTTTGGCCCAATACTCAACAATAGATTTATTTCTCCTGATTTGGATTCTAAAATATAATCTCAGCTCTTATTTCCCTTAAGGTAACTTTAAGAGGTTACCATTGCCAGGCACAAAAGGTATGTTTAAAAAAATAAAATTACAGCAGATAGCACTTTTCAGAGCCTCTTTGATATATTTTCCGTCCAATTACCCTAAGCCCCAGTCAACACTGGCCATTAGCTTATCATCAAATAGACTGATGCATCCAGTTTTGATTGTAGTCATTTCTCGGCTATGAATGACATTCACCTCTCCTGCTGTTCTCTATGTTCTTCCAGATCCAACTCAAACATCATTTACTCTATGCTTTGACTTACTCAGGATGTATAAGTCTGTGTTTCACAATATAAAAAAAAGAAATCTTTCTAAACTTTTGCTCAAGAGAAAAATGCCTATATAAAACCCAGGTTTAGATATTTTCAGTGGAATTCCATTACCCTTTCCATAGATGTTTATTTGGGTTTTGTTTGTTTGTTTTAATTTGGTGGTTGTTGTTAGGTCCTGTTAAGTCAGTTCGAACTCAGAGAACCTGTGTATAACAGAACAAAACTCTGTCACGTCGTGTGTCATTTGTAGAACTGTTGCTATGCTTGAGCTGATTGCTGTAGCCATTGTCAATCCAGGATTTTCTACATTTTTTTTCTGACCCATGAAAACCATAAATAAGGGATTGCATTCTTTGTGATCAAACTAGGATTTAAATCATGGATTTGGGGATTGTGTCCCTAAAAAATACATGTATACACATTTGGATCATGATTATCAATGGTTCAGCAACCACATAATGATGTCCTGTAACAGTTATGCAAGTACTCCCTCATGATAAGAACTGATGTGATAAGCATATTTGTTTTAAAAGGACTAAGAGTCAATCACAACAAACTGTGGCTGATGCTGAGAAGAATGGGACTCCTAGAACACTTGATGGTGCTTATGTGAAACCTATATTTGGACCAGGAGGCAGTTGTCAGAACAGAACAAGGAAACACTGCATGGTTCAAACTTGGGAAGGGTGTGCACCAAGAATGTGTCCTATCTGCATACCCTTTCCATCTATATGCAGAACAGATTATCTGGGAGGCTGGGCTCTATGAGGAGGAAAGTGGCATCAGGATTGGAGGAAGATTCATCAACAATGTGCATTATGCAGATGACACAACACTGCTTGCTGAAACTGAGGAGGACCTGAAGCACTTGCTGTAAAAGGATTCAATATGGATTGAAGCTCAACATCAAGAAAACAAAAATTCTCACCACTGGGTCGACTGGCAGCATCATGATAGATGGTGAAAGAGACTGAGATTGTTAACAGCTTCAGTTTGCTTGGCTCTATAATCAACACTGTTGGTATCAGCAGCCAGGAAACTAAAAGACTAATTGCATTGGCAAAGTCTGCTGTCAGAGACCTTTCCAAAGTACTAAAGAACAACTATGTTCATCTGGAGATTAAAGTGTGGCTGAGATAAGCCATAATCTTTGCTATTACTTGTTATGCACCAGAAAAAACTGGACAATGGCTAGGGATGATAGAAGGAGAATTGATGCCTCTGAGCTGTGAGAAGAGTATTGAATATACCATGGACTGCTAGGAGAACAAACAAGTTCATCCTGGAGAGGGTGAAGCCAGGCTGCCACTTGGAGGCAAGGATTCTAAAGCTTCATCTGACATGCTTTGGAAATGTATATGGTGGGACCAGTCCTTGGAGAGGGATGTCATGCTTTGGAGGGTGGAGGAACAGCGCAGGAGAGGAAGACCCTCAATGAGATGGATTGATTCAGTGACTGGGGTAATGGGGATAAGTGTGTCAGAGACAGTGACATTGGCACAGGATAGAGCAGGATTTCGGGCTGTTGTACATAGGTTCGCTATGAGTTACAGGCAACTCGATGGTATATAACAACAACAATAAGAGTAGAATAAGGAAGGTCCTAAATTCTGTCACAGCCTCGATGTAATTTAAAGAGTATGGTCTGCCATACCCTTTATCTTGCAGAAAATAAAAGGATAGAGAAGTGAGCAGAGAGAGGGGCCTGTATACCACCAAAAAAGAAGAGTCTAGAGAAGAAAGAATACATTCTTCAGAGCTAGGTCCCTGAAACGGGATCCTTCTCAACACAGGGAAAGACCAAAACATATGTAAACCTCCAAGGAACACTGGAGCCACAGAGGTTGAAAGACAACAACCTTCCCCCAGGTCCAACAGAAACCTTTCCATTAGAATTGGTGATATGAATTTGGACTTCCAGTCTCCTAAACTATGAAAGAACAAATTCTGTTTGGTAAAGCCATCACTTGTGGTAGTTTTGTTGTTATGTGTAATTGAGTCAGAACTGACTCATAGATGATCTGCCAGCAGGTTTTCAGAGGGTTCAAATTGCAACAGGAGATTTCCCATATTTCTCCTGAGGGGCAGTTGGTGGATTTGGACCATCTACATTTGGGGTGGGCAGTGCAACTCCTTACCCACTAGACCGTCAGGTTTCCCAGTTCAGTAGTTAGAGCAACATTACTAAGGCAATGTAAAAGTAGTACATCTCAAGAAACAGGATTTTTAATTTGATGCATTGGTCCAAAATGATTAGGATGTGAAAACAAAGTTTCAGAATGAACCATCCAGCAGCTATCTTACTTCTTTGCTCCCCAAGCAACCACAAATTTTAGCTTAGAGAGCCAGTTTCTAAGAAGAAAAAGAAAAAGATTAGTCCTTAGTGTACCTTCTTATTAACAGCTCCAAGGAATATGTTATACCAACACACATATTTCTCAAACATGTAGTCAACATACATTGAGTTTCATCCTGACCTCAGGAAACCTGCATTAGTTCTTTTTGGGGTTACCATGTCAGCCCCTAGGATAACATTTATCACTGTGGTTTCATTTTTTGTTAGCTCCATTTCCTCTATACTCGAGAGAAAATCTAGTTTTTATTCACATTCCTGGAGCTGAACATAGGAGTGCTACATACAAGGTGCTCAGTGAAGTTTACTGAATAAACAAACGGAGGCTTCTCGGGAGAAAAGGGAAAGCATGAATGGACCCATTAGGTAGAACTCCCGAGAATGCAAGCCAGGAGGCAGAACTCAGTGAGTATAACTTTCAATTCCACTTTCAATTCTTACCTGATGAAAAAGGCATGAAGTAGTCACTCTTCTTAAAGTTTCCACTTTTATCTAAGAAGTGGCCTGGGTCAAACTTCTCTGGGTTAGGAAATTCTTTGTCATCATATAGAACAGAATTCAGAGATGTTATTACAGTTGTTCCCTGGGGGAAAAAAAAAGAAACATAAACTTAGTTATCAGCTGTTATTGGTTACCATTGATTGGGAACCAACCCTAGCTGACCCTCTGGTGGATTTTCAGAGGCAGTAAATCACATGGGAGGAGATTGTCTCGCTCCGATAGAGCAGCAGATGGATTTGATTGCATATCACCGGTTGGCAGAGTAATTCCTTATGACCAAACTACTACTGGTGGCCTGGTGGTAACAAGCTGTACTGCAGTCCCAAAGGTTCTCAACTGTGCTCATGCAAAAGTATCTATCGATCCAGAGGTGGTTATTTGAACAGAACAAAGGAATGCCACATGATTTAACATTGGGAAAAGTGAGTGTCAGAGCTGTATCCTTTCTCCATAACTATTCAGTCTGCATCCAGAGCAAGCAATTGGAGAAGACGGACTATAGGATGAAAAACATGGCTTTAGGATTTTAAACAGCAAGTTCTAAACAGTAAGGATGTCAGTTTAAAGACTATGTTAAGCCTGAACAAAGCCATGGACTTTCTCAATTACTTCCTATGCATCTGAAAGCTGGACAATGAATAAAGAAGACAGAAGAATCAGTTCCTTTGAACTGTGGTGTTGGTGAAGAGTATTGAATATCACACGGATTGCCAAAAGAACAAAGAAATCTGTCTTGGAGGAAGACAGAGTATTCCTTAGAAGCAGGGATTGTAAAACCTCTTCTCATATATGTTGTCAGGAGGGTTCAGCCATTGGAAAAAGACACCACACTGGGAAAACTAGAGGATCAGCAAAGTAGGTGGAGAGTCTCAATTACATGGGCAGACCCAGTGACCATGACAATGGACTTGAGTATGGCAAGATTTCAATTGGTTCAAAAGGGAGCTATGAGATGTTGTTAACTGAACAGCACTTAGCAAGAGCTCTGAAGGGACAGTGGGTTGTGATGTTAATCCAAAGGCTGCTTGTCTCCAGTGGTTTGAATACACCAATGACTCTACAGTAGAAAAATAGGCGATCTCCTCCCCTGACGGCAGTGAGTTGAGAAGATTCCCAAGGAAGAGTGTATGGAATCTCTCACCTTGGGAATGATGTATTCTCGGAATTTAACGTCCTGTGTCACTGCATGTGGTACGTTGGTGGGAACAAGGTCAATGAATCTCTGGATCTCATGCACCACAGCATCTGTGTAGGGCATACTGCTCCTGTCCTTCATGCAGGGACTCCTGTTTCTGCCAACCACCTGTTGAATTTCTTCCTGGACTTTAGCTGCAAGGCAAAAATGAGAGCGTCATCTGAAATGGGAAAGCCTTGAAGTATCTTATTTGTTCTTGTTATTGTTGTTACACTGTGTAGAAAGTTATAACAGGATATTTTGTGTCACTATCACCCTAAGATTCTCACCACTGGGACAATTGGCAGCATCATAATAGATGGAGAAGAGATTGAGATTGTTGACAGCTTCAACTTGCTTGACTCCACAATCAAAACTCTTGGTACCAGCAACCAGGAAATCAAAAGACAAATTGTATTGGGAAAATCTGCTGTTAGGGACATCTCCAGAGTACTAAAGAGCAACGATGTCAGTCTAGAGACTAAAAGACTATGATCCAGACTGTGGTCTTTGCAATTATTTGCTATGTATCAGAAAGCTGGACAATGACTCAGAATGATAGATGAAGAATCGATGATTTTGAGTTGTGGTGCTGGAGAGGGGTATTGAATATATTATGGATTGCTAAGGGAACAAACAGGTCTATCCTAGAGAGGGTGAAACCAGGCTGCTCCTTGGAGGCAAGGATTTTGAAGTTCTGTCTCACATACTTTGGACATGTTGCCAGGAGGGACCAGACCTTGGAAAAGGACATCATGCTTGGAAGGGTGAACAGATAGAGCAAGAGAGGAAGATCCTGGATGAGATTAATGGGTTCAGTGACTAGGGTAGTGGGGTAGGTGTGTCAGAGACAATGAAACTGGCTCAAGATGGAGCAGGGTTCAGAGCCATCGTACATAGGGCCACTATGAATCCCAGGTGACTCGACAGCACATAATAACAACATCAAAGCAAGATAGGTTTCTGGGCAGAAAAAATGGTTTCTACTCAATTACTAACCAGGTAGCCTAGTCCATAGGGAGATGTGCTATTATTCCAGAGGTCATGCCTCTCTGGTGGTTCAGGTCCACCAGCAGCTCCACGGGAGAAAACTCGACAATCTCCTCCTACGTGATTTGAAGCCTTGAGAATTTGCTGGAGGGTCAACTGTGAGACAGTTCTAACTCATTGGCAATGAGTTAGTTAAGACTAACCTAAAGATCTGCAGTTGAAATCCAGCTAATAATGCCCTGGAAGAAAAAATTAGGGGTCTACTTCTGTTGTTGTTGTTGTTGTTATGTGCCGTCGAGTCGCCTGCGACTCATAGCGACCCTATGTACAACAGCCCTAAACTCCGCTCTGTCCTGTGCCAAT
>NW_006399756.1:36215649-36232150 GCF_000299155.1 Elephantulus edwardii | reverse complement strand
GCTGCCTTTTGAAATCTTCTATTCAACTCTTTAGTATCTTGAATTCTCCCTGTGCTTTGGCTTCTCTGCACTCCAGTGCAATTTTCAGAGTCTCTTCTGACATCCATTTTGGTCTTTTCTTCCTCTTCTGTCTTTGCAATGACCTACCAAAAAAAAAAAAACAACCCCAACACAAAAGGAAACCAAATAGAACAGTGAAACTCTGTAACACGTAGAGTCACTGTGAGTTAGAATAAATTTCAAAATATTTAGTTTTTAGTTTATTGTTATTGCTGTTGTTAAGTGCCATTGAACCAAGTACAACTTCACAGTGACCCTGTAAACAACAGATCTGAACTTTGTCCTATCCTGTGCCATCTTCATCATTCTCAGCACATTTGAGCCTATTGCTACAGTCACTGTAACAGTCCATCTCTTTGAGGGTCTTCCTCTTTTGCTGACCCTCAACCTTTCCAAACGTGGTGTCCCTTGCCAAGGAATAGCTCCTCATAACAACATGCCCAAAGCATATGAGATAAAGTTTCATCATCATTGCCTCTTAAGAGCACTCTGGTTCCACTTTCTCCAAGACTTTTGGTAGTCCATGGGATATTTAGTACTCTTTTCTACACCAGAACTCAAAGGAATGTCTTATTCTTTTGTCATCTATATTCATTTTCCAGTTCTCAGATGCATAGCAAGTGATTGGAAACACAATGGCTTGAATAACGTGCACCTTTGTCTTTAAACTGGCACCATTGCCCTTCAGGACTTTGGAGAGGTCCCAGACAACAGACATCCCAATGTTATGTGTCTCCTGATCTCCTAATTTTAAGTACAAAGGGTGGTAAGTGTGGTTCCAGGTAAAATGAAATCATTGACAATTTTGATCTTTTCTCCATCTATCATGATGTTACCTATTGGCTCAGTGGTGAGAATTTTTGTTTTCTTGATCTTGAGATGTAATCCACATTGAAGACTGTAGTCTTTGATCTTCTGCAACAAGTGCCGCAAGTCCTCCTTGCTTTCAGCAAGCACGTTTGTGTAATCTGCATAACTAAGGTTGATGATGAGTTTTCCTCTAATACTAATGTCACATTCTTCTTCATAAAGTCCAGCTTCCCAGTTGATTTTCTCAGCATACAGACTGAATAGGTGTGAAGAAAGGTTACAGGCCTGATATACACTTCTGGGTATTAAACCACACAATGTTCTCTTGTTTTATCTGGACAACAAATTCTTGGTCTACATATAGATTTCACATGAGCACAATCAACTGTTTGGAGATTTCCATTCTTCTCAATGTTAATTTGTTGTGATCCACACAGACAGACGTCTTTGCATTGTGAATAAAGCAGAAAGCGACATTCTTCTAACACTCTCTGCTTTCAGGCAAGATCCATCTGCCAACAGCAACAAGATCCCTGCCATGGCCTTTCCTAAATGCAGCTAAAACTTCTGGAAGTTATCTGTCAATTTACTGTCTGTTATTGTTGTTGTCGTTGTTCCTGTGTGTCGACAAGTCACCTGTGACTCATGGCAACCCTGTGTACAACAGCTCTGAAGCGTGCCTTGCCCTGAATCAGTCTTACTGACTCCAACACATCTACTCCCACTGCCCCAGTAGTAACTGTCTACCATAGACTTTTTAGTTCATGAGAAACTTTTCATACACGCCTAAAATTGCTGGCATACCAGGAAATTAATTTCTCAATTCTGATTGTTGTGTATATTTTTGTTTGAGCAATTCAAAGATGTGAGAACATAAATGATTACATCTCTTTTTTAAAATGTATAAATTCAAAGATTGTGAGAACTGTGCAATGATTTCTTCCACAGATTTAGTCAAATTACTTTGGAGAAATCAGGAGATATATTGCACTGATTAAGTCTGCAGTCAGCAACTTCTCCAAATTATTGAAAAGCAATGGTGTCAGTTTCA
Source organism: Elephantulus edwardii (assembly GCF_000299155.1). Classification (NCBI taxonomy): domain Eukaryota; kingdom Metazoa; phylum Chordata; class Mammalia; order Macroscelidea; family Macroscelididae; genus Elephantulus; species Elephantulus edwardii. The sequence continues at coordinate 36,230,229 of NW_006399756.1, read as the reverse complement.
GCACTAAGGTGCTTCCGACTTAGGCCGTGGTCTTTCTGATCTCTTGGTATGCATCTGAGAGCTGGACAATGAGTAAGGATGACATCAGAAAAATTGATGTCTTTGACCTGTGATCTTGGAAAAGAGTACTGAATATCCCATAGACTGCAAAACAAAACAAAACAAATATGTCTTGGAGACAGCCAGAGTGCTCCTTGGAGGTAAAGATGATAAAATTTCATCTTATATATTTTAGGCATGTTGTGAGTAGCTATTGCTTGGAGAGAGGGACATCATACTTGGAAAGGTGGACGGTCATCAAAAGAAAGGAAGATCCTTAACCAGGTGAGTTGACACAGTGACTGCCAAAATGCGCTCTAGTGTGTCAGGAAGTGTGAGGATGACACAGGCTTCAGATCTGTTCATAAGGTCGCTCTGAGTTAGACAGCACCTATCAACAACAACATGATTACTTGGAAAGTGAGCTTCATTGTTGGGAAAAGAATGTCACTTTGTTAAATTAATCCTTATATTGAAAACGCACTAAAGAGAAATATCTGAGACAAAAGGCGTATTGGATGAGGTTCTTTTAGAGAAGAGAGAGATACATTTTCAGGGTTTTTTCCAAATCCTGAGACAGCTCTGCTCACCACTTTTCCAGCATGAACTGAAGACACGTCACCATAGCCAGAACTATGACCTCTGCATTTCAAATCTCTTGTTCACATATTTTATGGTCTCTTTTTTTATTTGCCATAATCTAATTTAAATTTAATTCATCCAACAATTGTTGTTGTTGTTGTTGTTGTTATGTTGCTAGGTATTGTTGAGTCAAGTACATCTCATCCTATCCTGTGCCATATTCACACTTCCTGACACACTAGAGCCCTTTGCAGCAGTCACTATGTCAGTCCACCTGCTTAAGGATCTTCCTTTCCTTTGCTGACCCTCCACCATGTCCCTTCCCATGTAATAGTCCCTCATTGCAACTTGCCCAAAGTATGTAAGGCAAAGCCTCATTATCCTTGCTTCTGAAGAGCAGTCTGGCTGCACCCTCTCCAAGACATATGTATTTGTTCTCTTGGCTGTCCATGGGATGTTCAGTGCTCTTCCCCAACACCATAACTCAAAGGCACCAATTCTTCTGTCATTCCTATGCATTTTCTAGCTCTCAGATACATAGCAAGTGATTGGGAAAAAATCATGGCCTGAATTAGATGCACCTTAGTCCTCAAACTGACATTATTGCTTTTCCATAATTTGGAGAATTCCCGACTGCAGACTTATCCAGTACAATAAATCTTCTGATTTCTCTAAAATAATTTTACTACATCTGTGGAAGAAATCATCCAATAGTAGGTAGATGTAATAGTAGAAATGTTTGTTGTATGGAATTTGGCAGGTAAAATGTTACCAGCACAACCTGCAGATTTCTTCCTGGAATGTGATCCTGCCTTCCCTTCACCTGTGATCATACCTGAGACCTCAGGATGCTTCAGCAAGAGCAGGAGACCATATCTCATCGTGGTGCTCGTTGTTTCTGTTCCCGCACTGAAGAGATCCCAGACGGTGATGATTAAGTTGTCCATGGTGAACTCAGACTGCTTGTTGTGTTTTTCCTAAGAATGAAGCATTACACTTAATTGACAAAATCAGGCCATGGTCTTTTCAATCACTTGCTGTACTGCTGAGAGCTGAACAATGAATAAGAATGACATAAGAAAAGTCGGTGCCTTTGAGCTGTGGTGTTGGAGAAAATACTAAATATCCCATGGGATGCTAAAAAATATTAAGATATGTTTTAGGGAAGGGAAAACCAAAGAAGGTGTTCCATGGAGACAAGGATGACAAACTTTCATCTCACATATGTTGGACACGTTGTTAAAAGAGCCTGTTCCTTGGAGAAGTACGTTATGGTTGGAAAGGTGGAGGGTCAGCGAAATAGAGGAAGATGCACCGCATAGATTGACACAGTGACTGTAGCAATGGGCTCACATGTGTCAGAAAGTGTGAGGATGGCACAGACTAGGACAGGGTTCAGATCTATTGTTCCAGAGGATCACTATGAGACCTACTTGACTCAACAGCACCTAATAACTACAACAAAGGTAACATAAAATAGCACAGAGTAGCTTCTGTATTTGGCAAATTAAGCCAGACATTACAGAGTTCTATAGTTGAGGTAAAGTTGGGTCAGTTGCTGCAATTCCCCTCTAACTGCTACAGTCACAATCTGAATTCAATGTTTGCAACAAGTCTTTGTTTCACTCTTCAAGCTGTCCTCCTCAAATTTGCTTCTGACTGGTGACAACCACATACAAAGGCTCAGATAATTCTGATCTATGTGCCGGGTGATTTTCAGAGCTAGATCACAGGTCTTTCTGTATAACTTGTCATTTTCTGGAGACTCTGTTCAGCATGCTTGAAGTGCATTTGCTGAGAATTGAACTTGCCTCTCCCACAGGGAAGGTAAAAACACTACCACTGATCCATGCCTGGCCTCATAAAGCCAAATAGCTCATCTATTATTTCTGTCAAATAAGTTGTATTAAGTTACCTCTTTCAATTTGTGTTCATGATTATTGTACAAAATAGAAATATCCCACTCAAGCCTGTAGAACCCTCACACTGCATTAGTATTCCCCATTGCATTATTCTACCCTTACAAGTCATTACACCCATCACAATTCCTCAGCTACAATCAATGTAACCTTTCTGAAATTCCCCACACTTAATTACCGTACTTATAATTTTCTAGATCATTTTGCCCTCGTTATTAACTTGACCTAGTGTCACCTCAAAATCTGCTCCAGCTGTGAGTAGTCCCTAAGCATTTGCAAAGAAGAATCTATCTACAGCCACGTTTATGCTGATGTACCTATATTTGTCCAATCTTGCATTAATGACATTTCTTTCAAACATAAAGACATAGAAGTGATTATCATTCTTGAATGTAAGTGTGTATCTGTGTGTTTGAGCTTTCCACTCTACCGCAAGTGAAGAACTTTGACATGGCAATTTTCAGTCCTTCTCAGCAGTTTCTGTATCCAGTTGTGCTGTTAACCCAAAAGACTCACGTCTCTGATGGTTCTAAACTACCAGTGGCTCTGAGGGAAAGATAGGCACACTCCTCCTGTTGTGATGTGCCACTTCAATACCGGTGGAGGGGCACTGCATGGGAGGAGGATGGGCAATCTCCTCCCATGTGATTAACTTCTCTGAAAATCCACTGGAGGATCAGCTATGGAATGGTTCTGACTCGAAGGCACACAACAACAGCAGGTGGAACCAACTTGATAGCACTGAGTTTGAGTTAAAGCATTTTCCAGTAAGAATTTCAAAATCTCCCACAGCATCCAGTACAGTTTATATAAGCTATAGACTGCTCAAGCAATTTGTATATCTGTAGGAAGGAGCATTTGCTTTAATATTCTAATTTCAGTAGAGAGAAGGAAGCTTTTTCTGGGCCACATCCCTTTCAAAGATAAAGTCACAATTCAGAATTCATGTTATACCTGTTCCATTTTAATCAAGAAGTAGTCAATAAAGTCCCGAGGGTGGTTGTGATCCAGAGAGTCTTGGTGTTCTTTTATTTTGTCTAAAATGAAATTCTTTTGTTTCTCAACATTCTTATACAATTGATTATGACTTCCGGGCAGGTAATCTATGACAAAAGGAAAAGCATTGCAGAACTGGAAGAGGAAAGAATCACTCATTAATTCAAATAGCAAAATTTTACTGGTCCATATTACATATCAGACACATTACCACATGTGACATAGATAAAGATGAATAAGACACACTTCTCATTCTGAAATAGTGTTTGAAGGAAAGGGCACGCGTAGGGTTACTAGAGTTATAGTACGCACAATTTTCAAAACCATTTCAGAGCCATCTGAATTTATTAACGGTAGCTGAAGAAATTCTGGAATATCACCGTTTTCACCTCTTTTCAAATGAAAATATTGATGATGGATAAGTTAGAAATTTCAGGACACCAAATTAGCATTGGTGGAGCTCAGGGCTCATTCTAGTAAACAGTACACTGAATTCCTCCCTCCACGTTGTTTCTCTTGGATGCCATTGAGTCAACTATGATTCCTAGCAACAGTGTGAACAACAGATCTGAACATTATCCTATCCTGCACACTCTTCACAATCTCTGACACTCTCAAGTTCCTTGTAATAGTCGCCACATTAATCTCCTTCAGGATCGTCGTCTCTTTAGCAGACGCTCTGCCTTTCCCAGCATGATGTGTTTCTCTAGGGACTGGTTCCTCCTCCTCAAAACATATCCAAAGTAAGTAAGACGAAGAAGTTTCACCATCCTTGATTTGTTTCTTCTTTTGGCAGTCCATGTTGTTACTGTTATGTCTCTAGATTGACATTGTTTCTTCTCAGTATTCTGGAGAGGTCCCTGACAGCAGATTTTCCCAGTGCAATTCGTCTTTTGATTTCGTGACAGTTGGTGTCAAGAGTGTTGATTGTGGAGCCAAGCAAACTGAAATTGTTAACAGCCTCAATCTCTTCTCCGTCAGAGTGCTGGCAATTGGCCCAGTGATGAGAATCTTTGCCTTCTTCATGTTGAGCTTCAATCCATATTGAAGACTACAGTCCTTGACCTTCTGCAACAAGCACTTCAGATCCTCCTCAGTTTCAGCAAACAAGGTTGTGTCATCTGCATGACGTAGGTTGTTGATGAGTCTTCCTTTAATCCTGTTGCCGCATTCCTCCTCATAAAGTCCAGCCTCCTGAATGAACTGTTCCACATATACATTGAAGAGGTATGGAGACAAGATGCATCCCAGACACACTCTTTTCCTGATTTTGAACCATGTAGTGTTTCCTTGCTTTGTTCTACGAGCTGCTTCCTGGTCTGAATATAGGTTTCATATGAGCACAATCAAATGTTCTGGGATTCCCATTCTCCTCAAAGTTAAACAAAATTTGTTGTGATCCACACAATCAAAAGGCTTTCCATAGTCAAAAGAGCACTGGCATTCTTCTGGTTCTCTCTGCTTTCTACAAAGATCCATCTGACATTGGCGATAGTGCCACAAACTCTTTTAAACTCAGCTTGTATTTCTGGTAGTTCTCTGTCAATGTATTGCTCTAGTTGTTGTTGTTGTATCATCTTTAGCAGTATATTGCTTGTGTATGATAGTAATATTATTAATATATTGCTTGTGTATGATAATAATATTATTAATATACTGCTTGTGTATGATAATAATATTATTAATATATTGTTTGTGTATGAAATGGCTGCTTTGGGATGGCGGCCCTGATTGGCAAGTAAAGGGAAGTTTTGGGGGTCATGTTTGATGTATATTATTGCTCTTTTCTCCCCAAGAGCAGGTGCCCTTGAGCCTTTGCCTCGGGTGGAAGTCTGCTCAAAGGCGTTGGCTTTAAAAACCCCTCAGGGGTAGCAGCTCCGTGGCTCTCGCTCTCCTGGCGTCTCCCCCTCTGGCCTTCTTGGGGGGCACACGCCCTCGCACCAACCGCCCCCGCTGCAGTCCACCACGGGATGTCTCGGCAACAACAAGACGGGCTGTCTCGGCAACAGCAAGACGGAGGACCAGCACAACGAGGAGAAGGTGCAGCGCGAGGCCAACAAGATCAAGAAGCAGCTGCAGAAGGACAAGCAGGTCTACCAGCCACGCCCTACCTGTTGCTTCTGGATGCTGGAGAATCTGGTGAAAGCACCATTGTGAAGCAGATGAGGATCCTGCATGTTAACGGGTTTAATGGAGAAGGCGGCAAAGAGGATGTGCAGGCTACCGGGAGCAACAGCTGTAAAGACTAGTATTTCTAGATGGTGACTACAGTTTCTCATCTTCCCGGCTATGTCCAGTCCCACTTTGCATTCTGGAATTGCTCCACCTTAGGATCTTCTCATAAGGATACTATTCTGTTGTGGGGAGGGGAATGGGGGAGGAGGGGGAGGCCCCACTGCCTACCTGCTTACCTAGTGCCTACTATCTGCTACCTGCTACCTGACACCTGACCTTTAATAAGAACTCTGTCAGGCAACCACAAAAGTATCTGGATCCTCTAATTGGCCAAAATGGGTAACCACCTCCCTTAATATTGGTACCTGCATAAACACAGTGACAGCTGCACCAGAAGTTGGCATCCAAGGAATAGTGACTTTTTTTTTTTTAATAGTGACTCTTAAGTAGCTGCCTCTTTTCTCTGTTTTATGGGCCACCCTCCACCCGGACTAATAACCCTGCCTGCTGTTCTCTGTGAACCTGTTCTTCAGTCTGAGTATTAACGACAGTATTACAATATGACATGATAAATAAGAACTACTTTGCATACTACACGGGGCGGGGGGTGGGGGGAAGACTGGCTCAAGACAGGGCAGGCTTCAGAGCTGTTGTACACGGGGTCGCTACGAGTAGCAGGCAACTCCACAACACATAACAACAACCGCTCTAAAATAAACCTGACAAACTAGTGTTTTACCAAAAGGAGCAGATGAAAGACACTTACTCCTTACAGAAGGAACCAGTGGATTCAGTGTTGCCCCTACTCCACCCAATCATCCCCCCACCTTGCTTGGCAGTCTATAGAATATTCAATACTCTTCACCAACACCATAATTCAAAGACATCAATCCTTTGGCCTTCCTTATTCATCTTTCAACTAGAAAATGTCTCATTATTCAAGTAATTAAAAAGACCAAGCCTTGTACAGGTGTACCTTAATCTTTAAAATTACAACCTTGCTCTTTAGAACTTTCAAGATGTCCTTGACAGCAGATTTCCCCAGTGCAATATTTCTTTTGATTTCGTGACTGCTACTACCCCAGGTGTTGCCTGTGGATTCAAGTAAAATGAAATAATTGACAATTTTCATCCTTTATCTATCATGATGTTGTCTATTGGTCTAGTGGTGAATACTTTTGTTTTCTTGAAGTTGAGATGTAATCCATACAAAAGACTTTAATCTTCTGGAAGTACTTCAAGTCTTCACTATCTGCAAGCAAGTTTGTGTCATCTGCATAACACGTGTTGTTGGTGAGTATTGCCTTGATCCTGATGCCACATTCTTCTTCATATAGTTCAGCTTCTTGAATAATTTGCTCAGCATACAGACTGAATAAGGATAGACAAAGGATATAACCCAGATACACACCTTTCTCGGTTCGTAAACTGTGCAGGGTTCCCTTGTTCTGTTCAGACAGCTACTCCTTTGTCTTTGTATAGGTTTCACATGAGCACAATTAAGGGTTCTAGGATTCCCATTTTTCCCCTCCATGTTAGCCATGATTTGTTATGATCCACACAGTCTTTGCAGTCTCCAAGGAAAGATGCTGTCTTTACCAGTCTTTAATAGCTCAAGGAAGGCATTCTCCCACCTCTGCTCAGGTCTTTAAAAAATTCTTCAATAATATTCCAATATAAATTTATCATCATTTGAATGGCTACAATTTTTAAAACTCCATATCCACATAGGGTCACATTCATAGGTATCGAAGTTATGACTTTAATATACTGGGGGGCAGGAAGAAGAATATAATTGAACCCACAGATTAAGGTTTCCTCAAAAGGACATGTTAGTGTAATTGATGCATTCTAATATTTTCTTTTTACTCTACATCATCTATTAAATTTTACTTTAACTCGTTCAATTGATATAATAACTTACTAGTGGTTTACAAATTTTAGCTTAAAAAACATTTGTCTAGCTAATTCAAATTAAAGCACAAAGATAGCCTAATAGATTTGCTGAAAAATTACTTATAGTTTCTCATTTAAAGATAATTTTAACTCACCTGTACCCAGGGGGTGCTCACAATTTCAAAATTCTGATGAAAATATTTCATTAAAGTTAAAAATTTCTCATCATTGTATTCAAAACGACTCTGGAAAATGACTGAGCAGATTACATTGCAGGGAACACATCCCAAAAGGAAAGAAGGATCACATGGAGATCCTAAATACAACAGGAATGAAAAGTTAGGAAAAATTCTTATATAAATCTTAAATTGACTGGTTAAAAACAATTATGAGACATCATCTCCCCTCAGCAATAATAGCAAAGTTCAACAGAGCAGCAAACAATAAATGCTGGTGAGGTTGTGGAGAGATTGGAACCCTTATTCACTGCTGGTGGGACTGTAAAATGGTGCAACCACTGTGGAAGGTGGTTTAACACTTTCTCAAAAAGTTGGAAATAGAAATACCTTTTGACCCAGCAATGCCACTTCTTGGAATATACTCTAAAGAAACCGACACCCAAACACACCTATGTTTATTTTTGCATTGTTTGCATACAATAGCAAAGAGATCAAGCAACTCAAGTGCCCATCAACAAACAATGGATAGAAAAACTCTGATACTTTCCTACAATGAAAAACAATGAACTTGTAAAACGTTACACAACATGGGTGACCTTGGAGGACATTATGCTGAGTGAAATATCTCAGTCACAAAAGGACAAATACTGCATAGCACCACTGTTATAAAGCAGGTCTGGCATGGAGGATTGGGAGGAGAATAGAATAAGAGTGGATAGATAATGAACATTACATTGGAATAGATGAAGGAAAGTACTATTTGAAAGGAATATATGATTAGGCATTTTATGTATAACAACAGTCCAGAATTAGAGGAACATTGCAAAGAGGACTGGGGAAGGGGAGGTGATTGTGAACAATGATTGGTTTTTTTTTTTTTAAGTGAGCTACAGGAGGGGAAAGGAAGAGATGGGGGTAAAATGTACAAAAATTAATGAATGAAAATCTAACTTTCCTGTAAACTTTTGTTAAAATCACAATTAAAATAAAAAATGTATTAAAAAAGAAAGAAAATTGTCAAGGAATTAAACACATTTTAAAAAATAAATGGCTTAAAAGTACAAGGATGCTTTGATGTAAGGCTTTGAGAAGACATTGTCATTTATTACATTAATCAATTTTCATTCACATCACAAAACTAAATGTTTATGAATTATTAAAAATGTCGTGTCATGTGCAACCTTTACTCAAATTAAAAAGTCAACAAGCAAATAGGTAAATAAATAAAAGTGAAAAGAAAAAAATTAATTGGGATGAGCCATCATTACAATAGACTCAACAGTTCAACAGCCATGAAAATAAAATGCATTGTTTCCCCCCAAAAAAATCTAATGCATTTTAATTATTACTTTTCCTCCTACATATTCTCTCATTTACACCATTCTCCAAATAAGGACTTACAGCTCATTTACAAGATGGAAAATAACTGTAAAAGTAATTTTCAATTATCTGTTAGTATGTGAGATTCAGCTCTCAGTGTAGCTACCTGCTCCTGAAACATGGAAGAAGAATTAGCAGTCTCCTGAGTAATTTACTGCCTCTGAAAACCCCATTGACGGTCAGTTATGTGTTCGTTCTGACAACAACAAGGATACTTGAAACCATAACTTATAAAATTCAGGTAGAAGACCTGGACATGCTGTCCTTCCAAAAAGAAAAGTAATTTTAAAAAGTTGTTGTTGCAATTGTTGTTATGTGTAATCCAGTCAACTGTGACTCACAATGACCACTCATAGGAACAGTGGATCTAAACCTTGCCCTATTCTGTGCCATCCTTACCATCATGAACACACTCAAGACCATTGTTGCAGTCACTCTGAAACAAATCATCTTGTTGTGGTACTTCCTTTCTTATGTTGTCTTCCACTTTTCCAAGCAGGATGTCTTCACCAACCTTACTGATGGGGACCAGCCTCGGCACAAATGATTCAGGGCGCATGGCCACTGCCACTTTACAACATGCCCAAAATATATGAGACAAAGTTTCAAATGAGGCTATTATGCCTCCAAGCAGCACCCTGTTTTCACTTTCTTCAAGGCCATCTATTAACTCTCTTGGCAGTCCCTAGACTATTCAGTACTCTTCTCCAACACCACAACTCAAAAGTATTGGTTCTTCTTTTGTCATCATTTTCAACTTTCAGAAGCATAACAAGTAATTGAGAAGACTACGGTTTGCATTAGGTGCACTTTAGTCTTTAAACTGATATTATTACGCTTAAGTACCATGGAGCAGCCCCTCACAGCAGATTTTTCCAGTATAACTTATTCAGAAAGATTGAAAAGGTATGGGGACAAAATACATCCCTGATAGACCCCTTTCTTGATTTTGAACCATCCAGTGTCTCCCTGCTCTGTTCTGACGACTGCCTCTTGGTCCAAGTATAGGTTTCACATTAGCACAATCAAATGTTCTGGGATTCCCATTCTTCTCAGAGACAGCCACAGCTTGTTGTGATCCACACAGTCAAAAGCCTTTGCATAGTCAATGAAGCACAGATAGACATTCTTCTGGTATTCTTTGCTTTCTGCCCAGATCCATCTTACATTAGCTATAACATCCCTAGTACCGAGACCTCTTCTAAATCCAGCCTGCACATCTGGCAGTTCTCTGTTGACATATTGTTCCAAGCGTTTTTGGATCATTTTCAGCAGAATCTTGATTGCATGTGATATCAATTATATTGTTTGATAATTTCCGCACTCTGTTGGGTCAACTTTCTTTGGAATGGGAACAAATATTGATCTCTTCCAGTCAGTTGGCCAGCTGGCTGTCCTCCAGAATTCCTGGCACAACCTAGTGAGCACATCCAGGGCAGTGTCTGTTTGTTGAAATAAATCAATTGGTATGCAGTCAACTCCTGGAGTCTTGTTTTTTGCCAATTCCTTCATAGCAACTTGAACTTCCTCCTTCATCACCATAGGTTCTTGCTCATCTGTTATTTCATGAAATTCCTCTGTGTCAGCCAATTCCTTCTGATACAGTGACTCTGTGTACTCCTTCCATCTTCTTTTTATACATCCTGGATCATTCAATATTCTACCCAAACTATCCTTAAATATTGCCACCCGTGGCTTGAATTTGTTTTTCAACTCCTTCAGCTTAAGAAATGCTGAGCGAGTCCGGCCCTTTTGATTTTCTAACTCCAGCTCTCTGTACATTTCATTATAGTATCTTTGTTGTCCTGAGCTGCCTTTTGAAATTTTCTATTCAGCACTTTGATTTCTTTATTTCTTCCTTTAGCTTTGGCTTCTCGGCACTCTAATGCAATACTCAGAGTCTCATCTGACATCCATCTTGGTCTTTTCTTTTTCTTTAGCCTTTGAATGATCTTTTGCATTCTTCATGGATGATTTTCTTGATATCCTCCCAGAGGTCATTTGGTCTATGCTCATTGGTGCTCAAGGCCTCAAACCTGTTCCTGAGATGGTTTTGAAATTCGAGTGGGGCAGACTTAAGGTCAAATCTTGGTTCCCGTGGACTTGACTTAATTTTCCTCAACTTCAGTTCAAAATCAAGAACGGGGTCCGTCAGGGATGAATTTTGTTTCCATACCTTTTCAATCTGTATGCAGAACAGGTCATCTGAGACACTGGGCTGTACGAGGAGGATTGTGGCATCAGGATCGGTGGAAGAATCGTCAACAACCTGCGTTATGCAGATGACACAACCCTGCTCACTGAAACTGAGGAGGATGTGAAGCGCTTGCCGTAGCCTCCTATATGGGCTGAAGCTGAACATCAAGAAAACAAAGTTTCTCACCACTGTGCCAACAGGCAGCATCAGTATGGATGGTGAAGAAATTGAGACAGTTATTAGTTTTAGTTTGCTTGGCTCCACAGTCAACACTCTTAGTAACAGCAGCCAGGAAATCAGGAGACAAATTTCATTGGGAAAGTCAGCTGTGAGGGACCTCTCAAGAGTACTGAAGTGCAATGATGTCAGGCTGGAGTCTAAGGTGCACCTGATCCAGGCTATAGTCTATCAATTACATGCTATGCATCGGAGAGTTGGACAGTGAATAGGGATGACAGAAAGAGAATTGATGCCTTTGAGCTGTGGTGCTGGAGAAGAGTGTTGAATATACCATGGACTATTAGGAGAACAAACATGTTTGTCCTGGAGAGGGTGAAGCCAGAATATTCCCTGGAGTCAAGGATTCTGAAGCTTGGTCTGACATACTTTGGGCATGTTGCAAGGAGGGACTGGTCCTTGGAGAGGGACATCATGTTTGGGAGAGTGAAGGGATGGCGCAGGAGAGGAAGACCCTCGATGAGATGGATCGATTCTGTGAGTGGAGTGGTAGGAATGAATGTGTTTGAGACAGCGAGGTTGGCACAGGATAGAACAGCATTTAGGGCTCTGGTACAAAGGGTCACTATGAGTCCCAAACGACTTGATGGCACATAACAACATCAACAACTTATCTTATGAATTCTTGACTGCAGGTACCAAGGATATTGGTTGTGGTTCCAAGTAAAATGAAATCATTGACAACTTCAATGTTTTCTTCATCTACCTTGTTGCCTGTTGGCTCAGTGGTGAGGATTTTTGTTTTCATGTTGAGATATAATCTATATTGAAGGCTGTAGTCCTTGATCTGTCTCAAGTCCTCCTCACCTTCAGCAAGCAAGGTGTGTCATCTGCATATTTCAAGTTGTTGATGAATCTTCCTCCCACCCTGATGCTACATTCTTCTTCACAAAGTCTGGCTTCTTGGATTATTTATTCAGCAAACAGACTGAATAGAAATGGAGAAAGGATACAGCCATGATGCTCACTTTTCTTTCTTTTATACTCTGCGGTGTTCCCGTGCTCCATTCTGACAACAGCATCTTGGTCAACGTTTAGGCTTCATGTGAGCACAATTAAGTGTTCTAGGATCCCCATTCTTCTCAATATTAGCCATAATTTGTTGTGATCTACACAGTCAAAGTTATTTGCATAGTCAATAAACACAAATACATCCTTCTGATATTCTCTGCTTTCAACCAAGATTCATCTGACACTAGCAATGATATCTCTGGTGCCATGACCTCTTCTAAACCCAGCTTGAACTTCTAGCAGTTCTCTCAATGTGTATTTACTGTTTTAGCAAGTTTTTCATAATCTTCAGCAAGATGTGTTTGCATGTGATATTAATGATATTGTTTGATAATTTCCACATTCTTTTGGATCATCTTTTTTGAGGAATGGAAATAAATATTAATCTCTTCCAGTCAGTTGGCTAGGTAGCTGTCTTCCAGATTTCTTGGCACAGCCTGATGAGCAAGTCCAAGACTGCATCTGTTTGTTGGAACATGTCAATTGGTATTTCCTCAATTCCTAGTCATTATTTTTTGCCAATGTTTTCATGGCAGCTTGAATTTCCTCCTCTATCACCATTGATTCTTGATCAGATGCTACTTCCAGAAATGGCTCTGTGTCAGCCAATTCTTTGTGGTACAGTGACTGTGTATTCCTACCATCTTTTTTTTATAAAGCTTCATGGATCATTCAAGATTTTGCCCACGGTATTCTTCAGTATTACAACTTGAGTTTGGAATTTGTGCTTCAATTCTTTCAGCTTGAAAGAAGACAAGCAAGTTCTTTGCTTTTTCATTGTCTGACCCCAATTCTTTGCCTATTAAGTTATAATATTTTGTCTTCTTGAGCTGCTCTTTGAAATCTGTTCAACTCTTTTACTTTGTCATTTCTTCCCTTTGTTTTGGATTCTTGTCATTCCCGTGTAATTTTCAGAATCTCTTCTGATATATCCATTTTGATCTCTCTCTTTCTCCTCTGTCCCTGACTTTTTTTATGTAGCAAATTTTTTTCTTTTCATGGACAGTAACTTTGATATCCTACAGCTCATCAGGTTTCATTGATTAATGTCCAATGTTGTGAGCCTATATCCTTCAGGTGCTTTTTAAGTTCAAGTCATATTTCAGTTCTTGCAATCTTGTGTATATTTTCTTCAGGTTCTATCTGACCTTGCACGAGAGTAGTTGATTATTTGTTCTACAGTCAGTACTTGGCCTGGTATTGACTGCTGATAGAGTTTCTTCAATGATTATTTTTACAAACATTGTCAATTTGATTCCTTTGTAGCTCATCAAGTGAGGTCCATGTGTATAGCCACCATTTGTGGGTTGTTGTGGGTTTTTTTTACTTTTTATTGTATTATTTTTATGTGTACCGTCAAATCAGATCTGACTGGTACAGGAGGAGATTGCCCCCTCCTTCTCCAGCAGAGCATCTGGTGGATTTGAAGTGCATACCTCTGGGATTGCAGTGCAGCGTCTTACCACTAGGCCACCAGAGCTCCCTTCATTTGTGTTTTTTAAAAAGATATTTTCAATGAATAAGTCATTGGTTATGTAAAATTTGGTCATTTGGGCTCCAACCTAATTTCTGCCACCAACTCCATAATTTCCAATTATTAGTCTTCTCTCTTGTTCCCAACTTTTGTAATCCAGGCACAATTATTATTAATTAATCTTTATTGCATGTCAATTAATTTCTGAAAGCAAAAGCTGGTAGAACTCTTCAATTTCCTCATCTTTTTTTTTTATTTCATGGAAATTGCTTATTGTTTCAAAAACTTGAATCTGAAATTATATAGAGTTGAAAGTTGTACAACTTTGTGGATATATTAAAAGCTACTGGATTGTACACTTAAAAAATATTGTATGAAACTCAGGCACGCCCAGTTTATACTAAACACTATTCTATTCGCTCTAATCATGGGACGCTCGGCCACATTTTTTTCCAGGAGATTTCCCTAAGAGCAGCTATTTGCCAAAAATATTGC
>NW_006399756.1:36212752-36214973 GCF_000299155.1 Elephantulus edwardii | reverse complement strand
GTCAGGCCACACATCCAATTTTCCTTATGCTTCTAGCGGTCACTACCTCAGGTCATTTTAGTGTGGTGAACAGATTATTGTTGTCCTTGTGAAAACAAATAAAAAGACAACCAGCACCAGGGGCATTATTTGCTTCCATTTGCCAGAAAAAAAGTTTTGTAATCCCTCACAGACGGCCGCATCAAGCGAATCCCATAAACTGATTCGCAGCCTCCAGGGAGATTTCATCACAGTTAAGATCTGCCCAAACCCAAGCTTTGCGAGTCCTGCATACCGGACTCAAATTGAAAGTTAAAGCCACAGTCTTAGGAGGGCATGAGGCAGCACTTTGGCATGCTGTGGAGGTGGGACAAGTGGATAAAGCCAGCTTTCCAGTTCCCCACATCTAATGCTCCCCTGCTTCCCCACTCATAGCTCCCTGTGCCTTGCCATGTAACGTACAGCAGAAACCCAGCTGGATAAACAGGGGTGTTGGATAAACAGGTGTGTCTCAAGATTTCCATGTTACAGAGTCTCACAGTTGATCGTGGTAGACACTGGGTACAGCATGGGATCTACAGTCACCTGTGAATAAGTGGGCTGGATCACACAGGGACTTGCCGTAGGCTACAAGTGTTCACACCGCCAAATCCTGCATTTCTTCATTTCCCCAAGTCGTGCCACAAGCTTGCATCTTCTAGGACTCGAGCAAAACAGCACTGGTGGCAATAATAAAGCTCAATTTTGATAGAGATTTAAATTCCTTTTTTTCTGGGTCATGAATTGTGCCAGTTGCACAATAACAGAGGTTATGTGCTGGGTGAGTCAGGTGAGCAGGAAATCTCGTCTGAATAAGGCAGTGAGCGGTGCAGGGAGAACTCGGGAAACAGATTCACATTAACTGAGCACAGGCAGGAACTGGCAGCTGCTCCTGACTTAGAAGAACTGCTGCTATTTACACCACACACAGCCCCAGGCCTTCTTGTAATCTTCAGTAGGCACAAACATTAATGGTAAAATTTGGTAGTGTGCACAAAGTTTTCCCTAAAAAAAACCCACAAACCCAACCCCCAAAAAAACAAAACTGGAAAGAATCTGAAGGTAAGAACCAGTGGCTTTAGCTTGGTAT
This sequence comes from Elephantulus edwardii, assembly GCF_000299155.1. Classification (NCBI taxonomy): domain Eukaryota; kingdom Metazoa; phylum Chordata; class Mammalia; order Macroscelidea; family Macroscelididae; genus Elephantulus; species Elephantulus edwardii. Next base: position 36,213,865 of record NW_006399756.1, on the reverse strand, counting down.
TATCCTTTCTATGGCACACAGAATAGGGTCCCAGTTGGTACAAAATATAGCGAAAAGAGTCACAGCGACGAAGGTGCCCAGGATGTGGAGGCGGCTCTTCATCATGGGCGAGACCAAGTTGGCAATGGTCACCAAGTCCCACAAGAGGACCATCATGAAGGTGCACTTCTCCGGAAGGACTAGGGCGTTCACAGTGTCCGTCTGCAGGTCCTGCTGCTACTGCTGATGCAGCTCACCGATGGCCCCGCAGGACTGGTTCCCATTGCTGTCGGCAGAGCTCGACGTGCCAGTGGAACCCTCGTTGTCGCTGTATTTGGGTTTGTTTACAACGGTGGTGCTGCCTCCGTAGGCCCTGGCACTGGTCTCTGGCCGAAACTCTTCTAGGGAGTTTTTTAAGTGAGTGATGTTGTCAGCACTGCCAAACTTATTCCGGATCAAGTTGGCAAATTCTCGGGACTTGAGCGACACCCCCGGCATGGCCGACTTACTGCTCTCCAGGCTGTGGGGAGCAGTTCGGGGCTTGGCGTGGGCATCTTTCAGGGTGTGCTGCATGTCCTTGAGGTTGTCTTTGGAGCTGTCCTTGGAGCTCCTGGGGGCTCCATTTTGTTCGATCTCTCTGAGCCTTCTTTGATATTTATCGAGCTTCTTCTGCAGCCAGGCAATGGCGTGAGCTGATTTCTGGTTCTTCTTCTCAAAGACCCGCTTGATCCGTCTAGCCTGTTGCTTGTCTGCGCTGCTGACCAGCTTCAGGAATTCGGCAACGTTGTCATCTCGAGAGGTTTGCTCGATTTGGATCTGCTCCGTTACCTTTAAGATCTTTTGTTTCAGCCTGTCTGCATTGATTTTGACGTTGAGAAGGTCCAGGCTGCCGTCAGGGATGTCAAAATTGAGGTTGGTGTCTGAGCCCCCTCGGCATATGTTCAGGGGCAGGCTTAAGGCATTCATGTTATGACGTTCTACCTGAAGTTGGCTCCCGAAGTTGTCACCAGCACCTCTAGTTGAGAACGATGGGTAGTTTCCTCCTGTAGTACTTGCAGCTTGGAAAGCTACTAACAGTCTGTCAGCTCAGGGCAGTGAGTTTGAGTTTTGAGATATGTGAAGATTAAGGAGGAG
>NW_006399756.1:36201799-36212086 GCF_000299155.1 Elephantulus edwardii | reverse complement strand
CTCTGTAAAACTTCATTAATATAAATTAAAAATGTAATAAATTTTTTAAATCTATCTATCTATCTACACACACACAAAAGAATATGATTTTTTTTTTAATTTGACCTTTGGCATCTTTTAAATCTCATCTTTTCTCTTCTCCTTCAGCTCAACATCTGAAGGAGCACATAAAAAGCCTGGGGACTCCCTCCTGCAACATCAGCAGCTCAAACCATGCCCCAGCCTCCAGAGAAAGCTTGAACATGTAAGTAATAAACCTTTTCATACTTTTATGATGTGTGTGTAGAAAACACTGGTAGCTCAGTGGTACTCAACTGTTAACCTAAACATGGAAGTCTCAAATTCACCAGCCACCCTGAGAAAGTTGAGATAATCTTCCACAAACACTCACAGCCTTCTAAGGCTTGGGCAGCTCTGCTCTTACAGGGTCCCTACGACTCTGAAACAACTCAGTAACAATAGATTGGGTTTGGGTTTAAATGTGAGTGCCTGGCATCATAAGTCTTGATATCTGAATCAATGTGGGGTGGGGGTCGTTGGGGATAAGATAAGTACATCAACTTCCGCAATGTGTTTACTATAACAATTTAACTCAAGGGGAGAAATTAATGAAGAACAAAAGGTAGAAATTTCAAGTAAATAAAAAGGCTCTATTCAACACTTTAGTGTTAACATTGAATGAGCGTGCGATAGTATAACGATCACATAACTAATTGAAATCCAATAGTGTGGGTGATCACAGACCGCAAAGCTGAGAGAAGGATAGAATCACTATGGACAAAGTTACTCCAATTAATTTATTTCAGTCATTTATGAGTGAGGCAATATTCTATTTAAAGGGAAATTTGTCTAGAAACACAACCAGCACTACTCTGACCAAAAGGAGGACGTTTTGGGGTTTGTTTTGTCTTCTTTTTTTTTTTCCTGATCATTCCCCAGACCCCCTCAGGATACAGCTGGAAAACATTGACCAAGATAGTCTTTAAGCTCTCCTTCAAGTTCTGAGTAATTAAAGACTGATCTCAAAAATAAATTAATAATGATGGCTTTAATGAGATAAGATAAATAGTGAGTATAAAGCTGTGCTTCCGACACAAAGGCAGGCAGTTCAAATCCAGCAGCTGCTCCCCAGGAGAAAGAATAATCTTCTCCCATGTGGTTTAAAGCCACTGAAAACCTGATGGAGGGTCAGCTATGAGTTGGCTCAAACTGAGCGGCAATGAGATTGAGGAGGATATGCAATTCATGCAACTACGGTTCATGATCAGTATAACTCAGAACCGTGCCTGTAATCATACTCACACTTCGTTATTTGCCAAAGAGTAACAAAGTTTTGGCTCACTCAGTGCCCCTATGTCAGTTCTGACTTACGGTGACCGTCCATTGGGTTTCTGAGGATGAAAGTAGCAACAAGAGGAGACTACCAATATTTCTCCATTCGCAGCTCTGCAGGAGAAGGATGAGCAATCTCTTCCTGTGCGATTTGACTGCCTCTGAAAACCTACTGGAGGGTCAACTATGGGTCAGTTCCAACTTACACAACAACCACCTCTGCCTTTGACCAGTAATGTGTGTCCTGTGCCGGCTTGTTAATTGAGATACGCAGTGTCTGGTCATCCATTCATTTCAGATAGACCTTCCCTTCACTTATTCCAATACAGCATTCATTAGCTCTCCATTCTTTTCCTGCTCCCCCTACCGACCCTAACCTCTCCCGTCTGTAACCATCCTATTTTTATAAGAGTGGTCTTACACAATGTTTGTCCTTTTGTGGCTGAGTTATTTCACTCAGCATAGTGTTCTCTAGACTCATCCATGTTGTGTAGAGTTTCATGAGTTCTTTATTGTTCTACAGTACTGTCTGTGCTATACACCATTGTGAGGATACACCAAAGTTTCTCTATCCATTCATTTGTTGATGGACATTTGAGTTGTTTCCATCTCTTTGAAATTGTGCGTAATTAAATACCCTGAAAGAATAAGTTCGTGGTTTGGGAGGGTCTAAGGACCATACTCTTGTGCGACATCAAAACCAATTGGAATAACACAGTCCACAAAGACAATTGTGTATATTCCACTTTGGTGAGTAGCCACTGGAGTCTTCAAAGCTTACAATAGTCATCTAAAAGGCAATTACTGGTTTCTCCAGGGAACCGTGGTGGCTTAGTGGTAAGGAGTTGTGCTGCCAACCCAGAGGCAGGTGGTTCAAATCCACCAGTTGCTTCAAGGGAGAAAGATGGCCATTCTCCTCTCCTGTGATCTACAGCCTCTGACCCACTGGAGGGTCAGCTATGAATGGGTTCTTGACAGCACCTAACAACGCTGTTGTCTCCCTGTCTGGAACAAAGAAGAGGTAAGAAAAGTAAATATATACTGATAGAATTAGTCCAAAAATCGAATAGTCCATGCAAATATCTGCTTTCACAACTCTGAGAGCAGAAGATAACATTGCTGACCACTCTAAGAGGAATAGAAGTAAGAAGCCTGGAATGTGGAACAAAACTTAAAATCATAAGGAAAGCCTAATTGTCTGGTCCATAGAGACTGGTGGAACTCAAAGACTGTGTTCTTTAGTTGACCTTCAAACCTAGAGCAAAGATCACCCTGTAGCTCAACTTGCAGCCAAACCATACACTAAGGCTCTCATGATTTTGAATCACCAGTCATATGAGATCAAAAGATAAAAGGATAAAGCCTAGAAAGCCAAAAGGGGTAGAAGAAGAATTACTGAAATCAGAGCTACAGGGAGCATGTAGAGAAAGTGCAATTACATGTATGTTAGCATTGTAATGTTAAGGAGCTCTGATGGCCTAGTGACAAGAAGCTGTACTACAATCCTGAAGGCCTGTAGTTCAAGTCCACTAGCTGTTCTGCAGAAGAAAGATAGGTAATCTCCTCTCATGCAATTAACTGCCTCTGAAAACCTGCTGGAAGCTTCCAGTGGTCCTTGATGCTGCTCCTGTTTGTTCATGGAGCTGCTAGTGGAGGTCAGAGGAGTGAGGCACTCCTCCCCTGGCCTACTAAAAATGCTATTTGCTCATTTCCTTGATCTTTTATTTCTTATAATATTGCAAAAAGAGATGAATCCTTGGTGCCACTGAAAATCACAGGTTGAGGATATTAAAGTCTCCATGTGATGCCTCAAAACATTGTTAAGCCAACCATTCCACCTCCCTCCTGCTGCTTTTATGTGAGTAAAGTATTTTGTAGTGGAGTCATCACACACTATTTTGGTTCTTTTGCTATAACATTTCATCTACTCGAATTACCAGTGGAAATTACACAAAGAGACACTCACCCTTGGTTTTCTTTAATGCCTCCACCAGACATAAGGCCTCCTCTTGAATTCGGTCTTCAATGGTCTTCTTTCCCATCCCCATATTCCGCAGAACCATGAGGGAAAAGCGACGGGTTTGCTTCCATAATTCTCCATTGCTGAACACAACTCCTACAAGGAGAAAAATATCCTCCATTGAAATGGATTCTAGATAGAAGTCCACATCTCCGGAAATGATCCTGACACTCAATCAAGGATATAGCCTTTTTAGAGTCGGAAATTCCCACTGTATCACCTGCTTCCTCTCTTAGAGCTCGTAGTTTTCTAGATTACCAAATTAATTCATTAGTTCCTCTGACCCTCGGAGTAACTGTGAAACAAAACTTCCTGCATAGTCTTTGCTGAAGTGGATGCTAATGATAATTAAGGTAAAATGTTTGTCCATGATCACACAGCTATTAAATCATCGAATTAGATTGAATTTTCAGGGCTGACATTTCTGCACTGCAAGTACCTTTAGGAGAGGTAACAAAAGAAGTCAACTCACAAAAGAAAATGAAAATTTTCTGCATTGGAAGGAGGTTCATGACCACATCATGCTCAGGTAAGGGACACAGTCCTTGAAAGACAGACACTGGGCTCTGATGGCACTAGTCTGTACGGAGTTGTGCTGCTAACCGAGAGATGTTACCTCTCTGGCACTTTATATCCACTTGTGGCCGCATGGGAAAAAGAGGCAATCTCTTCCCATGTGATTTACAGCCTCCAGAGAGCCCACTAGAAGGCTAGTTTAAATTGGTTCCGATTCAACCATAATGAGTTGAGTTGATCTCCTTAACCTCTTCCCTGGATTTGTTTCCATGAAACAATGGTCTAAGTACGAGGGAGTTGAACACCAGACTTACAGAGTAAAAATGTTTTCCAGGAAACATCTTGAAAAGATAAAGCCTTCTCTGCATTAGGACCTCATCGCTCCTTTTAAGAATCCAGGGACCCACTAGAGAACTCAATCTTTCCACACCAAAATTGAAAATGGCTTAAGTGCTTAAGTAGAAGGCTTTTTCTAGTATCAGTTCCAATCCATAATTACTGTGGGGTTTTTTCCATAAATTGTTTTTCAGAGCATAACTGTGCTTCATACTGCAATTAATTGCAAGTTTCTAACGATGTTTTTGTTTTGTTTTCCGCTTTTACTTTTTATGGAGGAAGAAAGAAAGGCTCAGAGACCTTGAAGGGCCTGGGTCACAGTGAAATCTAACAATGTTTTGAAGCAATGAAATCTTGCTAGGGACAGCTGGAAATACTCCAAACCAAGGTTACTTCCACTCTTTTTACACATTTGATGAATAGAAGCGTTTGATCTTTCCTCTGCCTCTCTTTTCCCTTCCTCTTGCCTCTTCTTCTCCTCTCCACTTCCTGTTCTTACCTGTTTTAGTTCTTTTTCTCATTATAACTTCATTTTCTCATTATTTAAATTAACTATAGGCACATAACAACAACAACAACAATAATTTCAAATGGACATGTCTTAATCACAAATTCATAATTCATTTTTAGGGGGTTTGTTTCACGTCATTGAATGTTTCCTGGACACATGACACTTTCATAGATTTCAAATACAGACTACTGATTCTTTATAGACAAAATTTTTCGTAGGCTTATGTTGTTGTTGTTGTTGATTGCCTTCAAGTCGAACATGACTCATAGTGACCCTATGAACAAAAGATCTTTATCAAAGTTCATAGAGTTTCCAGAGGCAAGTTGTTTAGGAAGTGGATGCCACTCCTGCTCCCAATGTTAGAATTGAAAATTATGTTTCATGAACTTCTTGAAATGTTTATTGGTTTTCATTTCATTAGCCCACCTGGAGCTTTTGCCAATCACCAGCTCACACTCATTCCACGTACCTAATCCCTGGCTGGTTTTGTGCAGCACTGGGAACTCTCCTCTGCCAGAAAACTCCTCTCCTCTGTCAATCAGGGCTTCCTTTATTGCTTCATATCCATGCAATATCACAGTGGGTTTTGGACCAAAATGCACAGTGAACACTGGCCCATACTCTTTGGCTAGCTGGAAAATAAAAGGAGATGCAAAACTAGGCAATGTCTAAATCAAAACAGTAGGTGAGAGACATACTTAAAGCACTCAAGAGGCATTTTGATATGTCATCTACCCATTAGAAAATGTTCCAACTTTTATAATCAGTAACTTAATGAGAAAACATATCATCTAAATTATATTTATTATATTGTTATTGCAATTATCATTATTATAAGTTGTTATCCTATAAGCATCTCTTATGAGACAAAGGCTATACAATGCTTATTTTTCAATTTTTTAGCGTGCTGTATTATCTTTGGTTTTGTCCTCTTCATTCACATCACCTAGAAATTATTTCACCCACCGCTCTGTTTTGCAGCCAGTCTCTTAGTTCTCTATACAGTAATGGTGAGATGGCTACCTTTTTCTCAAGGGAAGAGAAATTAATGGCTTCTTGCCTTTGCCAATAACAAAAATATTGAACTATTGTCATTGGCATTTTCACATGAACCATGTCAAAAGAGCCAGGACGTCTCTCTCTGCTAGTGATCACACCAATTCTTCCCAGGTTAGCACCTCCAGTCACTGTGCACAGGGAACCATTGTCTCCAAATCAGTCTGAACAGTGTTATTCATCTTGATGAGAGGAATAGAGCAGTGGATGTTTTGAGCGTCATGATTCACCAGATGAGGGATTCCTTTGGTGCCCACAAAGATCGTTCTTACTTTGCACAACCTATACTTTGCCTCCCTAGGTGAACAGCAAATTAACCCTTGGTGTCATAGATCAGACAGAAATTTCCTCTGGTCTTGTCCATGGTGATCACATCCATAAAACCACCAGGGTAGGTTATATCAGTTTGGATTTTGCTATCAATTTTCATGAACTGCTACATGCATTTCATCTTCTGTCAGGGCATACGTAAGTCTGTTTCTTAAGAAAAAGATCAGTGGCAGACATTCTCTCAGTTTGTGGGGACCAGTAGGTGGATGAGGAGTAAATACACCAGTCAGTTTGTCCAGCGTCTAATGCTTTGGAGCTGCTACACATTTCAGATGCTTCCTGGGACTACAGCATGGCTTTGCTTCACACAGAAAGAGGTATTTTTCTTCTTTTCTTAAAAAAAAAAACACAGCTTCTTCAACCCGATAATTACACCAACTATCTTCTTTCCAGAAGTTATAATAAATGATGTGATTTTCACTCTTTTGGATGGATGTCCTTACATTTCCCCCACATATATTCTAATAATTACCTCTCATTACTCTTTATCTACTTTCACATCATGGTATCAGAGATTTCCCAATGTTAATAAAACATGAGAACCTGGCAACATAACTGCAGATGTTTCCCAGCTTCCTTTGAAGGAAGATACGGCCCTGTGACTAAGTTTCCATGACCCGGATAATGAATGGGATGCTTACAGTGATGCATAAAAGATCATTGATAACTCAGAAAAGAACAATGAGAAGAGTTGCACAACTAAACAATGTAATCAGTGACAAATCTGTGTATTTTCAACTACGTATGTTTTCAATAAGAACCCTACCCTCATCCCTTGCCATTTTCATAATCTCTGGTAAATGAATCTCTTGGTAAAATTCCTGTGTCAATCCATATTATTGAGGGTTGTTGAGAGTCTTCTCTTCTGTTCCCCCTCCACCTTGCCAAGCATGAGGTCTTTCTCCAAGGACTCGTTCCTCCTAATAATATGACCAAACTATGAGATGAAGCTTCACCATTTTTGCCTCTAAGAAGCAAATAAAATATAAAAATAAAAAGGCTTTTTTGCTCTGTAAGTATCAAAGAATATAGATATTATTGTTCAGTAAATATAACAGAAACTTTGAAAACAGAGCCCTTACTTAGTTCTATGACATTAATGTAATGTGCATGTACTTGGGAAATATTTAGTTCTGGAAATATCGGTTTGTTTTGTTTTTCTTCTTTTTATTAAAACCAAGTTCATTCACCTGGTAAGTGGTCAGAATCCACCAGGTGAACCTTAGGAGATAGTAATCTCTCCCAGTAAAGATTTTCAGCTTCAGAAACTCCATAGAAAACACCATGAGTTGGAATTGACTTCACCACAGTAATTTTAGTTTTTTAGTTCTTTGTCATTGTTGTTGTTAAATGCTGTTGAGTCAAATATGACAGAACCATGGATTTGAACCCTGTCCTATCTTGTGACATTCTCATAATTTCTGACACATTTGAGGCATCATCACAGTCACTGTGTCAATCCATCTCATTAAAGATCTTCTTCTCTGTTGCCTACTCTCCACCTTTCCAAGCATGATGTTTCTTTCCAAGAAATATTCTCTCCTAACTACATGACGTAAGTATATAAGACAAAGCCTTGTCATCTTTGCCTCCAAGAAACATTCTGCCTGCACTTTTCCCCAATACATGTGCTTATTCTTTTGGTAGTCCATTTGGAGAGGTCTCTCATAGTGAACTTTCTCAATACAATGTTTCCCGATCTCATGACTGCTGGTACCAAGGGTGTTGATTGTGGATCAAAGGAAGATGAAATCATTAACAATTTCAATCTTTTCTCCATCTATCACAATGTTGCCTATTAGCCCAGTGGTGAGAAGTTTTGGTTTCTTGATGTTGAGACGTAATCCATATAGAAGACTATAGTCTTTGATCTTCTGCAGTAAGGACTTCAAGTCCTCCTCACTTTCAGCATGTGAGGTTGTTGTTATCTGCATAACACTGGTTGTTGATGAGTTTTCCTCTGATCTTGCTACCACATTCTTGTTCAATACTATGAGTGATTAGAATACAGATTGAAAAGGTATGGGGAAAGGAGTCGGCCCTAATGCCAACAATGGTCATGAAGGAAGAAGTTCAAGTTGTATTGAAAGCATCAGCAAAAAAGTAAGGCCCCAGAAACTGATGGGAAACCAATTGCCATGTTTCAACTAACAAATGCAGTCCTAGATGCGCTCATCAGTCTATGCCTGAAAATTTGGAGGATAGCTACATAGCCAACTGATTGGCAGAGATTCATTTTTTCTCTCTCTCTCCATTACCAAGAAAGATAATGTAGGAGAATGTGGAAATTATCAAACAATATCATTAATATCACATACAAGCAAAATATTACTGAAGATCATGCAAAAACAGAAAAAAATACATTGATAGAGAACTGCCAGAAGTTCAAGCTGGATTTGGACTTCTGTTCTCCTAAATGGTAAGGGAATAAATTTCTGTTTGTTAAGGTTGTCTGCTTGTGGTATCTCTGTTCTAGCAGCATTAACTAATTATGAGGGAGTTTTAGTGGCCTAGTGGATAAAGAGCTGCGCTAACCCAAAGGCATTTGGTTCAAATCCACCTGGCTCCATGGGGAAAAGAGGAACAATCTCCTCTCATGTGATCTACAGTCTCTGGAAACCTGCTGAAGGGTCAACTACGAGTTGGTTCTGACTCAATGGCAAAGTTTTAAAAGTAAGACAACTATATTTTATTTTAATAAAATACTCTGTTATTTGCTTACTGTAAACAGTTGGAATAGAATTAATCAAGTTGTACTTACCATGTTAAGTGATTTGTTCATGTCCTTCATATTTATTTGTAGAATATTTCCAATAATTGGGAGAGGAGTGGGGCCTGGTGGAAGCTTCCCTTTGGCACGCCTTTGATTCCATAGAAGACAGAGAATCAAACAAAAGCATATCACAAGGATAGGAAAGAGATCCATTGATGCACTTTGTGTCAATGCAAGTGAAAGTTTAGAAACCAATGATTTTATAAGTTCTAAGTGCTCAAAGGTACGTAACAACAAAGGCAAGTTGATCAAATACATCCTAAGACTTTGAACTTTTGTGTCAATATTGTTTCATCATCAGTACACCTTCCTCAGGTGATAGAAATGAAAACAAACTAAGTCACCTTAGAATTGATTCAGTCCTAAATTTCTGTGGAAATATCAACTAAAAAATAGCATGTATTGCTTCAGAGACAATGACCTTGGAAGGCTCACTCATTTGCTCTTTGCTCTTGGGTCAAAGCTAACTCATAGCTGGCCCTCAAGCAGGTTTCCAAAGGCTATAAATCACACGGAAAGAGATCATCCTTCACACCCATGTTTATCACAGCTTTGCTCACAATAGCAAAGAGTTGGAAACAACCTAAGTTGGATAGAGAAGCTGTGGTATATTCGCACAATGGAATACTACACTGCACAGAAAAACAAGGAACTCATGAAATATTTTTCAAAATGGGTGACCCTGGAGGACATTATGCTGAGTGAAGCATCTCAGTCACAAAAGGACAAATACTGCATAGTGCCACTGTTGTAAAATGAGACTGACATAGAGGTTGGGAGGGGGAAACTGAGAAAGATGGGATAAATTATATATACTGTATTGGAACAGATATGAAAGAGAGAACTGTTTAAAAGAGATATATGATTAGGTATTATTGTCTTGACAGGAGTCCAGAATGAAGGCTGCATAGTGGAGTGGATTTAGGGGAAAGGATTGTATAACAAAGAAAGAATTTTACTTTTCAAGGAGAAGAACAAACAGGAGGGGAGGAGTGGGCAGGGAGAAAAGTGCAACAATGAATGAATGGAAACACAAAATCTCTGTAAATTTTCATTAAATTAATAATAATAATAATAAAAGCAAAAAACATTTTAAAAAGAGATTATCCATCTTTCTCCCTAAAAGCTGCTGGGGATTTGAACACTGCCTTTGGGTGGGCAACGCAACTCCTTACCCACTAAACCACCTAAGTTCCCTAGGGATTATTGACTGTAATGACCATTTTTCAGTAGTAAAATTGACTACTGAAAACAATGACATTTTTAAAGGATTCGTTGTGGCTAATGGCCTTTTCAAATGATGACAAATATTTTGAGTCAAAATCCATATAAGCAGAAAGTCAAAGCACTTCCTTACTCTCTTTTCCTAGAAGTCAGAAAAGAGGCCAGAGTCGGAGTCAAAAAGAGAGATCC
>NW_006399756.1:36198707-36201699 GCF_000299155.1 Elephantulus edwardii | reverse complement strand
GGGGGGGGGGAATCAACTAGGGGTGCTAAGAAGCCAGGCTTTTCTTAGAGATGTTACTGTACTTCTCTTATTGGAACACTGTTCTTTCTATAGAACTAGAATTTAATTCTGACACCATATTCTGCCAATGGGGATGCTGACAGAAGCAGACAGAAGACATAAAACATCCATGTCAGGGGAAGAAAAAAAAAACCCTACTGAAACACAACTGAGGAAAACCCTTTAACTGCAGGTCACCTGTCCTCTTCCTTGCAAATTTGCTGCCAATGAGGCTCCCTGAATTGCCTGTTCTTATTTGAGTGAAGAAATATGCTCCATTATGTTAGCAGAAGGGACAACATGGGAGCGAGTGCGTCCCTGGAGTGTGTTCTCTCAAGAAGCCGTGTCGAGTGTGCCTGAGAACTTTCTGGAGCCACTGGAGTTTTGCCTGGATGAGGACACAGAAGAGTGAATCTGGCACAGGCAGGTTCCTTTGCCAAATTGAGGAGCACGGCTGCACCCTTATTCATCTAGAATAGCGTTTCTTGACCACGGGTCACACTCATGTGACAATAGTAGAGCCAATCCCAGCAAGGAGATGGCTGCTGAAGATGGCCCAACACTTGGGAAGCTTGGATTTTTAATTTCAGGCTTAAGGTTTGGAAATGGTGCTGCGTATCTGGAACATAGGGTCGCTATGAGTCGCAGGCGACTCGACGGCACATAACAACAACAACAACACTACCTAGTGGCGCCATGTGTTCAGTTCCTTCCCAACAGTCTCCTTCCCTAAACTTGGCATTAGTTGACAGCATAGGGGATACCTCCTCCCTTGGGAGAGTCACTAACATCTCACTATCATGCTGCCTCATGTAAATACTTCAATGTAAGAAAAAGTTTTATCCTAAAAATGTCAGTAAAACAAGTTTGTTAATATGGGGAGGTGGAGGGAATACTCCAGTACTTAATATTGATGGAGTGGTACTAATAAATTCAGGATTATCCAAACATATTAGTTAGTATAGTTATAAAACTGACAGCAGTTACCTCCAGCCTGCAAAACCAGTTCATTTGCTCTAGAATTCTGCCCACCCCACCCCCCACCCCTTTCTTTAGTCATGTAAAATACTTTAAACTGCCTGTTTATCAGGAGAGGGTATGTATCTTTCCTGGATTAACATTTACCTCTTTAAAACAGTATTTTCTCAATCATATGTAAACTATTTCACAGATTGTCTGTTTAGTGGTAACTGCATGTAAACTGTTCTTTTTTAATATAGAAATCCTGTAACTTTAATTGACAAAAGTAACATGTTAAGCAGATTAACATCTAACCCAAGTATAAAAATCAATGGCCACTATTAGACAGGGAAGTAGTTTTGGAGATGATTCTCACTGTTCTCCCAGATCCGCAATAAAGTGTTGTGGATATTGCAGTCCATCAGTCTTATTGGCAGTTGACTACAGAAAGAATTCCTTGCATTCAATAACAATATTATAAATATTTGAAAGTATCTGTACTTGTATATATAAAAAATCATAAGCATTTGAGACACACAATTTTAAACTGATAAGCTATTCAACTTTGAAATCATAAAGAACTTAGATGTAAATTTTTAGAACACAAAAAAATATTGAAAATAATTATTTTCTTTCTCTCCTCTAGGTATCATTGAGTTGGAAAACTGTAAATTGTACAGGAAGACATTGTCTGTCTTTCTCTTGCTGGTAGACTCAACAAACAGAGGTTTGGCCTTTGGGCTAACAGCATGATTTCATACTAAGTCCCTAAGGCTTTTTCTAATAAATAGAATATCACAAAATTCTAGCTACATTAAGAAAAATAATTTCTTCCTTATTAAAAATAGGATTGTGAAGATTTAAAAAGAACAAAATGCAAAAACCAAATAGACTTGTTTGTGGATATGCTATAAATCTATCTCTATCTATCTATCATCTATAGTAGAGCATTCAGGGAGTAGAGATTATTAAAACTCTGTGGGAGAAAGATGGGCAATCTTCTCCCATGTGATTTACTGTCTCTGAAAAACACCTGGAGGGAAAGCTATGGGTCAGTTTTGACTCAATGAGCAACTGTTAGATAGAAAAAACAGTTGAAGGAGAGAGAGAGAGAGAGAGAGAGAAACTGGTCCCAAGGAAAGAACAGGCATTTATCGCAAGGCCTGAGAGGGATAGCAAGTGACCATGAGCAGAGAAGGTCAAAATGGCATGCAAGTGATCTAGGGTGGCCTCTTTTTATAGGGATTCTAGGGGAGACTAGGGAAGATGGTATTTTGCTTGGAATCTGAGGTTGTTAATTAACATGGATTTGTGCTTTTGTGATCAGGCCCAGAGCCTTGTTAGGATCCATTGTCTGGTTTGGTCTTTGGTCTGGTTTTTGGCCTGGTCTTTGCTTTGGTCTCTGCTCCAGTCACCTTAGATGTTATCAGGTTTCTCAAGGAATGACCAGACTGGGGGCAACTGCTACATTCTTCCTCCACAGATAACAAGTCATAACCAAACACTGTGAGAATGAGTCACTGAAACTGGGGAAATGGGATCATTGTCTCAGAGGACATCTAGGTGAAAGGTAACATAAATCATTAAAAGTGAGTAAGATTGGAGTCTTAAAAGCAGGTGAACAGCTATACAGCTTATGGTCTATCTTTGGTGCAAAGAGTGAAGAAACTAAGACACAAGGAAGAGTACAAAAGTGTCCAAAAGACTAATGGACAGACAATATGAACTTCCTCAACTACTCTGAGAGTGTTACTGAATGCAAGGGGTTCAATTGCCAATAAGAAAGACAATTGTAATAGCCAAAGCACTTTACTGCAGATCTGGGAGGGCAGTCAGAAGCTTCTCAAGAACTTGCCTCCCAATCTGGGAGTAGTCATGAGGTTTTATACTTGGGTTAGACTTTTGTTAGTTAAAGTTACAGGATTTCTACATTCAAGAAGACCATTTTACATATGTTGTTGTTATGTGCCGTTGAGTCGCTTGCGACTCATAG
>NW_006399756.1:36188757-36190651 GCF_000299155.1 Elephantulus edwardii | reverse complement strand
ACAGTCTTCCCAGTATCCTGGAAAAGCTACAACCAGGAGAAGATAACATAGATGAATGGGACCTTCTAAGACTCAAATCCCTATGCACATCCAAAAACTTGAAGATGAATTGAAACAGAACCCAGGGAGAAAGTGGGTGCAGTGCTATTCACTGCAGGGATTGTGATCAATGCCACCAAACAAAACCTGTAATACTTGGTTGTTTTTTTGTGGGGTTTTTTTTAGTTTTTTGTCACTGATTTTATATTGATCTTACTTTATATCGGTTTGCTTAGAAAGTTCATATATGTTGTGTTTCACACTATCCTTCATGCACATGTGTTTCTACAATCATTCCCACTCATTAAGTTTTATAAAATTAATCACCATTGAAATATGCCCACCATTATTACCCTGTCTTTCCAGATCCCTGCTGGATCTTTCGCATTCCCTTTACCCCCACCTCTACCCACCAAACAGTGTGACTCTATGCTTCCCCACCCTCACCCCTTTGCTCAAATCTTCAAACCTTTGGATCCTCATACATGCTGAGTTTGTCTATGTCTACAATAATGGTCTTAGGTAGTATTTGTCCTTATGAGACTGAGTTAGCTCACACAGCATAATGCTCTCCTGTTCCTCCCAAGTCATGCAGTAATTTTCAAAATTATTGTTCCTGAGTGCTGTGTAGCAGTCCATCATGCTGTGTTGTAGTCCAGCATGTTTTACTTGTTGAATTAGCTCTCTAACCAGCATGCATCACAGAAACCACAGCAAAACTCTTTTAAAAATACGCTCAGAATTAAGATTCTTTCAACTGCAGTTTAATTTACTTAGCAAGAATATCAAAGCAAGTATATATTACAAAACGACAGTAATTTTAAAATTATTTCAATTTAAATTTTAATAAAATGTAATGATATATACAAGCATTCTAGAAGTTCTCATGAATTACTAAGAACTTCAAAACAAGGAAAAAATTAATCTAATGTAAAAGTAAGCAGAGGAAAATAAAGATAAAATCACTATTTTAAAAAACCCCAAAGAACCTAAGAGTCACCAAATTTTCAAGCAAAAAATATTAACACTTTCACATTTTTGTGACATCTGATGAAAAAAGGGAAATTCGTTAGGAGAATAAACTTACAAATAAAAGAATAAGACTCTGTTTAGAATAAATACTATGCACAATGGTTATAAACATTGTTATTAGGAGCCATCAAGTTGGCTGTGATTTATAGTGCCTCTATGAGCAACAAATCTGGACTTTGCCTTATCCTAAAGTTTGAGAGGAATTGATTTTCAACGTATTTTTTTTCTGTACAAAAGAAAGTAAAATTTAAATACAACCTACAATGTTTGGGGATCTATGAATACTCAGATTTTAGTACCTTGAAACGATCTAAAAATAATATGTGCTATAAATTAAGTAGAACATAATATACCCAAGAAAGAAAAATGTGCAAAAGACTTGTGAACTAAATAATGATTGATAGTTTGGTAAAATGTAGAGGAAGCAAGTTTTCAAAGGAAAATTTAACATCTAGACGTAGTTGGCAAAACATGGAAGATGCTAGAGAGTGGAGGTGCAGTGTTTCAAGAGCTCTTCATCTTCCTCACATTACGAAGTTCTTACTATTAATTATCATTTTTGCTAAGATGTTGTGTTGCTGTTGGGTGTCATCATGTTGATTACAGCTCATAACGATTCTGTGAACAACAGGTCTTGCCCTGTCCTGCACCATTCACTATCTGATACACTCCAGTCCATTGTTACAATCACTGTGTCAAGCAGATATACTTTAAGAATATAGAAACGAATCTACTAAACACACATTTTTCTTCATTTTAGTATCTGATGCAATAGATTGCCAGTACAAGAATTAACAAATAAAATTAAAAAAAAAAAAAAAAA
>NW_006399756.1:36144625-36187419 GCF_000299155.1 Elephantulus edwardii | reverse complement strand
GGTTTAATTACTATTGGAAAATGCTTGTCATTCCTCTGTAGCATCTGGTCCACACTGGACCCTCATCATTTCCTTCACCTGCTCCCCCCACCGACCAAACTGTGCAGCTCTGCAACTGCATCCTGGCCCATCCTCACCCTTCTGACCTCAACCCTCACCTCCTTGTACCCCCAATATGTTTTTCCCAATAAAAAAAAAGGATTAACAAATAAATTAGCAAAATATGTTAGGAAACACAGACTATATCCTAGTATAAATAGGAGCTCATGGTAATTTCTAATCAGGAAGGAAAGTATAGAACAATTAATAAATAACAATATGAAAATTTATTGATATAATTATAGCATTTGTAATAAATTTTGTTGTTATGTGCCATCAAGTCACCTGCAGCTCAGAGTGACCCATGTACAATAGGTCTGAACTCTGTCTACCCTGTCCTGAGCCAATCTCATCTCCGACAGACCTAATCCCATTTCTCCAGTCACTGAGTTAATCCATTTTATCCTGGTTCTTCCTCTCCTGTGCTGTCCCTTCCCCCTTCTAAGAATGATTTCTCCTCCCTCTGACCACATGTGAGATGGAGCTTCAAAATCTATGCCTCCAGAGCACAGCTTGGTTTCACCCTCTTTAGGACTGTTTGTTTTCCTGGCAGTCCACAGTGTGTTCAACACTCTTTCCAGCACCACATCTCAAAGGCATTATTTCTTCTTCTTTCATCTTTAGTCATTGTCCAGCTCTCTGATGCACAGCAAGTAATTGTAAAGACAATGGCCTGTATCAGGTACACCTTAGTCTCCAGACTGGCATTGTTTACTCTTCAGTACTCTAGAGAGGTCCTTGAAAAGAGACTTTCCCAATGCAATTTGTATTTTGACTTCCTGCCTGCTGAAGCCAAGAGTGTTGATTGTTCCTGGAACCAAGCAAGCTGAAGGTGTTAACAATCTCAATCTTTTCTCCATTTATCATGAAGCTACCAATTGACCCAGTGGTGAAAATCTTTGTTTTCTTGATGTTGAGCTTCAAACCATATTGAAGATTACAGTCCTTGACCTTGCACAGCAAACACCTTATTTCCTTAGTTTCAGCAAGGTTCCCTCTCCAGAAAAGACCTGTTTATTCTCTTGGTAGCCCATGATATGTTCAATACTCTTCTCCAGTGCCACAACACAAAGGCATTGAGATGAATAGCAAGCAATTGAGAAGACCATGGTTTCAGTAGGGATTAACTCTGTTCTTTTTCCTTGTCTCATCTCTTCTTCTGTGGTGACGTCTGGTTGGTGGAGAAAGGTAAATTTTCCATACATGGAGGTTCACCTCATACTGTGTTTTCCTGACACAAAGCAAAGCTGATAAGAAAATGGTGTGGCTTGTTCATAAAGTCATGACAACGTAGCTTACTGAAGCGGCCCTTCCTACTCTTGTCTCCACATTCCCTGTGTTCTCTCAGATGACTCGCTATACTCACATTATCCGATTTTGAGACGTTTGTCCCATCCATTCTATCACTGCCAACTCACTTGTCCAGGCCAAATATCTCATCATGTCACGTGAAATCCTTTCCTATCTTTAAGGACCAATTTACATCATCACTTCTTTCAAGTCTATTATGACTACAATCTACAGCATGCTTGTTTGTATGTGCTGCTTCCTTTATTTTTTGGTGTGTGTGTCCTGCTTCTTTTAAAGTATGTTTGTTTCTACAAATATGCCTTTCCTCCACACACTTCTTACAGCCTATAAAACAATGACCATGATTTCTAATTGTTTAGCAACTCAAAATTGACACTCTCCCATAATGCTTAGTGCGATGCCAACAAAGGCTACTAACAGTGCTTTGAGGTCCTATTTGTCCAATCACCTAAATGCCTCCAGAATGAACAGAGAAAATGAATTCACTTCCTAACCTAGTTCACATACTTTTTCAGCTCTGTTTTCCATTAGAAATAGTAACTGAAGCTGCAAAAATGTTTACTATACAAATGTTTTTAGCCTTACTTTCACCAAACAAAACTATATATAATAAATCAGCAATACTGTGAAATAATTTGTTACGGATTTCCAAGTATAGAAATAAAATAAGCTTAATAGAGTAAAATTCATTTATTTCATTTAAAAAAACCAATTAACTTTTTAAAATACATTTATACCTTATGCCAAGCACTGTCCTGGACATGGAAACTATAAAGATGAATACAACATAGATTTTTCACATGGGAGGCAACTTCAACTGTGGAAAGAATTTGTTCAACTGGAAGTAAGACAGGAACTGAGGGAGGAAATAGTGATCAAAGATTGGAAAAAAACCTTCCTTACATTTGTGTATCATTTAACAATTTGCATCACCTTTGTATCAGCTCTATACATACCCTGAAGGTACAGATGAAAGGAATTCTAAAATGCCCATTTTTTTTTAATTGTTAAGAGAGCGGCATCCACTTCCGAAATAGCTTGCCTCCGGAAACCCTATGAACTTGGAGAAACAATGAAAGTTATACAAGTGTTCATCTCTTTCACTCATAGGGTTACTCAGTCGCCTAGTCGCCTGCAACTTGATGGCAATTAACAACAACATCTAGAGAACTCAGTTGGCCTAGGGGACAGAAAGTAATGCTACTAAGCCAAAGGTAGGTGATTTTAATTGTGGTTTTAATTGGTTTTGGTCAAACATTCTTCTAACTGGTATAGCACTGTTCTGTCCATTTGTTGTACAGAGGTAACTCGTGGTTGCCATGATGCTGAACACTGTGACACTGATATGTCAAATGTGATATTGGTCCTACATGGTGGACAGTGGTTGGTGGAGCTCCCCAGTTAAAACAAGCTTCAAAGCAGGAGTGACACCCACTTCTGAAACAGCTTGCCTCCAGAAACTCTATGAAGGTGGAGAAACGTTGAAAGTTATATAAGTGTTCAGTTATTTCATTCATAGGGTCAGCAATAAACAACAAGGGATTTGGGGTAATCTTCTACAAAACACACTGCTAGTCCTTGCTTTATTTACAGATCACTTGGGAAATGTAATAAGTATTACACAAATGGGCAAGTTCCTAGGCAATATCAAAATCCAATTTTCTAGACAAAGTGACTGTGGACCAAGAGGTCAAGAGAGTTTTTGAAGATCCTTCAGTTAATTATCAATTAGCAAAGGTCAGCAGAGGGTAAAATTGGGAGTGTCCCAATGATCTGTTAAAGGTGAGTATTGCACCCGGGCTCTTTCTCAACTCTGATGAACTTGGGTCTTTTAGGAGAAACAGGAAAGGAGTGTAAAACAGTTTCTGCAACTAACTGAATAATAAGGAACTTGGTGATAGTCCTTCTGTCAGGAGAAAGAAAAAAAAATGGGTTGCACTAGGAAGTAGCCCCCTCGCCAAGATGTAGGAGACCAAACCACAACCAACCCCACAAATCCCTAGGGGAGCTTGGTTAGAACCAGGCTCGTTAGACTGGGAGCCAATAAAGGCAATGTCCGCGCGGAGGTCGCTTTTTTTTGTCTGCTGGCTTCCGCCCACCTTGGTGAGGAAAAGCGTGCACATTCAGAGAAGTGGCAAAACCAAGCAAAGACATCACACTGCTTTCAGTCTACAAATTTATTAAGTAAAAACAAAATCGATGTAAGACATACTAAACCCAGTCTGGCTTAGGATGAGCTGATGTGTCCATTTGCAGCAGAGAAATCAAGATGTCGGCAAGGGGCCCAGAACAAAACAAGCTCCCCTTAATCGTAAAAGCAACCACGGGACAGCTAGTGTGAGCCAGTCTGCAAAGACTGGGGGCTAGAACCCAGGAGAGCGCAGCGCCTGGTGCAGAGCAGAGACCTACGGGGTCACTTGGGGAACACAGTGACCACGTCGTAGCCCTCGGGTGGCGTGACGCGCTCCCGGGCGTGCTTTTCACAGTAGATTTGATCCTCCACGAAGAAATGGCCCTTCTGTTTCAGGTTGGTGCCACAGTCGGTGCACACGTAGCACTCAGGGTGGCGGTGCTTATCCCGCAGCTTCACAAACACGCCTCTGCGGGAGGGAGCAGAGACGGCATTACCTACAGGCGCCTGCAGGTGGCGCCAAGGCGCTGCACCACCCTCCCCGGCCTGAGGTCCAGGCTTAGCTCAGGGAGGAACAGTGGGCTCCCCACATCTCTATAGGCTTCCCATTCCTGCTGTCCAGAAAGACTATTCTTGAAGCACCCTCAGACCTCAGACGCCCTTGCTCCTTTTACAAAGCAGTCCCGCCTTTTTTTGTTTCACTTGCCCACAAGCTCTGGGCTGGAGTGTCACAGGAAAGCTTGACTTCTTTTCTGAAACTCTAGGACCCACCTCACCTCCCATCTTCCCTTTTGCTGCCAAGATTTTTTCCCCTTCACATCCCAAATGTCCAACATTCAGCACTTTCTGCCTTTTTATGATCTATCCAACCTCAAGGGCCTCTGAAGACTTAGGGAAGGGGGGAAGCGTGCAGAAACTCACACAATGCCAGTGCCGCATTTGTCACAGATGGGCAACTTCTGAGCATTCCCGATCGATGCAGCCACTTTGGTGACCGGAGCCTTAACACTTCTGAACCCTGAAGGCTTGTTAGGATCCCCTAAAATTAAAACAAAACAAAAAGAGAGAAACGGGTTTGTCAGCAAGAGCAGAAGTGAATAAGCCGGTAACCCTTTCAAAGCCTCATCATGGTCAAGCAAGGTCAAGGGCATTGGCATCAAACCGCCCTGACTTCTAGGTAACTTTGGGAGAACTGATTAATCTCTGTGGTTCTTGGTCTCTCGTCTTCTATGAAAGATTAGCACATCTTTCCCTTCACAGTTGTAGAAAAAGATGAGAAAACATTCATAGGCCTTCCCGTAGCACCTGGCACACGATCAGTCTTCAATTTTAAAATAAAAAGCAAAATAAAGCAGCTCACTGCCATTCAGGTGGTTTCAGCTTATGGCGAACTCCACGGGGTTTCCAAGGCTGTAAATATTATTAGGAGGAGACTGTCCATTTTCTCCCTCAGAGCCACTGGAGGCTTTGAACTGCCAGAGACCTGAGACCTTTGGCTCAGCAGTACAACTCACCACACACTACATCACCAGAGCACTTTTCTCAACAAACAGGAGCTAATTAAGGTATCAGAAGCCTGGCCAGAGCAAGCAGTTAACAACTGGCTACCAACTTAAAGGTTAGTTGTTTAAACCTACCTAGCAGTTCCACAGAAAAAAAAAATGCCTGGCAATCTGCTTCCACAGATTACAGCCAAGAAAACATCATGGAGCAGTTTTATTCTTTAACAGGGGTCACCACAAGCTGAGGACCAACTGGTTAGCACCTTACTACTACTAGTTCTATATTCTCAGCTGCCATACTACCTTTTTATTTTTTGCTAGGCCATAGTCTAGCAAAATTATGTTTGTCATCTATTCACATGTGTCTGTCGGCCTGGGCTGCAAATTACCTATACACCAGACTATTGTTCTGTTTACTTTCTGACACTCCAGAAGCCTTACATAAGGGCTAGTACACAAGCTCTGTTGACTCAATAAACACATAGAAATGAATGATGAAATTACCCAACAGGTTGGCTGAAGGAGCTAGAGAAGTCTTTCCATCAGCGCTGAATAGACACGTGTAAGCACACTGTGCAACGGAGGCGTGGTGAGATGAGGTCAAGCTCTCCCCCAGGACTGCCCAGTGAGCACCACTGTGCACAGAGTCTCCTACATCCCTGGTTAAGAGCAATGTCTCCTCCAGGTGGTTGTTGTTATGTGCCATCAAACTGGAGCCAATTCATAGGTGACCCTGCAGGGGGTTTCGGAGACTGTATATCACAGGTGGACCGCCCGTCTTTCTGCCTCAGAGCAGCTGGGGGGGATTCAAACTTCCTGCTCTGGAGTTGGCAGCACAACTCCTTGCCCATGAGGCCACCAGAGCTCTCTGGAGGACCTGTTAAAATTCCATATTGCTGGGGCCACCCAGTTGCACAGTTTCTGATTCAGCAAGTCTCAGGTGAGGTCTACAAATCTGCACCTCATCCACTTCCTAAACATCATGCCTCTGGAAACTCTATGAGCTTTGATAAATGATGAATCGTTTAGGTTTCAGGCCTTTTGTTCACAGGGTCTCTATGAGTCATGCTCAACTCAACCGCAATCAACAATAAGTTAGCAGCTATGGCCGATGTTTCAGGTCCAAGGACTCTACACTGAGAAGCAGCAGACAAGGCAAAGAAACAGCTGCGTGAGGAGAGAAGGAAGAGAGGTCAGTCCTCTGACTGCAGCCACGTTGGTCAGTCTTGGGAACCCTTGTCCTTTTATCAAATGAGTCCCTGAAAAATTGACCAGAGTTTGCAAACCAAAAATTAGAGGCACATGTTCAGACAAGAGGCACAGCCAACAATTTTGGTCACAAAATTGGTCACATACCTCTTAGCCTTGCATGAGTGCTTCTAGGTTAGGGCAGTTCTGGTCCCCACTGGCACATTCTGGGTTACAATACTGGTTACTAGACTCTAGTTAGTAAAACTCAAACTCACTGCCCTCAAATCAGTTCCAACTTACAGCAGCCCTACAGGACAGAGTGGAACGTCCTCAGGGATTTGGGGGCTGTAAATCTTTATGGGCACAGGCTGTGGCCCAACACTTACCCCACAAGGCCACCAGAGGTCCTTCTAACATGTAAAGTTGCTGCTGTGTGTCACATACAGCCACCCATTAATGCCCAGGAGAACGTCCACATAGGATTTCCTAGGCTATGTAATCTCTGGGAAGCAGATGGCCGAGCCTTTCCTGCTGAAGAGTTGCTGGGTGAGTCTGAATCGCTGACCTTTCCCTAAGCAGCTGGACACTTTAACACGGAATAACCAGGATTCCTGTGTAAAGGCTGGATATCCGCTCGGTATCCTAAAATTACAGGATGGCCTCTCCATAAAGACTTACCTGGTCTAAAATGCCCATAGTGTCCAAGGCTGAGAAATACTAAAACTCACTGCCACTAAGTTAGTTCCGATTCACAACAACACTCTACCAGGCTTCTGAGGCCGTAGATCTTTAGAAGACTGCTCCTGGAGCAATGGGTGGATTTGAACTAGTGAGCTTTTGGTTGGCAATGCAATAGGCAACACACTACACCACCAGATCTCCTTGAGAAACAGTGCTCTGAGTAAAACAGCCTATCTTACTTTGCCTTTGTTCACATGACTTCCTTTGGCCAATGGAATGCGAGCCATATTCAAATAAAGGCACTGAATGCATTTGTGTGGTTTGGCCCCGTGTCCACTGAGCTTCTGCCCTCTGCCACGAGAACACAATGCTCCAGAGGACAAGTCCTGCCCCCACTTGGCTTCCAGAATGAGCCAAGCCCAGGCTTGCCTGGCCCAGCCAAGCCACAGCTGCCCAGTAACTCTCATGTAACATGAGCAAGAAGCGCATTTGTTCTTTCAAGCCACTGCTGACTAACACAATATGAGTTACCTTAAATTATAGTTTAGGATACTTTTCTGGCTCATACAGAACAACAAGAGGGCAGCCTCCATAATGTCATGAGGCTAAGGCAATGACCTGGGCCTCATGGGCTGTGTTTATTACATAACTTAGTCGGCAAAAAAACAGCCAGGAGAAGGGAGACAGCATAAGAGCTTATTCGGACAAAGGTCAATGAAGGAATGGGAGCCCCAGTGGTAGAAGGAGAATCTGCGAGGATTTGGAGCCATTTTATTCCAGTTAGATTCCCTGCTGGGAATTTACTGAAGGTATTTAATCAGAATTGACAGTGCAATTCTTGCTGTGTGCCATCAAGAAGGAAATGATCCATAGCTGACCCTCGGCAGGTAATTACATGGGAGGACTGTCCATCTTTCTCCCACAGAGCAGCTGGTGGATTCGAACTGCGTGACTTTGGGACTGCAGTGCTGCTTCTTACCATTAGGTCGCCAAAGGTCCCTGGTACATCATCTCTTATTACACTGTCGATTCCGATTCAGTACATTTGAGGTAGAAAGGAAAATTCTCAGTAAGTGTTAAAACCAGAACGAACCAGTTCAAAGCCCTGGAATCCACATCCCATTTTGGAATGAAGTGGACTTAACTGGGACAGATAATGCCACCTCCGTGAAGCGGTCCATTCCTAACTGCTGCTCAGCAGCGCCATCTGCTGGCACAACTCTTCCCTGTTGTCCACCAAACTGCAAATGACAGGACTTATTCCCTTTGAACTGTTCTTTCTATAGGTCACCTCTTTGATTCTGACCCACAGCAGTCCTATATGGCAGAGTAGAACTGTTCTGTAAGGTTTCCTACACAGTAATCATTATAGGACAGAACATTATAGGTCTTTTCTTCCTTGGAGCTGCCGGCAGATTCAAACCACTGCTCTTCTGGCTAGCATCTGAGCACTTAAACCACTGTGTCACAAGGGCTTCTTTCCCTCTTGACTTAAGGTAAAACATTAGCTTCTTTTGGTGTCTGGGCGACTGCAACATTTTCCAAATACTTTTCCTCCAGTGCACGCCACATTCCTACACCTTGGGGAAAAATGAAATTAGCTAAATAAAGGGAGCTCTGGTGGCTTAGTGGTAAAGGAATTGTGCTACCAATGCAAAGGTACACAGTTTGAATCCACCAGCTGCTCTGCAGGAGAAAGATGTAAACAATTCTAACTCCAAGGTACACAACAATAAATAAAGCACAACTTTAATTTTTCTTTTCTAGTCTATCCACATCATTGCTTAACAACCGTCCAGGACTCCACACTGCCTGTTGGATCAAGTTGTGGTTCTTAACTGAGTCTAGACCATCTGTGGATCCCCAAGACGTAAGCACCACCCAGATAGAACTATCTGTGCCCAGACAGTTTCTAAGTCTTCAGTTTTTTCTTCTGTGAGCCGCTAGCCCTTCTGTTTTCTCTCTCCAGAAATGTCTCCTTCTACTTAAGAAAAGTCCCCTTCTCCCTTTCAATTGTGGAAGCAGATACAGAAGAAGGTGAAGTCTGAGGACCCAGAGCTCTTCTTGGTTCAGAGGTTGAACTTCACAGCAGCAATGGCCCCACTTTGTGCACTGCAGGTTGTTGCAGCACCTCTGGGTCTGCTCACTAGCAGCTCTTGCTCACCTAGACACACTACAGATGCAGCTACCTTTAACCTGCTCAGCTGCCCTGGGAGGCCCCATTCATTACCAGCCTCCCTTGAGGAAAGGAGCCCTGGTGGCACAGTGGTTAAAAAGCTAGGCTGCTTACTACAAGGTCAGAGGTTCAAATCCAACAACTGTTCTATGGGAGAAAGATGGAGCAGCCCATTCCCATAAAGATCTACCATCTTGGAAGCAGTTCTGCATCCCCGCCCTCCCAGGGTCACTCGAGAGAATCGCTGACTTCAGTAAAATGCATTATGAAGACATATTCTGAGGCATGGAAGACACTCAAAGATCCTCTCGTTCCTTGTTTACCAAAATCTTTAGGGCATAGTGACACCCAGGCTATCAGGAAGAAGACAAGACTACGATGCTTAGACCACCTTGTAATTGTGACCATGGGGCTGAATTCTGGTTAATAAAACATTAACTGAGTAGTGGTGTGGGGCTTCTTGGAGGGAGGAGAATGGTGACTCATCTAAGAGCAGGAAGCCCCTAATTTGTCCTGTCTCCCTTCTCCCTCTCCTTTCGCCCACATACATGTCCCTGTGGTACTGGCGGGGAGGAACGGGGAGGGGTCAGCTAATGGCAACTAGAGAGAAGATGACTCAACGGCGCTGAAGAGCCAGGTGCTGAGCTTTCACGCTGGGGCCATGTGTGGGTGTCCCTTGGGGGCAGGAGTCCCCTGCCATCCACCTCCTCCCCTGTGACCTTAGCCAAGGTTCTGAATCCCTGCAGGGTTGTCTTCCCACCACTCAGTCAGGGTCAACCACCGTCTTCTCAGAGATTGATGCCATAAACTGTGCAAAAGGACTGCCACCAAGGACCAAGCAAGTGTTTGATGATGGTTAGTATGTTTGAAGCCAGATCAAGAGTTCCCAGGTCAGGGCTGGTTAGTCCACAGTAAGTTCTTATGCCCGAGGCCTGAGGTCACCCTAAGTGACTCTGCAGGTAAGGGGATACCTTCTGCACTGTGGAGAGTATATATACTCTGTGTGTGTGTATATATATTACATATATATAACACATTACACATAATATATTACATATATGTAACCCCTTACCAGCACGCCAATTCCAACTCATTTTGACCTTCCATTTGGTGTCTGAGGCTGTAAATCTTTATAGGAAAAAACTGTAGAGCAGCTGCTATATTTAAACCTCTGATCTTTTTGGCTAAGAGTTGGACACAATACACCAGCAGAACTCCTATAACACATACATAGTCATGAGAATGCACATAACAAAACACCCACCAATTCATCAATTTCTCTATGCAGTGACAATTTCTCTATTCAGTGACATTGACTATATTCTCCATGTTGTGCAACCATTTTCACTAACATTTTCCAAATTATTCTATCACCATGGTGCCCAAGCAGAAACTCTCTCCCCTGGCCTCACACCCCTGATAACGACTGAGAGATAAATCTTCTGTATTTATGTATTTATTTCATATCCATGGGGCTACATGATATTTGTCCTTTACTGTATACGTATTATGGTAATGTCCAAGCAATCAAGGTATCTTATTTTAACAGCGATCAAGTACTATGAGCAACATCTAACAGACCTAAGAGTTTTTCTGATTGCTACACAGGTAGCAATCAGAAAACGGGCATGGAGTCCATTGGGAGCTGCACTGCAAACTCAAAGGGAGAGTCTCTCTCATCGTTTGAATCCACCAATGTGCCTCTGAGGGAGAAAGATGAGCATTTACAGTCTCTGAAAATTTGCTAGAGGGTCAGCTGTGAGTCAATTCTGGTAACCTGGGGGTCAGCACTTCTCAAGTGACCCGCATCATAAGAATATGTATTTTCAAGAAGCACTGTTGACACCACCAAAAGCCCAGCTACAAATGACTTCTGAGACCTGGGTTCTGTGCCCCCTCCTGGTGGCCTGCAATGAGCAACCCTCCACACTCTGCCATTGTCCTTTACCCAGAGACGCAGGAACCCCCTAGAATCTGCCTACTGCTGCTGGCTCTAGTGTCCACCTGTGTGGAGAAGACCTGGTGATCCAGCTCTAAAGACTGTTTGCTCAGGGCGATAAGTCAAGGTCAGGTTGAGGTGTCCCATCCTCTGAAAGTGCAACCTCTCTCCTCAAGGATCCCAGCTGCAGATTCTGCGTCCTGGGGAGACGCCTTCTGGGGTTTAATGTTCCTCTGCTCACCACACTCAACAGCTGGGCTTCCCTCTCCTTAGTGTACGTTCTTTAGAGACAGTGGTCATTTACACCCACAGGAAATGAAAAAGTGCTTCTTCTAGTCTAAAAAGACACTGTCCTTCATCCCAGCAATTTCCCCCCAGTGCGGTAGTATCTCTGAAATGGGAAGTGGCTTAGTCTCTTCTTGTTGTTTTCGTCAGGTACCATTGAGTAAATTATGACTTGAGGGGATGCCTAATGCAATAGACCTAACCTTGCCCCAGCCTACACCATCTTCAAGGTCTCTGATGCACTTGAGCCCATTGTTACAGCCTCTGTGTCAATCCATCTTGTTAAGGGTCTTACACTCTCTTTCTCTGACCTTCTAATTTTCCAAAGACTGGCCCCTCCTGACAGTAGGCCCAAAGTATGTGAGACCAAGAAGCACCCAAGTTGCATTTCCACCAAGTGGATACCATTCTCCTATAGCATCCGTCTCCCTGTGTTTGCATATATGTTTCTGATCTGCTCTCTGAATAACTCAGAAACGATTCAATGTAGAAGCCATCTCATTCTGGTAAGATATAAGAAACAAAGAAAATCCTATTTCCAGAAAAGCTTACTCCACAGTGACATCATTATCAGATGTCACTGAAACAGCTCTGACTCCTATGAAGAATGTGTACCACAGAATAAAATACTTCCCAGTCCCGTGCTCATGCAAAGAAGCTCTATAAAGTGCCAAAGAGCACTTTAGGGACCAAGGTACAATAACATACCAAACTATGGTATGTTAAAATTACCCCATGTTATTACTGTTGTTAGGTGTTGTTGAGTACAACTCATAGTGACCCTATGAACAAGAAGATCTGAACCCTGTCCTATTCTGTGCCATCCTCACAATCTCTGAAATGCCTGAGCCCACTGCTGCTTCACTATGTCAATCCATCTGGTTGAGGGTCTTCTCTCAATCACTTCACAGGCATGTGAAAGTTGGACCATGAATAAGGAAGGATGAAGAATAAATGATGCCTTTGAATTGTGGTACTGGCAACAAATACTAAACACACAGGTAAAGAATTTAGAATTCCATCACACAGTTTGCAGGGACACACCATTTAATCCACACAGGAAGTCATAAACCATACTCTGTACTGTAACAGCATTGTTGTTGTACCATCAAGTCGGAACTGACCCATAGCTGACTGTCCAGTGGGTTTTCAGAGGCAGTTCATCACACAGGAGGAAACTGTCCATCTTTCTCTCACAGAGAAGCTGGTGGATTTGAACCATGTGCCTTTTGAGGGGGAAGCCCAGTTCCTTTCCACTAAGCTATCTCCCTGTTACAGTATAAGAGAGTCTAACAAATGATGTAAAGGCCAAACCTGAGGTGAACAGCTTTGTCAAAACATTTGAGAAACCACAACTAACTCAACTCTAAGTAAGTGTGAAACAGTTAAGAGAAAAAACTAAGTCTACTTCCACAGAATGCCTGAGGCCCAGCGTCACTGAACTGCTCTGAGGTGGGGTTGGAAGCTTGACCATCACCCACCTCTGGATTCCTCTACCCTATGTCCCATCAGCCAAGCCTCTCAAGGTTACCTCACAGTCCTGACAAGACCAAAGGACAGAACAACTGAACCCCACAAAAGTCAAGTACACTTTCCAACATTCCCATCGTGTTCATGTGACAGGAAACAGTCAACCAGGTTCTGAGCTTGAAGGTCCAGCAGGAAGAGGTGCCAGCCCGGCCCCCCCATCCCCCTTTTTTGTGTTCTTTCCTCATGCCCCAGGATACGCTCACCTGTGTCTCCTCTGTGACTGGCCCTCACCCCAGGCCAAGAACAGGCACCTCTGACCACACACACAGGACTGATTACCTTTCTCCTCAGATTCCAGGATTTCTTGCAAAACCAGGAATGAAGTGGACTGTTTTGGAGGCTCATTTAACTCTTGTTTCTCCTGAAGCATCTTGTAAACTTCAGATTCTTTGTCGATGACGAGGCTGCCTGGAAGCTGAGGGTGATCTAAGCTGTAAAGAATGTTTGGAAATCCAACAGATCATGTCAGAGGTTAGGAAAAAACTTCCCCAGGTCACCTCTCCAGAAACCCCTGCCCCCACCACCTTCCCTGCAGTCGAGTTCCCACTCAGCAACTGAACCCCGATGGGCGGGGGCTGCACAATTTTTCTCCCTTAGAGCAGCTGTTAGATGTGAACTGCCAACCTTTTGGTTCACAGCCTGATGTTACCAGGGCCCGTTTTTCCAAGCAAATATTGGAAAGAGTCAAACAATAGATAGAAATTAACCCAATGAATAAAATCTGCCCTTAAAGCAGTCACAGGCCTGCTGAGACTGTGAGGTATATTTACAGTCAGAGCTGGCTGCTGTTTCAAGACAATAGGGGGCTAGTTTTCGAAACAGCCTTAGTAATTAAATTACCTTTTGGCGTCACCCCATGGGACAGGAATGCTTTGCTCCTTTTCCAACTACCTAAGCAATACTATGTTGAGAGACAATTTAGAAAAGGAAAAATGCCAACCACAATGTGGCCACAAAAAACTCAGCCAGGTCTCCTCAGCAGAGGCCATATGTATTCCATTCACACAGCAAAATCAGAGTGTTCTTTCAAAGTCAAAAAGCCAAGGTCATTGTGGCGGAGTCAGAACCATCTCATAGCTGACCCTCTAGCTGGTTTCCAAAGCTGTAATCTGCAGGGGTGGAGACCGCCCATCTTTCTCCCTCAGAGTCCCTGGAACATCTGAACCACCAGAGAGACACTGCCTTTGGGTAACTGTGAAATTCACTAAGGACTATGTCCTCAAGATCCACTTCCGTAACAGCTTGCCTCCGGAAACCCTATGAACCTGGAGAGAGGATAAAAGACGCCCAAGTGCTGAGGACTCTCCTTCACAGGGTGACTATGAATTGCCTGCGACTCGACGGCACTTAACAACAATAACATCAACATAGAGATCAGCTGGCCCAGTGGACAGAAAGCGATGCTACCAAGCCAAAGGCGGGTGACTTCTATTCCGCAGCCCTCGGGCCTGTATTTCATTATTTTTTGTTCAGACATTCCTCTAGGTCGTATAGCCCTGGTGTGTCCATTTGCCATACAGCGGTAACTTGTGGTTGCTGTGAGGCTGAACACTGCAACACTGATGTGTCAAATGCGTTAATGGTTGGTTACCCAATGTGGACAGAGAGTGGGGTGGAGCTCCCTGATTAAAACAAGCTTGGAAGGAGGAGTGGCATCCACTTCTGTAACAGCTTGCCTCTGGAAACCCTGTGAACCTGGAGAGAGGATGAAAGGCACCCAAGTGTTGCGGCTCGACAGCACTTAACAACAACAATGCCCTCAAAGTTCCCTACAGTGTCCTTAGTCCTGATACCAAAGCACCATCTATACCCCCATGGTATAAACCCTCATCATTCTTTCATCAAGAAGTTCTAGTCGTCTCATCTATAGGATGCTGTTGTTGCATACCATTGAGTCGGAACCAACCCATAGCTGACCCTCTAGTGGGTTTTCAGAGGGAGTTAATGGCACAGGAAGAGACTTCCCATCTTTCTCCCACAGAGCAGTTTATGGGATTAGAACCATGTGCCTTCAGGATTATAGCACAGCTTCTTACCACCAGGCCACCAGAGCTCCTTCATCTATAATATGTTGTTGTTGTTATGTATCATCGAGTTGGAACCAACCCATAGCTGACCCTCCGGTGGGTGTTCGGAGGCAGTAATTGCATGGAAGGAGTTCGTCCATCTTTCTCCCATAAATCCATAATATAGAAGTAATAAAATTTGCCTTGTGCAGCTGTGCAAGGGTAAAAGGAACTCTCGGGACACAGTCCATAAGGAGGTGAGCTACTAACTCGAAGGCTGAACTTCTCCGCCAGTGTGATTTACAGCCTCAGAAAACCAGTGGAGGGGCAGCAACTGATCAGTTCCAACTTAATGGTAATGATTTTTGAGGTTGTTGTTCTGGTTGTTTTGTTTTGTTTTGTCCTGGTTCACAAGGCTGGTGGCAAGAATGAAATAGGAAAGTGGTCTGTAGACTGTAAAGCACCATTTCAACGTAAATGAGGGCATGTGGACTTGTACTCAGGTTCAGGAACTCGTCACCTCTCTCTCCTGCTATCCTCTGGGGCATCTTGCTCAGCCCCCTGGACATCCTTCAGTACATAACTCAGGTCCCCAGCTGGAAGTACAGTCAATCAGAGCGCTGAAGTTCCAGGGCTTCATGCAGTCTTACAAGAAAGGATCAGCTCTGGACTCCCAAAGTGTGGCACAGGCTTTGCGGCTCCCAGGGAAGGAAGGTCAGGTTACGTAGAAAGACCCTTAAGCTAGCCATTCCTACTGGCTGGGATAGGGGAAGAAAAACCAGCCATCCTCTTTTCACACCCACTGCCTGAGAGAGAGAAGGTGATGTGTACAATCCGAGCTGTTTCCAACAAAAACCATGGTCATCCTCCTGCCCAATTTATAGCCCTACTCTTTGACTCAGAGGTCTGCCTCCCTTTGGGTCTGCTGCTCTGAATTGCTCTAAACTAAATGTATTACACTATTTTTGGGGAATCTTTTCTCTGTTACATTGAGAACTATTTTAAAATCCAGATCAGAACCATGGAATGTTCTTGGGAAGAATCTTTCATCCTCCCTGGTGTGTGTTATGTCTGGAGGCCACCAAAGGAATACAAAAAATGACAGAACCCACCACCGAGGGAATACTAAAAATGACCAAGCCCAAACCACAGAGGTCAGCCCCTGTCCTTTCAGCAAACAGCCATGTAAAGCATTTCCAGGGGTTAAAAAAAATAATCATCATCATCTTTTTTCCGCTCAATAATCTAATATCTTACTACCCAATGGTTATTTATAAAGCACTTCCCATAGTCATTCCTCTCTTGAAGCATTAATATAGTTAATTAAAAAAATAACACCCTAAATTCCCATGCCTGAGTCTTAGATATGAATTACATTTTAAATATTGATATAAATTGTCCTTTGATCTTT
Source organism: Elephantulus edwardii (assembly GCF_000299155.1). Classification (NCBI taxonomy): domain Eukaryota; kingdom Metazoa; phylum Chordata; class Mammalia; order Macroscelidea; family Macroscelididae; genus Elephantulus; species Elephantulus edwardii. The sequence continues at coordinate 36,171,157 of NW_006399756.1, read as the reverse complement.
TTTTAAAAATTCTACAGGGAAAGCATGTATAAGAAATGAAGCTTTTAAAAGGCATTCTTGTTTTTATATATAGCAACAGAAATGACAGCAAGAATTCTACAGTGATACAATTTCAAAAAATAGAACAAATATGAACTGAGTCACCAAGAGATAAAACTTGAAGGCTGTGACACTGGGAGCAATCACATTCTTCAGAACCCAATCATTGTAGTCCTCTGGTGGCCTGGTGTTAAGAGGCTGCACTGTAATTCCAAAGGTGCATGGTTCCAATCTACCAGCTGCTCCACACGAGAAGGATGGGCAATCTCCTCCCAGGCGATTTACTGCCTCTGAAAACCCACTGGTGGGTCAGCGGTGGGTCAGTTCGAACTTGAGAGCATATAACAACAACAACAATAAAATACAAGAGTTTAATCAAATTCATTAATCAACTCCTTGATATTACATTCTATGTGGTGAACTTGCCTAATCATACACCAGCTACCTAACTGTTTAGACTTGGCAAAGGTGTACAGATAAAAGTTAATCACTGGTTAACAAGAGCTGGGGGAGAGGAGAATAGAGGGAAGAGTGGAGAGTTACTGCTTCAAGGACACTGAGCTTCTTCTGTTGGGAATGATGAAAAACTTGAGAAATACAGAGATGATTGTGGCAGGATGGTGAACACAACTGCTGTTGCTAAAGTCAACTCAGTGATACACTCTAAAATGCCTAACAGGCCCACGTTTGTGTTATACCGCAGAATTCCAGTTACATGAAATGTCTATAATAGGTTTCTTAGTAGATATGAGGGGTGGGAGGAAAGGGGGCAAGGGAGTCACAGCTCAGGAGCAATGAGTTTCTGTTAACTGTGATGGAATAATCTGGAAATGGCTGGAAATGGACAGTGAGAATGGTGCCACAATATGATTAGTCATAATCAGTATCATTGTAATATACATGTAAAGTATCTGAATGAATCCCCAGAGAATTACACTCAGGTTTTTAAAAATCTCCAAAAGGGAACATACTGGATGAGTCCATTACTATAACATTTTCAAAATGAGGATGGAAATGGAGAGTGGGTTGCTGGTTATGAAAAGCATGGGCTGAAATGAGAGAAGACTGTAAAAGGGCAGCAGGAAGAATCCTCGCCATGAAGGAAAAGCTCTGCATCTTGGCTGAGTCACTGTTGTTGTTACTGTGCGCCTTTGAGTTGGAACCAGCTCATAGCTGGCCGTCCAGTGGTTTTCAGAGGTTGTAAACTGCCTAGGAGGAGACTGTCCATCTTTCTCCCAAGGAGCAGCTGTTAGATTCGAACCACCTGTCTTCAGGTTGGCAGTTCAGCTCCTTTCTATTAGGACACCAGTCTACATCCTGGTTGCCATACTGTTCTGCAGATTTTCAAGAGGTTACTGAGGAAGCTATGAAACTGAGTGGACTGTAAAGGGGTTTCTCTACATTATTTTTTACACATCATGTGAATTTTTATGTATTGCAAACTTTAAAATAGCTCAACTGGGGTTGTTGTTACGCGCTGTTGAGTCAATTACAACTCATGATTTAAAAAAAAAATCTTTTCCTCCAAATCGTGACAGTTAATCTGGTAGCCTAGTGGTTAAGAAGTTGCAATGAATGAATGGAAATCCAAAATCTCTGTAAATGTTCATGAAAATTATTAAAAAAATTATTAAAATAAAATTTTAAAAATTGAAAAAAAAGAAAGCAAACACACAATAGAAAAAAAAAAAGTTGCAAAAGGCAACTTTGGTAGGTTCAAATCCACCAAAGGAGAAAGACAGGTAAGCTCCTTCTATGGCATTTACAGCCCTGAAAACCCAGTGGAAGGTCAGCTATAAGTCAGTTCCAACTCGATGGCACTTAACAATGAAACCACCACCTAGAATCAACACAATCAACACAGAGGAGATTTCAGTGTTTGGATTTGCATGGGTGGGAATACAGATGATAAATTATAAACTCTGAAATCATACAAAGTAGTTCCTCTGACCAATATGGTATGCAATTAAATTTCAGTTTTAAAATCAGAAAAAAAAGAAAGGAATTGGAAAACACACAATGTATGGCAAAAAGAAATCTGATCCTGAGGCATGAGACCCTGGGTCTGTGCTGTCTCGGTCTGCTTACTCCAATATTCACCCAAAGAGTTGCAATCCTGGGAAACTTTCCCTGTGCAATAAATTCTGGAAGTGAAGCCTGTCCTTGAATACCCTCCAAATGTCAGTCTTCAAAGGGCCAGACACTGGACAGGTGATAAGAAACCAGAGGCGTAATGATGGGTCCCTGGAGGAGAGGGGGAGGGCACTCAGACACCAGAGCTGTGGGCATGGCTGGCTTGAGGCAAGTAATCAGCCACCTGCAAGGTAGAGGTTTTATTCAACCCAGCTGAGTCAGAGTTAATAGAACCCCTCTGACATCATCTGAACAGAGAACAATGCATTCCTTTATTCCCTCTCCTGCACCTGCACAGAAACCTGCCTCGCTTGTGCTTGAAGGAATGCCCAAGAATACCCATTGGCAGAACAAATCTCCAGACACTGATGTGGTGGCTAGGGGAACTCCATGAGGAGGCAACCACTCTGTCAGGAACGTGAGGGATTATGCTGGCTGGCTGGCTAAACTGACACCATGCCTGTGAGGAAGGAGAAGTTGATGCGTGTCACAGCAAACCCTTGTCCACAATGGTTGTCTACATGCTTCCATTCTTCTGGACCCCCAATAATCAGAAATGATGGATCAGAGCTCTTCATGGGCAGTTATGTCAGTGTTGTTGCTAGAGGTCACCCAGTAGGCTCTGACTCATAGTGACTCTATGAACCACAGATCAAATCCTAGCCTTAGGGAGTCTGGAGAAGCCCCTCCAAGCACCCTTCTCTCCTGAAGCCCCCGGCTTGGGGTGCCTTCTTTCTCCATGGCACAATCCCTGACTGTCGACTTTGCCCTTTTGCCCCCACCAGGAGGTGGAGATGAAGGATGAGGAAAGACTGGGCCAAACTCAGGCTAGGCTGACCCCCGAGCCTGGCTGAGCTTACAAGGTGCCTCAGGTGGGCCAGGAATTGGACCCAGTGCTGAGTTCTGGGGCATTCCTGCATGCCCCCTGCTGTACAATTTCTATAGAGACATGGCATACGGTGGACCTCAAGTTGGCTTGGGGCCACTGCCCCAAGGTGGCCCTGAGACTCCTCGTCCAGAGAGAGAGGTGGGGGCTGGGGTGGTGAGCAGCTCTGAGGGGGCCTTCCCTAAATCCAGCGCTGCTCCCCCTTCTGCGAAAGTGGACAAGAAGTCAGATGAGATTGAAGACAAGAACATCAAAACTCGGCAAAAAGATCTCTTTAAGAGTTTGTTAAATTCAAAACAACTATGAGATACCATCTCACCCCAGTAAAAATAGCAAAATTTAACGGAACAGCAAGCAACAAATGCTGGCAAGGTTGTGGAGAAACTGGAACCCTTATTCACTGTTGGTGGAAGAGTAAAATGGTGCAACCACTGTGGAAGGCGGTGTGGCGCTTTCTCAAAAAGAGTTTGTTAAATTTGGAAAGCAAAAGAGAATCACCTTGGGGTATACCCAAGCTGATGTGGGGCTCACTCTGGGAGTTCTCTTTGGGAAGGTGTTTAGCCAAACAACCATCTGTCAAGGCTCTGCGGCTTAGTTTCAAGAACATGTCTAAGATGCAGCTCCTGCTACAGAAGTGGGTGGAGGAGGGAGACAACAATGAAAACTTCTAGGAGGCAAAACAGAGACTCTCCAGCAGCAGGCCCGAAAAAGCAAGCAGACAAGCACTGAGACCCGAGTGAGAGGCAGCCTGGAGAGCCTGATCCTGCAGTGTCCCAAACCCACCCTGCAGCAGACCAAGCACATGGCCCAGCCACTTGGCCTTGAGAAGGATGTGGTCTGTGTGTGATTCTGTAACTGGTATCAAAAGGGCAAACGATCTGGTGGTGACTATTCCCAACGAGAGGATTTTGCGCCTGCTGGCTCTCCTCTCCCAGGAGGACCAGGGCCTTTTCCTCTGGCCCCAGGGACCCATTTTGGTAGCCCAGGCTAAGAAGGCCCTCACTTTACTACTCTGTACTCCCTGGTCCCTTTCCCTGAGAGGGAAGCTGTTGCCCCTCTCCAGGTCTCTCATGGGAGCTCTCCCATGCATTCCAACTGAATGAAGTGCCTGTTCTTCCCAGGAAGGGGTGGCAGAGGAAAGGGGAAACTTGGAAATAGCCCTGGTATTTGTACTAGGGCTTTTTGGTTTAAGTTCCTAATTCACTAAGGAAGGAAGAAATTTGAGGGGGGAAGGAGAATCTGAAAGGAGTGAAATTTGGGGTAACTGGTTTGAGAGAAAAGGTAGAGTTCAGTGATTGCTCTTGATAATTAATCCCCACCTCATCTTAACTAAAATAAGCCTCACTTTGTTCTTAAATAAAATACTTAGGACTGAGTAAAAAACAAAAAGGAAAAAAAAACACTAGCCTTTAGGACCCCATCATGCTCAAGCCGTCACTATATCGATCGACTCACTGAGGGTCTTCCTCTCTTTTTTCTGACCCAATATAATGTCTTTTTCCCCAAGGACTGGAGCCTCCTGTCAACATGCTCAAAGTATGTATGATGGAGTTTGACTACCCTTGTCTCCAAGGAGCACCCCGGTTACACTTCCTACAAGAGAGACGTTCTTTTCAATACTTTTTGCTACCACCACAATTTAAAGGCTTCAATGATGAAATAACTTGTATTTGCTGAGTGCTCCCCAGCAGCTCAGTCACTGGGCTACATGCTTTATACCCAATTCATGAGCTCCTCTCATCAACCTGGCGGTCAGGCTGCTGGTATTGCCTCCACTCCAGAGAGGAGAAGACTGAGTTTCAGAGAAGTTCTATGGTATACTTATGGCCACACAGTAGTAAAAGGAGACACTGGAATCCAAACTCAAGCCCTTGTAGAACACACAGCCTGAACTTTGAGTAAAGTACCAGGCAGCATCACATAAATAAATCTAGGCCCCGAATACACAGAAAAATGACCAAAATGCCAAACTCGGGGGGCAACAACTCATTGTCATCAAGTCAGCAGTGACTCACAGGTCTTCTGCGGGTGTTCGGAGGCTGTAAATCGTATCAGACGAGATGGACTGTCTGTCTTCCTCAGAGCAGCTGGTGCATTCGAACTAACTGCCTGCTTTGGGGTTGGTAGTGCAACCCTCTCCATACCCCCTAGGCCCTGAAAGCCCTAAAATCAAAGTAGCCACCACTGAGTAGGTTCCATATCATGGCAACCCCTCACGTGCAGAGCAGAAGTGCACTCCCTAAGATTTCCAAGGTTATGGTCTTTCAGAAGCAGATCACCAGGCCTTTCTTTGGAGGCATCTGAGTGGGTCTGAAGAGTCAACCTGTTGGTTAGTAGTCAAGCACTTAACTGACTACACTAGCCAAACAGGACTGTGCGGCAGCTCCCCTCAGCCTCCAAAGGCCCTAAACTCAGCTCAAAGAGGTCAGGCGACAGGTGCTGGCCTTCCACTGAATTCAGCAGCGTTTCTCTCTTCTACCTGGTACCTGAATAGTCAATAAATGATTGTTAGACTGAACTGACCCACAGGAAAAGGGCAGCCGCAGGCTGTGTGTGTGCTGGACAAGAGGCAGAGGGATCCTCTGTGTCCTTATCAGACTGGAAGGCTTGCTTGGCTCTGGACAGTTCTACAAGACAGTCAGTCACACACCCTACCGTGGTGCTGGGGAGGGCAGGGGGCAAAGAAAAGGCAGAGTGAGCCCTAGGGAATCAGGGATGACTTCAGACACAAAGCATGTGGAGAGCCAGTTCTGGAACCTCAGCGGCAAAATTCACAGACTAAACAGTGAGGGAGAGCGAGACTGTGGGAGCTAGTGCTGACGGAGTAAGCAAAGCCACTGCCGCTGCTGGGTTTGCAGAAGCACTCTGGAAAATCCAAGCGTCCGTGCAGGAGCACATCCGCCAACAGGGACCCCGCGGCAGCACACCGCAGGTGTGGGCAGCTCCCTTGCTGCAGGCTGTTGATTTCCTCCTAGTTTCTCAATTAATTCATTCCTCACAGAGTTTGGGAAGGAGCAGAGGCCGGGTCCCCTGTACTGGAAACACCAGGAAGGAGATCTTTGATAAAGGCTCCGTGGCCGCCACTAAATCTGCATCTGGAGGGGTCTGAGGCTGAAGTCAAGGCTGCACGGTCTCCAGACAGTTTGAGATTTACTTATTTCAACTTGGGGAAAGGGGAAGGAGCAAAGAGAGAAGAAAAATGATATTAATGAAGGAAAAACAGCCACGGCCATACTAAAAATACTTCCCAAGCAAAGACTTTTTTCCATGCAAAGCAGCTCTTTCAATTAAGAATGTGTCATTTCCTGGGATATTAAATCCAGATCACAGAACATTCCACTCTGGGACAGTGAGGAGGGTCATGTTCTCAGCCTCCGCCAGCACCAAAGTAACAGAAAGGCGGAACAGTTCTGTGTCTCCACTGTGAGCTAGTGGCCGGCCTGACAGGGGAGCTGCCTCCCGTGAAGGTGTGTGCAGGGAGAGCCTTAGCATCCTCTGTGTGTCCCCAACTCACCTTAAAAGGCACCGTATCTCAAGCCTTACAGTAAGGACTCAGAGGTACCAGAAGTTTGGTAGGGGTGGGGGAAGAAACAACATTATTTGCCACTTGGCTTTGGTTACTGTGATGAAATGTTAATGCCCTTTGTTGCTGTCAGGTGCCATCGAGTCAGTTCTGACCCAGAGCAACCCCATGTGTTAGAGAGGACAGCTGCCCTATGAGGCAGGAACCTGAGGGAGGGTCAGCTGTGAGGCAGTTCTGACTGATCAGCAATGAGTATCTTTACAAAAGCACACTGCCACATACAATTTGATGGGGGGGGCCGGTTTGAGGGAATTTAAAGAATTTGTTCAAATTTGTATTCAAATTTTGTAAATAAACTAGTAGGAGGGGAAAAAAAAGACTATTAGATTTAAAAAAAAAAAAACAAAACAACCCCAAACCAAAAAAACCAACCAAAAACCAAAATTGCATTGCCAGGTCTTTCTCCCATACAACCACGGGGGTGAGGGGGTATGACAGTCAGTTCACCTTTGGGCTAGCAGTCAAGCGCTTTGCCATCAGTGCCAACAGGGCTCCTGCAGTGACCAGTACATCTTGAATAGCCAAAGTCATCTAACAAAAACAGTCTTTGTTCCTCTTACATGCTAGTGTTTAGGAAATGTTAAGGTGATCACAGAGCCCTCACAGCACAGGGAAGGAGTCTGTACGCAAGAAGAGCCTAATAGTTGTCTGTTTCTCTCTCTGGGTCGGGTTGACTCAAGCTCTGGAGAGCGATTTCCACAACAGGCTTTTACAAACATGTAACTAATTTGGAACCTTCTAGTTCTTTATCCCCTCTGGTGGCGTAGTTCACAGGGAACTGTTCTGCTAGCCCAAAGGCTGAACACCTCCATCTCTGATGGTTAGAATCCAACAGCAGCTCTGATGGAGAAAGACGGGCAGTCTCCTCCTGCTATGATCTGAGGCCTCAGAAATCCAATGGGGGCTCACTATGAGTCAGGGTCTACTCAACAGCAGTGAGTTTTGAGTTTTTGAACTCACACCTGAAGCAATTCATTTATAACATAATCATCCTAAAAGCCAGGCAGAGTCTTGTGAAAGGGGAACTGGGGAGAAATTGAAAGGCAAAACGACCTTCAGAGTGAATTCCAGTTCTGAGAACCCCAGTTAGGAACTCAGAGATGACACAAGTCTGGTCCGTCCACATGGTATTTTCAAACAAATGTGGCTCATCGCATTTACAGGCTGAAATTCCAGATAAAAAGAGGCTTCTGACTTCTGCTTTATCACACTGTTATTACTGGGTACTATCCAACTGGCTGCAACACGTAGTGACCTCGTGTCCAACAGAATGAAACCCAGCCTGATCCTATGCCATCCTCACAACCTTGTACTTAAGTCCTTTATTGCAGGTGCTCTGTGAATTCATCTCCTCAAGGGTCTTCCTCTTGTTCAATGACCATCTACTTAAGTGTGCTACACAGGACCACTAGCCCTAACGTGCCAATCTGGCTGGTTCATAGAGCAATCTCTCTCTGGACAGGACACACACTCTCCAGTCCCCCCAGTGGGCCTCTCTGTTCCTCCAATCACACTCAGAGCTCCACCCCCATTTCCTTATCCTGTCACCTCTGAGCATCTGAGGTTGCAACTCCTGGCCTGCTGCAACTCCTGGCCTAGTGCAACCCCTTTTCACTCACAGAGATCTGGCTCATCTCTTACTCTCCTCAAACCCAGCCCCTTTGCTACAGACTGCTGCTATTCCCGCTGTTTCTGGATTTATCCTCAAAGAGTTTGCAATGGAGCAGAGGATGGGCACCCCAGCGGGGCAGATGTGGAAGAGACTTCCAAAGGCTGCTACAACCAAATGGTCTGCAACAGGACGAACCCACTTCCCAGGCATGAGAAGATGCTGCCTCAGTCTCCACCCTTTGTATCCGCAGCCCTTGGTTCAGCTGCCTCTGCTCCCAGCTCTGAGCCCTGTGAGAGATAGTTCTGTCCTTATGGAAATCTCTACCTTCTATGCCTTCTGGTCACCTTGAAGTGGGGACATAAACCCTAATTCACCAAACACATGCATCATGAAGTAATCTCCTTCACTTCAACCAGATGGTGAACACAAGGAGAAGCTACTGATTTCCCTCAACTATATCCCAACTATAAACATTAACGAATTTCTCTCACGATGTCACAGCGCTGCCAGGGAAAGGTATGGTCAATCACAAGATATCAGGCAAGAGAGCTCAGTGATTCATCAATTAGTTTTTCTGTGATGCAGCACTGCACTGTTTACATTTTATTTTGACCACAGTCCTACGAGCTGTGTGGTCTTTCTCTATCTGGATGAGGGAAATGAATACAGAGTATAGTACTCCATCTGTGTATGTCTCCTTCATAGGGTCGCTATGAGTCGCCTGCGACTGACGGCACTTAACAACAACACTCCATCTGTATAGATGAGGGAAATGGCTATTAAGCAAATGACACTATATCATTTCTTGTTTGTTTTTGCCAGCCACTCCCTCTATGCATATTTTCATAAGGGCATTACGCTAATTTATTTTTCCCAGTGGCTATTCTAAAAAACACAGCATTCTTATGAGATGGGAGAAGGGCGTAGCAGGCAAAAAAAAAAATAAATTTAACACATACATTATTTGCTACCAGCTCATCGATGTGGACCTTTGCTTTCCCAGGTGGTGATTCCATCTTCCTCCAGGTTCTCACCTCCCAGGGCTGAGCCCCCAGCTCTACTTACGCTCTGCCATTTGTCTCCTCTACGCTGGCTGCAGTCTTGGACTCCAAGGCACTATTGAAATTGGAGATGTTTTCGGAAGAGTAGAGGCCAGCTGGGTTGTTGTACTGGTTGGTGATGACCCTGGAGGCGGGCGAGGCAGTGAAGGGCATGGCGCTTCGGTTGTGGGCACTTCCTATGTGTAAGATTTCCTGCAGGCAAGGACCAGAGGGGAAGTCAAGAGGAGGCTTCCAACTGATAGTGCAGGCTGAGGGCCAGAGAGTGAGATGCAGGAGCCAAGCTACAGACCTATGGCCCTGATTCCACACTACATTTCAAATGCAAGACTCTTAAGTTCCCACTAAGACACACCACCATAGCTGTGAAGTCTCCTAAAATGGACAAGTGTGTAGGTTCACACCCAAGATTGGTCTAATCTCTACTGGTGATCCCTAAGCAGGGTACCCCTGGATATCTCAGGCTGACAGGATCCAAATCAGAGCTAAAAGCTCTTTCTAGGGCACATTCCAAAAGGATTATGGTACCAGGAGGAGAGGAACTTGCAAAGTCCCTTCAGTCCCAGTGATAACAAGAGGAGATAAATTCCCCAGAACTGAACAGGGTCAGACAAGCGAGATAAAAACGGTTGTTGTGGTCCAAGGTGAAGCAGCTGCTTAAGAGGCACGTAGCTCTCCCTACTCAGGCAGAAATGGGTTAAGAGAAAGAAGGGCTTGTTTGAGCTGGACAGCAACAAAGCTATAATCAGAGAGAAGGGGGTTACCTGTTACAGGGCGGAGCCCAAAGGAGCTGCAGAAATGGACTCTGAGTTCCTCTATCTTCATTCCTGCTCCTCTGTAATTTGAGAAGGCACATCCCACCCCCACCCTGGATTTGCTAGGAGTCTGGTGAATAACAGCTACAGCTTCTTTATCTCCTGGCCTCTTAAAAACACATCCTTTGGGTTTTTTTCGCCTAACTAACCATTTTGTTTTTTTAAATAAAAAAAAAATCACTGCTTTTTGGTGTTCTGACAGGCAGCTGCACAACTAACTCTCCAGTGGTTCGAATCCACCAGTGACAATTTTCTCCCGTGCAATTTACAGCCTCAGAAAACCAGCTTAGGGGACAGCAGGGAGTCACTTCTGACTTGCTAGCTGTGAGTTCTCTACAAAGTGTTTCTGGATCAATCCATGGCTTAACCAGCTGCCACTGTATCAATTCCAATTTCCAGCAACCCCATGTGTGTCCAAGTATAGCCATGCTGCATAGCATGTACACGATGTTCCATGGCTCATATTGTTTTGGGCTTTTTAATTTAAAATAAAATTTTTTATTTTAAAATTTTTATTTTACTTAGAAAGGTTGTATACATTGTGTTTCACACCAGATCTTTCCCTTTGTCCTTCCCCCTCCCCTCTACCCATCCAATTGTATGACCCTATGATTAACCACCACCATCCCTGTCCATTCTCACCCCTCTGCTCCCCCCCCTTGGATTCTCATACATGTTTAACTAGTTATCTATTTCTATAATAATGGTCTTATACATTATTTGTCCTTATAAGATTGAGTTAGTTCACTTAGCATAATGCTCTCTAGTTCCTCCCAAGTTAGGTAGTCATTTACAAAATCATTGCTCCTGCATGCTGCACAGTATTCCATCATGTGACTGGACCATAATGTCTCAATCTGTTCTACTGTCTGTGGTTGGACATTTGGGCTGTTTCCATGTTGTTGCAATGGTGAATAACGCTGTTATGAACATTGTACAAGTCTCCATTTGTGCTTTAGTTCTCATTTTCTGGGGGTATATATTATAAGCAGCAGAATAGCTAGGTCATGTGGAATGTCTATTTCAGCTTTTTAAAAAAAAATTATTTTTATTATTTTTTGTGTATACCATCAAATCTGATCTGACTGGTACAGGAGAAGATTGTCCTTCCTTCTCCAGCAGAGCATCTGGTGGATTCAAATGGTTCACCTCAGGGATTGCAGTGTAGCTTCTTGCCACAATGCCACCAGAGCTCGCCAATCCATGTTCAGCTTTTTGAGGAAACATCAAACCGCCTTCCAGAGTGGTTGAACCACTTTACAATCCCACCAACAACATATAAGAGTTCCTCTCTCCCATGGCTGGTATTTTTGGAAGTGGATTGCCAGGCCTTTCTTCCAAGGTGCCTCTAGGTAGATTTAAACCTCCAATCTTTTTGGTTAACAACAAAAAGAGTTAACCATTTACATCACCCAAGGACTTCTTTGCTAACGTCAACAAACATCCCTTTTCTGTGTTCCTCAAGAAGCTTTCTGAAAGGGGAGCTCTGGTGGCCTAGTGGCAAGAAGCTGTACTGCAAATCCCAGAGGTACACGGTTCAAATCCACCAGATGCTCTGCTGGAGAAGGAGGGACAATTTCCTCCTGTACCAGTCAGATCTGATTTGACAGTACATGCACAAAAAAAATAAAAAAATTTTTAAAAAAAAGAAGCTTTCTGAAACTTCACCTCTCTTAAATGCTCAGGTCCAGGATAATTGCCTTCACAAAACTTCCTATTCTGTTACTCCATTTTTTCCTTCAAATTTTACTAATCTTCAAATCATATACAGGCAACAGAAAATATTATACATAAGAAATAACAATCCAAGAAAAGACAGAAAATAGTTTATAATTAAGGTTTTTCTTCAACAGATCAGAATCAGTAATTTTTTTTCTGTAAAAATTACAGTCAGGTGACACTGTCTATCTCTAGGACCCAAAAGCTAAGTCCAAAAGCAATGTCCACACAGACCATAGACAAAAGCATAATTAGTTAAGAAGAAGAAGAGAAAAAAAAAAACCCTCACAACTCTAAAAATATCAGCAATATTCAAAAAATGGTTATGTTCTTATATAACTACCCAAAGGAATAATACACAGTCATCAATGAGGCTGTGGTCAGAGTGACGACTGTGCAGCCAATTATGGATGGGCAGCCTGGTACTTCTGTCTGTAGTAATGCCCTGTGGGATAGAGGCCACAGCTACAGCCAAGATCAAAATATCTCCTCCTCCATTTCCACCGAAATTCCCCAGAACAGCATGGGGTGCTGAGTACAGAGATGAGTTCTTTTTCTGTTTCCCAAGCCACTGTGTTCGGCCTTGAAAAGTATTAATCTCTCAGAGCCCATTTCTCGCATCTTTAAAATGAAGACAGGAACTTGCTGTGACACCCAAGTATGCCAAGCACAGTGCCTGGCACACTGCAGCTATCTCATCAATGCTTATTGGCTTCTCTCATCTTAGAAGCACAATTCCAATGAGAGTGAAAGGCAATGGGGAAGTAGGACTGGAAATCCTGGTTTTCACTTTATAGAGAATCTTTGAGAACGTATCTGTTTTGTGTATGAAAGGAAGATCTCTAACCCCCTGTGAAAACTGGTCTTTCCAGATGTCAGGCCCGGGTGCTGGAAGGGATGAGGTAATTGTTTGGGCTTTTTATTTATCAGTTTCCAAGGAAACTCAATAATGAGGAAATGCAAACTAGGTGTGTAGCTACCCCAACTTCAGATAAGCTGCAGTGTCAGTTGGCATATCATGAACTAACAGATCTTTTTATTACATACCATAAACTCTGCCCTTTTTCATTCCATTTTCTTTTTTTTAAGATACTTGATATGGAAGATTTTGGAAAACTTAGAGGTACATAATTTGACATTTACAGCTGTTCAAAAGTGTAAAGAATAAAGACTTTCTGGAGTTAAAAAAAAAGAGACCTAATTTAGATTTCAATGTATTTAAGATTTTTTTTTAATTGAAAGCGATCAACCTTCAAAATATGAAAATAGTAACCAAATTATAGACTCTGGATGAAAATTCAAGTACAGAACAAAAGAGAAAGTAAACTAAAATGCAAATGCTTCTCTGAGTTAAGCAAAAACTAGATTTCCAATATACAAGTTAAAACACTATCCTGTCTTGCAGGTAATAAGAGATATGAAAGCTTAACACATTAAAATTTAACATTTACAGTCAATTTAATGAGCTGGCTGAAAGCTCCCAGATAAACTGGAACTAACTGGCTTGTTTTAAGGTTGCCTACAAAACTGCAAGTCTATAGACGGAATTTATAGACTCTCTACCTTGTTTTTCATTTTATGAACTTTCCTGAGAGAACTGTATAGAGTAATATGCTCATCTCAGCTTTGAAATGTCAGATGCAAAATAATCCTCAAAGTGTCTCTAAGGACTCTTAGTTATGGCTTTTACTATATGAATGAAAAGCAAATTTGTACATGACTACTGAAAATTCTAGTCAAGCCATTTAAGAAAATATGTACATTTTTTAGAAAATATGACCTACATAAACTGCTCAATGTACATACACCAGTGAATCAAGAAGGAGCTTTGGTGGCAGAGTGTTTAAAAACTCAGTTGTTGAGGTATCATCCAGTCAGAACCAGAGCTGACCCTACAGGGGGTTTTGAGAGGCAGTAAATCCCATGGCAGGACAATGCTAATCCTTCTCTTAAGAAACAGCGAGTGGATTCAAACCTTGTGCCTATGGGATTGCAGTGCAGATTCTTAGCACTAGGTCACCTAGTACTAATTAAAAATGTTTATAGTTGGAACCCACCAGGTGCTCTGCAGAAAGATATGGCTTAAAGATTACATGCATAAATAGTACAACCTTGAAAACTCTACAGGGCAGCTCTACTCTGTCCTATGTTGTTGTTGTTATGGATCGAGTCGGAATCAACTTCTGATTGACCCTCCGGAAGGTTTTCAGAGGCTTTAAATCACACGGGAGGAGACTGACTGCCCATCTTTCTCCCTGGGAGCAGCTAATGGATTTGAACTCTGGGTTAGAAGAGCAACTCCTTACCATAAAGTCACCAGAGCTCTGTTCTACAGGGATGCTGTATCTCATAATCAACAGAATTAATTCAACAGCCATGGGTCAATACATTGAGTTCAACCTCATAAAAGTTTCTGTTTTTATAAGACGACTGTATATCATTTGGGGTTTCATATCAATTCACCATAAAAATGAAATATTGTCTTGCGTTCCTTTTTTTATTTCAAAAGGAATTCTCATTCATTGTAAGAAATGTCAAAAATGCAAATAAGAAGGAAAGAAATCGATCATCTGTAATCTAGCTACTGACAGACTTCTAAACATGGGATCTTAGAATAGTCTGCCCTCCTAGGAAAATGTGCTTGCTCACAAATTATGCACTGACTCTCTACCTTGTTTTTTAATAATAATTCTCTTATTCCAATAACTTCTAAATTTTTATACCATTTACTTGGCAATTTAAAATTTAGAAATTACTGGTTGAGTATCTGCTGTGTATCAGGCACTAAATAATTTCTAAATCAAGTCTCACAAGAAGTCATGCTTTTACTTATAACAAAAATAGAAATTTCTACCCAAGAAGTTCATGGTAACCAGTTGGAGGGGCACCAGGAAGAGAAGAAGGTTTACTACTCAGTTTCCCCCTATGTCTTTCAGGCTCCAGACTTTGGAACCCAAACTTATTTTTGTACGAGTCCCTCGTATCTGTAATCCATACGGAGCTGTTTGTGGCTCCATTATCCTCCAGTCCTGCCAACCCTGTTCCGTGCAGGAAGGCTTCCACCCGCTTCCCTTATCGCCTTCCGACCACCTCTTTCCAGCCTAGGCCTTGGCGTCACTGCCTGGGGTTTTCCAGCTCTTTCCTCTCAAAGTTTCCTTACGGGAAGAACTGAACATGAGCCAGACCCCAACCATGGCAGGGGCCAAATTCTCTGGGCTGTCTTCTCCTCAGACCTCAGGGGCAAAAAAAAAGAGACTGTGCAGAGCATTATCAAAAGCAGAAAAGAAGCTGCCTGGGAAAAGCAGTGGCTGTGAAGAATAAGTACTTACTTGAGGTTCAGAAGCTAAATTCATCTTGTACGGGTGACGCTTCCCTTCTTCGGTCACCAAAGGGGACCAGATTTTATTACTTTGTTCAGTTCTGCAACAAATGAACAGAGCTGTTGTTGCATTCATGCTAATAAATAACACAGATTAAGAAGAATGGAAACATGTCTCATTATGCATGGAATATTTCAGGCATCCCTGGATTGTGCAGTGTGTGTATACATAGATATATCTTCACATAGATATGTATCTCTTCATATGGATATCTATCTTCATATAGATCTACATATATATCTTCATATAGATATATATCTACATACACATATATGTCCATATAGATATATATCTCCATATAGAGACATATATCTCCATATAGAGATACATATTGTTGTTGTTGTTGATTGCCATCAAGTCAAGATATAGATACATACACACAGAGACACACACAGACACACAGACACAGACACACAAGTGCTACTATGGGCCCTAATGGTATGAAGTGGGTGTAGTGCCATCCCTAAAGCACATGGTTCGAATCCACCAGCTGCTCTGCAGGAAAAAGATGGGCAATCTCCTCGTGTGCAATGTGAAGCCTTTGAAAACCTCAGGAAGGGTCAGTTCTGAGTCAGTTCTGACTCAATGGCATACAACAACAATACATGTTGTTGTTGTTGTTGTTGTTGTTATGTGCCATCGAGTCACTTGCGACTCATAACAACCCTATGTACAACAGCCCTAAACTCCGCTCTGTCCTGTGCCAATCGCACTGTCTCTGACACTCCCATCCCAATTATCCCAGTCACTGAATCAATCCACCTCATAGAGGGCCTTCCTCTCCTGCACTGTCCCTCCACCCTCCCAAGCATGATATTTGTTGTAAATCCTTATGATAAGGGATTTGTTGTAGGGCTGTAAATCTTGATGGTAGGAGATTGCCCGTTGTTAAAAAAACTGACCCTAAAAAAAAAACAAACAAAAATACTGACCCTACAATTAGCAGGCTGACACATTACCCACTATGGGACCAGAGCTTCGTGTGTGTATGTGTGTTTAGATACAACTAACGTATAAATACACATGAATGATAGTGACACTATCGCGTTCCATGGGATAGGGTTCTGAAATGTGTTATGCTCTGACGTGCAGTCACACATCTGATCCTCATGGCAATCCTGTGTCATGGATTATTGTTACTCAATGGCATCTAACAACAACAGTCTTTACAGGAATAGACTTCCAGGTCCTCCTGCAGTGCCCCAAGTGGGTTCACCTTTCAGTTAGCAGCTGAGCTCCTCACTGTCTGCACCACCAGGGCCCCTTACACATAGCAGAGGCACAGGAAGGCAATAAATTCAGTTCATACAGGAACCTGAGCAAAGGGCTCATGATAAAGATCTGCAAAAACTAAGGTTAGTGAGATGTTAAAGGGCAGGTTAGTACAAGATCAGAATCAAGACTCTCAATTTGATCCAGTAGGAAAGAAAACAAAATTCCTTGCTGTGGAGTTGGAAGTGACTCATGGATGCCCCTCCAGTGTGTTTTCAGAGGCTGTAAATCACGAGGGACTGTCCATCTTTCTCTCTCAAAGACTGAATGACCTGCCTTTGAGTTGACAAGTTCCTTAACCATTAGGCCATCAGGGAAACCCAGAAGGAAATAGGGAATTGTTTCGATTTACTGTTAAACTAAATCACTCTTGAAATCTTGCTCTTAAAGGACTCCATCAAAGATTAAGGGAAAGAAGAATGGTAATCAGACCCCAATTATAACTCCTAAAGTCCTCCCCTCACTCGCCAACCTGTTAGGTTCATTCAGCACCTCCTCTCCTTCCCTGAAGCACTACAGTTACACTCAGTACTTATTTAATATGTAGAAGTTTTTCTCTTAGGTTTTGGTAACCTCCTGGCATAGTATTCGCCGTGCAGCACGTGTGGCAGGAGCAGCAACCTAAGTGGATTTTCAATAGCTCCAGGAAGAAGCTTTCATTTCATTATGTCTGACAAAACTCAGCTGATTTTTACTCGATCAAAATCTTTCATTCCTTGTGGTGGATTAAGGAGTTCCTGGGTAGGAAAATGACTAACACACTTAGCTGCTAACCGTAGCGTTGTGGTGCAGGTCTGTGTGGAAATGCCTCAGAAGAAGGGCCTGGTGTTGTACTTCTGAAAAATCAGTATTTGCTTTCAGCCACTGAAAACGCAATGAAGCCACAGGTTTATTCGGACACACATGCAGTCACCATGAGTTGGAGTCCACTTGATGGCAATGGTAACTAGTGTGCTATCCAATAAAAATGCAGATAACATAGAGAAAGCAGCTTGCAGTCTAACTTACAGCAGGAGGGGGGCCCCACTCAAGTCTCATTTCACTGGCCTTTCGGCATGCCTGCAGCGTACAAAGTGGGGAATTAGAGGACCTTAACAGATTAGGAGGAAAAGAGAGCAGTGAGTGCCCTCACCAACTTCAGAAATGATGGACATTCCCACAGGCCTTACCTTACTATGGTGAGAGTCATGTCACCTTGGCAACCCTTGATTTTGTTCTGAGCTTCCAAGTGCGTCATAGCGCTAGTGTCTTCCCCATTGATGGCTGTGATTAAGTCACCGTTACATAATTGAGCATTGGCAGCCTTGCTGTCCAGAGTAACCTAGAGAAGAGGAAAGAGCAAACTATTTGTTACTATTTGTCTCCAAGGAAACCAATGAGTAAGTTGCCATGAAGTATTCACTGATAGGAATCCAAGTATTCAAAAAGAAAGACTGCTAAAATCATGAGTTTAAATAATAACAATCTCTTCTATCTAGAAGGTGCCCTGAAGGCATAGCACATAAAGTATGATCAAAAGGCTGGCAGTTTGAATCCACCGATGGCCCCAAGGAAGAACATGGGAAATCTTTCCCTACTAAAATTTACAGCTCTATATGTACACCCATGTTTATTGTGGCTTTGTTTGCAATAGCAATGAGCTGGAAACGACCCAAGTTTTCATCAACAAATGAATAGATAGAGAAACTCTGGTATATTCACACAGTGAAATCCTGTGCAATACTGAAAAACAAGGAACTCATGAAATATGCCAAATGGATGACCATGGAGGACATTATGCTAAGTGCAATATCTCAGTCACAAAAGGGCAAATACTGAATAGAGCCACTGTTATAAAGCTGGACTGACATCGGGGATGAGGCAAGACAGAAAAGGAGGAGAGGAATGATGTATACTGCATTGAAACAGATAAGGGAGAGAACTGTTTAAAAGGGATATATGATTGGGTATTATTGTCATGACAGGAGTCCAGAATGAAGGCTACATACTGGAGTGGACTTGGGGGGAGGGACTGCATAACAACGAAAGAGTTTTTCTTTTGCTTTTCAAGAAGAGTGAATTGGGGGAGAGGGGGTGGGAAGGGAGAAAAGTGTAACAATGAATGACTGGAAACCTCTGTAAACTTGCATTAAAATAAAAAAGAAAATTAAAAAAAAAAAAATTTACAGCCTCAGAAACCCAAGGGAGGGTTTCTAATGAGTCAGAACAGATTCAACAGAAAAGGGTTCGGTTTGGATTTGGTCTTATATATTTTATGGTCTACAAAAACTATATATATTCTATATATAATCCCATTAAAATTCTACAGCAACCTTTCAGAAAGGAGGCCTCGAATCAGGCCCCATCTCAATTACCAGGAAAAGCAGACCCCATCGCAGTTACTAGGAAAAGGGCTATAAAAGATAAGTGAGTCAGCCAATACCATCCAGCTCACATGTGACAGTCAAGACTTAAACCTTGAGCCAGGCCTAATCGCTGTGCTCTTGAGAACTTTGTTGGTGCCTTACCCCAAGCAAGTAATGACAGTCTCTAAAACCCCTATAGACTAAAGAGAATCCTATGTATAGAAATATCCTCCTTCTGTGGAAATATTCATATAGTCGGTATCTGCACAGAAATACTTAAAACACTAAAGTGTTCCCTTTACACATTTCTCCAGTGGTTGTTTTGCTTGTTCATTTTACGACACGCACACATGACTTGTGTGTTTCGATAAGGCAATACAGAATACTTCCAAATCACATAAGCACATGATGGCAGTGACGTGAACCTCAAGGAGCCAAATGTCCCTTTGGGGAGCTGGAAGAGTGTTTAAAGCAGAGGTCATTTTACCTCACCTTTCTGTATCTCTGATCTGAGAACTAGACTCAAATTCATTGCTGTAAAGTCAAAACCACCCACTGGTTTTCTGGGAGGCTCTGAACTTTCTCCCTCAGAGCTGCGGGTGGGTTCCAGCCACAGGGACCTGCTGCCTGTGGGTGAGCAACACAGCACTCTGTGGACTATGTCACCAGAGCTCCTATGAGCTGAGGGAAGCAGCCTGGAGTCTTGATAAAACAGGGCCCAGCAGAAGACCTTGGACAACCTGCTTCTACTCCTCATCAAAACGGGGCCTCCTGAGGGTCAGTTCTGCTTCATTTCCTCCAAACTAAGAACCTGTCTGTGGGCAAGGTGATCCCCAATAGGGTGGTGGTTCTCTGTCAATGGATCCCTTTACTCTAAAATTGTAGGCCCTAGAATTTTGGGGGAAGTCAGGCCACTAAAGCAAGTCTTCAAACGCATCTGCTTTTTTTTTTTTACATTTTCTGCAGGTTTTTCTTTTTCTTTTATTATTATTATTATTAAATTTTATTAGTTTTCATGAACATTTACAGAGATTTGGGGTTTTCATTCATTCATTGTTGCACTGTTTTCTCCACCCTCCTCCCCAGTTCGTTCTTCTCCCCTCCCATGTCTGTTTTAATTGTCCAATTGCCACAGTGCTTGTCAAAGCCAGTTCTGATTAATCTCCTTTGTCAGTGTGTCCCTTGCCATTCCCTATCACTCCTCCCTGAGAGAGACTTCACCCTGATTCAACGCATCTGCTTTCTGAGCATTGCATGTGGCCTCAATAAACATCGCATTTTACATACAGATGTACAACTACTTTGCCAGTAAATGCAAGATGCTGTTGCAAGGAGTGAACTTCAAACGCATTCTGAAATGGTCCTAAGCTCAGAGTAACTTGTTGCAATTAGCTACTTTCAAGAACAATAAAAACATTATCATCATCTCAAGGTCAGTCCAGGACTTAAAACAACAACAACGACAAAAAAAAAAAACCTTTAACACTAAAAGACCTTTCTTAATGAGAATCCCTGAGACTCCCAGGATCAGGTTGGTGATAAAACCCCACTTCTCGAAGGTTCTGACCTCTCTCTAGAGAAGGTTCCTGACTCTTGAAGGTCAAGGAAAATGAACTCGTAGGGTGTCTCTGGAAGTCTGACCCACAGGCAATGGGCACATTAGTGTGAACAAAGTGGGCCATAAAATCTTGGACTTAAGCCTTGTGAAGAGATGCTGTTTACAGAAGCAGTAATTTCCAGGCTGTCTTCAGCAAGCTGTAAGCACCAAGCCTTCTGGGAAGGCTGGTGTGAGGTGGCCACTGGGGTCCAGTCCCATCACCAGAACCCTGACACCAAGAAAGAGGAGCTAGGTGAGTCAATCCTTGAGGCCCTTCCAGCTCGGATGTGCAAGGACTTTATCAGGAAGAATTCTGCTGGAATGTGGCGGGATGTGGAAACCAGTATGGATACCTTAACCCCTAGCCTTCCTCTCTGGCTTTCCCATCATCTATCTGTTCACCAGAGATCTAACTTTCAGACGATGAAAGCCAATGCCCAGCTGAAGCTGTTTCATCCACTGAAAGGGAAAGGTGGTCACATATGGGCAAGAGGAGGCTGCTAGCATTTTAGCCAAGAAGGGAGAGTTAGGTTCTTGCAAATGAAAACAATGCCTCTCATTTTCGGAACTGAGTCCCTGAGAAGATTGGCTTGCTGTGACTTAGAGTCTATTTGTCTTTTTCAAAAAGAACCCTTCAATTGAAAAAGGAAACTTATGGAGGAGGAAAAAAAAAATCTCCAAAAAATCCCAGCTGTCATCAAGTGGGAGTTGACTCGCAGCGCCCCCGTGTGTGTCAGGGTTAAGTGGGTTTTACAGGTGTTTCAGAAAGCTTCTCAAGGCCCTTCTTCCCAGATCTGAACATCTAGTCTTTCAGATGGCAATTAAGCACTTCAACCTTGTGTACTACCCAAGGATTTGAAATAGGATCCTGTGGTCATTTAATTTCTTAAAAAATTATTTTTATTTTATATTGATTTGCATACGTGTACATTGTGTTTCATCCATATCCATTGTGTTTCGCTCATACACACTGTGTTTCACTCATATCCACTGTGTTTCACATGTTCATCACAGGGTGGCAGAGTGTGGTTGGTGGAGGCTGGAGGGCAGAGAAGGAACTAGGAAAGATCCAACTTAATCTAAGACTGTCAGTCGTTCTGGATTGCTCTTCCTCTGGGAGAGCAGCCTGAATCCAGGAATGTCTGATTAAAGTAGTTTATCGTGACCAAATCAAACAGTGCTAAAAGAAAGACCCCTTAGGAGAACATCAAAGTCATTAGCAGGGCCCATAAGGATCAGGCCTGCCATTCGGCTTCACTGCACCTGCCACCCCCAAACTCTACGAACAGTGGCTCTTAGTCCTTCTCTACTCCAGGGACTTAACACTTGCTTTTTACCTCTGACTGATTAACTGCTTCTCATCTTTCAGAGCTCAGCATCAATGATGCCTCCTCAGAGAGGCCTTCTCTGACCTCCAATCCAAGTTAGTCTCCCCAATCTTCTTAAACACGCTTTCTTTTTCTTAGCACTTAACTGCAGTCTGTTTGTAAATCTACTCTGTGGGTTTCGCTACTTGGTGCTAACTAAATGGCAACCTTGATGTAGGCCGGATGCCATTTGCTTTTGTGTCATAATGTCCCCGGGTGTATGACCTGGCATACGGCTGTTGTTAGGTGAGCTGTGAATGGGTTCTGACTCATCCTGAGCCAATGTCTAACAGAACAGAACACTGGCTGGTCTTGTACCGTCATCCTAACTGTTGCTAGGTTTGAGTCCACTATAACAGTCACTGCATCAATTCACCTCATTGATTCCCTCTTTTTCAGTACTCTCTACTTTACCAAACACGACTATTCCCTGCTGAGAAAACGTCCAAAGTAGGAGAGACTTGTCATCCTTGCTTCTAAGGAACATTCTGCCGGCACACCTTCCAAGGTGGATTTGTTCTTTTGGCAGCCCATGGTATAAACAGCACTAATTCTTCTTTAGTCTTCCTTAATCATTGTCCAGTTTTTATATGCTTATGAGGCCAGTGAAAATGCCAAAGCTAGGGTCAGGTGCACTAAAGTTCTCAAAAAGACACTTTTACTCGACTGCAAGTTAAAGCCCTTTCGGAGGTCTTTCCAGAAGCTTTGCCCAATGCAACACAGCTCACCTGACTTATTATCTGTTACTTCCATGCATGTTGCTCAGGGATCCAAGTATGAGGAGATCCTTAGCAACTCCAATTTTGCTTTTAGAAGGCAACACTGTGGTGTTGGCATATTAATGAGTTTTTCTCCAATCTTAGTGTGAGTTCTTCTTCACAGAGTCTGTATACTAAGTCCAGAACTAAGCATCTAATAATGGCTCCAGAAACATTTTTATCAATGTTAAGTCTGACCCTGTACAATACCAGTGTTGGCAAACATTTACTCGTGCGGCTTCATTTTACCCTTTAAAACGAGTATTTCAATCAGACTCACAACCTCGTCTCTCAGTACTGCTGTCCTGAAACATGACCACTCAGAAAATTAAGAAAATGAAATTAGGAAAGTATGATTTGTGAAGATTATGAAAATCAAACATTTTCTTTTGCTTTTCTATGTTCAGCCATGAGGCACAATGACATTCCCAGCAGTAGGTTCAAAGTGTTCTGTGGGGGAGTAATTTCTGCTTAAGCTCGTCCCAGTAGGTGCTGGGACAAGCTACAACCAGACTTTAGAGCCCTGAGCCCAAGTATTCAGGGCCTGGCCATTCAATCTTTCAGTTTGTGCTTTCTTTTTAGTTTTTAAACAAAAATGAAAAGAAGCCAAAGGACATCTTGGAAAGTCACAAGACAATATCATCAGATGGACTTGGATGGGATCATTTGTAAACAGATTAAGTTCACATTCTTTCATGAGACATCTTTTTTGAAAATTGAATTTAAACACATAATGGACGTGCCTTTCAAAAGTCTTTCCATATCCCGCCTTCCTGGTAGTAAAGAAGCTAAGTGCTGGGCTGCTTAGACAACGACCTGCAGTTCGAACTGCTAGCTGCTCCGTGGGAGAAAGATGTGGCAGTCAGCTTCCAGAAAGGGAACAGCCTGGGAGGCCGTATGGAGTTCTACTCTGTCCCAGAGGGTCTTGGGTTAAGGTGACTGTCATCCGCCCTGGCCTTCCACATAAGCATCAAGAGTGTCACAGTCTCCTGCTGCTGGCTTGGGAGCCCAGCTGATTTGTACTGAGCGGGGACCCAATAAACCCACCCCTTACAGAACACTCCAATCACAATACAGGCTAAAAAGGATCTCAGGAAAGAACCCGGAGCTCCTCTCTAGAGTGGTGGACTCCAATTCTTGCTAAGCATTTATTATTCATTGCAATTACAGTATAGCAAGCACTATGAGTACTTATTATTTACTCACACAGAGATGACCCTCCCGTGAGTGTTCAGAGGTTATAAATCACATGGGGAAAGACAGCCCATCTATCTCCAACAGAGCCACTGGTGGATCTGAACCACTTCCAGCAGTACTGCCTTTGGATTAATAGCACAACTCCATATAGACTAAGCCACCAGAATGCCTTTCTGATTTACTGGGCCCGGTTTCAGTGTCTGCTATGGCAACCTTTTCTAATCCTCAAAGTGACACTGAAAATCAGTCGCCATCATTTCTGTCTCCTCGAGACCTCATGTATGTCAAAGTAGAACTATGCTCCCCAAAGTTTTTAATGTTGATTTTTTTTTAAGTAGACTACCTGACCCTTCTTTGAGGTGGACTCAAACTTGTAGCCTTTTGGTTAGCAGCCAGCGTATTAACTGTCTGCACTACCCAGGACTCCGTGTGCACCAACAGAGAGGAGGAGAGACAGCAGGTAAGCAGCTTGCCCAAGGCTGCACAGTTGTGAAGTGTCAAGTCCTAGGGACTTCCGACTTCATACAACACTGTCCAAATGCAATACTGTCTAGTCTCATTTCCTCCTGACCATCAGAACAAGCTCATAATGAAATTGGCTCTCATTTCTAAGATAAAAAGCAATCTTAACACTCTTTTTAAAAGTACATGTAATGCTCAATGCACAGCCTTGATCTTCCACACGCCTCTGCCCTGGAGACCATATAACTAGATGAAGCACTACTGCCACGTGAGGATAAATGGGTTGAAGCGCAATTCCCACCACCTCTCATTCACTCAGGTCTTGCTGGCCCTTGGGTTCCCAGGACTCCCTGCTTCTTGGAGCCGGACTTATATGACCTTTTTGTAAACATAAACCAAAACCCCCTGCATTCGAATCAATTCTAAGGGATGGCAACTTGGCAGGATGGACTCCAACTGCCCCTTGGGGTTTCCAAGGCTGTAATCTTTACAGAAATAGACTGTTCTATTTCCCCTGTAGAGTAAGTGGTGGGTTCTAACTGTCGGCCATTTGCTTAACAGTCCGGCACTTAACCACTGTGCCAGCAGTGCTCCTGCTTGCTCACTCTCTCTCTGCGGAACGTTAGTAATCAATTGTTAAAGGCTTTGCCTTGCTACCAAGCTCCGAGTGCAGAAGGTGGTTTCTGAAGAGTTTCCATTCACGTCTATGGCTCCGATTTGATAATTGCCATCTAATCAATTCCAACCCCTTGTGTGCAGAAAGACTTCTCCATAGGGCTTTCAAAGCTGTGATATTTGGATACAGATTACCAGATTTCTTCTCTGAGGTGCTTCTGTGGGGTTCGAACTGACAAGTTTTCAGTCAAGAATAAAGTGCTTAAACTCTGTGCACCAACCAGGGGCAAACACAATCATGACAAATTCCGCCCCCACCCCACCCCCAGCTTTCTTTAACTTACATAGAAATAACGTATTAACACACAGAACTGGATTCAAACCGACTGGCCATGGAAAATAAAAAGACAAGCTTCCTCCTCTGTGATAATATCATGTGTCTATTTTTTCTGTGTTATCACTTATTCACTCACCAGTTACTGATGACATACATTCTGAAAGACAGTGTAGCTTTTTGATTGAAATGTGACTTTTGGACTCAGACTACTGACTGAAGATTGAGTCTTGCCTTTTCCACTTATGAACTAAGTATCCTTGAACAAGCTACTTCAGCCTCTGTGTGTCTTCCTCTTCTCATCTATGAACTAGAGATGATATAAACAGCACTGACTTCATAAACTGCTGGGAAGATTAAATGGAATATTTAGGCAGAGCACACTGGCAGAGCTGTGCAAATGTTGGCTACTGTAAAGCAATGAACTCCAGGGACCCTACATGGCACTGGAATACAGGGGTGAAAAGCAAGGTCCTTGACATCAAGGCGTTCTCGGTATCCTGGGGAGAAAGGCATGCACACCAGCTGTTAAGTGCTAGACTAGAAGCAAACCAAGAGGCTAGGAAAATACAGTTGTACCAAGAATATATATGTACCAAGGAGGGCTCCCTGGAGGAAATGCTGCTTAAAAGTGTGCAAAGGCACAGAAGGAAGTGAGAGAGACCAAGCCAACTTACAGAACAGCATGCGGGCTGGTACGGATCAGACACAGGAAGTGAAGGGTGGGTAAGGACGAGGATGAAGCTGCAGACGTAAATACTGTTGTGGTGGTGGTTGTTAGGTGTCACTGAGTTGAGTAGAGTATGATCCATGGCAACTCTATGAACAACAGATCTGAATCCTGTCCTGTCCTGAGCTCTCCTCACTGTCTCTGACACCCTCAAGCCCGTTGCTGCAGTGACTGTATAAATCCACCTGGTTGAAGGTCTTCCTCTTCTTCATTTCCCTCCACCTTCCCAAGCATGTTATCCCTCTCCAAGGAATAACCTCTCCTAGCAACATGCCCAAAGTATGTAAGATGAAGATTCATCACCTTTGCCTCCAAAGAGTACTCTGGCTCCACCTTCTCCAAGACATATCTGGTCTGCTTTTTTGTTCTGGTTTTTGGGGGGGTTTGGCAGTTCACAAGATATTCTGTATTCTTCTCTAACACCACAATTAAAAGGCATTAATTCTACACGTTCAATGCAATCCCAATACAAATACCAATTTCATTCTTCGATGAGATGGAAAAAGCAATCTCCAGCTTCATTTGGAATGGAACAAAGCCACAAATAAGCAAAGCACTCCTTAAAAATAGAAAAACGGTAGGAGGCATCTCACTCCCTGACTTAAAATCCTACTACACTGCCGTGGTAGT
>NW_006399756.1:36118123-36143316 GCF_000299155.1 Elephantulus edwardii | reverse complement strand
TGTGTACCAATGAGGGAGTTTTTCTTTTGCTTTTCAAGGAGAGGAGCAAATGGGGGGGGAGGGGGAGGGGTTTGTGTAGGGAGAAGGGTGCAACAATGAATGAATGGAATTCCAAAATCTCTGTAGATGTTCATGGAAATGAAAAATAAACTAAATTTTTTAAAAAGGCATTAATTCTTCTGTTATCTATAGTCTCTGTCCATATATCAGATGTATAGCAAGTGATTAAAAAGACCATGGCCTGAATCAGGCACACCTTGGTCCTCAAAGTAACATCATTGCTCCTCCATGAGCGCTAAGAAGGTTGTACTTTATCCAGAAAGTGCTGGGGACCAGCAAAGGATTTTCAACACTGTGTGTGAATCGACTGCCTAGCCACTGCCAAGAACCCACCACTGAGCCTTAACTCTGCTGAGATTAGGGTAACTCTATCTGACAGATATCCTCTAAAGGCAGTTCTCAGCCGCAGAACCATTCAAGGGGTCACACAGCCAGCCCAGAAGGTCAGCCATTCTGAGTTGGCATCCTCTGTGGACCATTCAGAAGGGAGTCAAGCCCCCTTAAAATCATGTTCTAATGACAGCCAGAATAGAATCTATTTAAACTCCCTTGGCCACAGATAAAAGGTGGGGTCACTAAATAGACCCCATCCACAATCTTGGTTCTCTGTTTTGTATTGTTTGAATTTCATTTACTTGCCAACTTGTTTTGTACATGTCGGTAGATATGACATAAAATTCTAGTTTCTCAGCTTCTTATGAGAAATCAAAGATTTGGCATAGCTTCCCCTTCCCACAAGACAACAAGTAGCTGATGTGTTTCTGCCCTCTCAAGAAAAAGCGTGCACTCTGTTCTTAGCCACAGAAGCCCCACCCCACACTACTACCCCCACCTCCCAATGTAGAAACCTGGTATGAGTGGCTATTTACCATCATCCTTGAAGCAGTTAATTTTCTTATTGCCTAGCCCCCAATTTAAAATTCACTTATGTTGCTTCCCGGTGTCTTCGCGTAAATGAGCTTGTTTAGCTTATTTAGTTAAAAACTTATGTACATCTTTCGTATTAAGGAGCTCTGGTGGCACAATGCATTACATATTGCACTGCTAACCACAGGGTCAGCAGTTTGCATGTTCCCATGGTTCCAGAGGAGGAGGGACAGTCTGCTCCCATAAAGATTAACAGCCTTGGAAGCCCCATGGCTGACTGCCAGCATTCAGAATCGACTCCATGGTAGTGGGCTTGTTTTCTGGGTTGTTTTGTTGTGTGTGTGGTTTTGTGTTTTGGTTGTGTGTGTGGGTTTTTAAATGACTATGATTACCGGATAGCAAGTGTGCCCAGAAATCTATTTTCCAAACATAATAATAAAGAAGTCCCCATTTCATTCTCAAAAGCATCCCAGTCTACATGATAAATTGTACTGTCACCCTTTTGACAGTGTTCTGATTCTTAAAACAAGTATGTTTCTTCAAATGGCTTAAACAGTTCTGACTCAGAGCTTTACTTCCTAATTTTTTAAAAGGGGGAGGGAGGGGTTCTCTACTCAGAAGGTTCTCTGATTTTTACCTGTGGGGAATCAATAATACAGGCTGATCTCCTGAATGGTCACAGAACACTGTAAACCTTGTCCCTTCAGGTGTCTAAACCAAATGCCAGTAATTGTCCTGACTCGTCAATAATTCAGAGGAGAACTTTGATTATTTGCAAGGATGAGACCACAGTTTTGGGCTGGGGAAGGAAGGGGTGGTGTTTAATACACAGCTAAATACCCATAATCCTCTCCAAATCTACGGAAGCAGGGTCTACAAAATAGGGCACAGGAATCTGTTTTAAAAGTTTCTCAGGTAATTCTGCTGTTCATAAGCTTTGAGAAGACCAACAAAAGTGGCTAACTAGTCCTTTTTTCCGACCTCTCTCTCTGCTGACTGATGATAACAAATGAACAAATAATACTTGGACTCTGAAACCTCAGCTTCCCGGGAAGCAACTTTAAAATGAAATGTCCACTAGCACAGTTTTTCTGTACCTGTTTACCAAATACAAGTTCCTACTGTCCTATTCAACATCCCTGAAGGTTGTGTCAATGGAGGACCGCAGAAGCATCATTTCATTCCAGATGTCTAAATAATTCAACATGGTTCTTATTTTGCTTTGGCCAGAAAACAGACAGTGCAATGTAGTGTGCAATTACAGAAACCAACTACTTTTAAGTTCCTGGAACATCTTTCTCTCTCTGCTCTTACAAGCCCCAATTTATTGTTAAACCTTATTATTTGTTAAATCTTGTGTTAAAATACTAGAAATATGTGCTTTGGTATTACAAGACAGCTTTAAATCCTCCCAACAAAGGGGTGAGGTAGACAGCACAAATGATGACAGCTGTAATTCAGCATTTTACAAAGCAGGGCTGGGATAAAGACATTGGGAAGTCAAGTGCAACTTCAGTGCCATGTGCCTTTTAGGGACAATCTCAGATGATCCAGTGGGTGTGTCAAGGTGTTTAGGTATGAATTTCAAAGATTCTGGCAGGCAGAAAGAGCCAGATCCAGTCTAGCAGTGTGGCATTTAGATACAGAATCAGAACTCTTCGTATCTCCTGATTGACTGGAGTCCTCACCATAGCATAGCAAGCAGAGAAGGATGAGGAAACTGGCCTGAAAACCCCAAGAATGCTGTAAAGTGCTCTTGGTTATTCTGTAACCAATCTGCCAGTGACTGGAGACAATAAATTAGGGTTCAAATGATTATAGATGAGCCATGCCTTAACTCAACTCATGCAGGGAATAAGAGAAAGCTTTTAGTATTTGTACTAAGAATAGCAATTCAACTAGAAAGACTTCCTGTCAGTATGAATGACCGATCACAATTTCTTAGGTAAGGAGGTAATTTAAAAAGCAGGTAAGGGGGGGGAGGGGGGTGAAATCTATTTTCTCAAGTCTCCTAACATCCTCTGTGAACTCTATGTGGTTAAGTTGTTAACGTCTCTGATGAGGCAGTGGTGGCTCATAGAATTCTCACTTTCCACGCAGGAGAGCCAGGTTTGATTCTGGCCAATGCATCTACCATCTGTCTTTTAGAGGAAGTTTGCGTGTTGCTATGATGCTGAACAGACTTCAGAGGAGGTTTCAGACTAAGGCATACCAGGGAAAAACTCTGGTGTTCTACATCCAAAAACCAGCCCATGAGACCTCGATTGGTGACACAGGTCCAATCCAAGGACAATCATTGGGGATGGTACAGGGCCACCAGTATATCTTTCTCCCTTGACTCTGAAGCCAAAAACGTAGCAGCCAACAACCACCACCCCTAACTCAAACCCTAACTATTCATTAGACATGTAACCTTTTCCCTGTCTTGGTTATTTGTAAAATGAAATCTGTAACAGTAGCAATTTCATTTGGTAATCCAAAGGGCTAAATTAGATAATATTGTAAAGATTTCAGAGCAATGCCTCTCACACAATATGCTCTCAATATATAGTAGCCACAATTTATTTTTCACTTTTTAAAATTTTTTTAATTGATATTTTAATGAAAGTTTATGGAAAACTTGGATTTTCAATCATTCATTATTGCACATTTTCTTCTCTACCACTCCCAGTTTGCTTTTCTCTTTAAAATGATTTGTTCATTGTTCCACTGTTCCCTTCTTCTCTTGCACCCCCCCCCTCCCTGTCTACTTTGCTATGCACCTCTTATGTTGGCCTGTTATAATGCAAATACTACCATGAAAATCATATGTTCTTTTTAAACAGTTCTTTCCCTCATCTGTTGCAATGTTTCAAAGTGATCATTATTTCCCCCGTTTTTCTCTTAGCTTCCCTCCAACCCCCTTGTCAGTTCTGTTTTATGGCATTATGCAATATTTGTCCTTTTATGACTGAGATATTTCATTATGTCCTCCAGAGTCATCCATTTTGTGTGGTATTTTATGTGCTCCTTGTTTTTCAGGGCTGTGTAGTATTCCATGGTGTGATTATGCCACAGCTTCTAGCCATTCATTTGTTGATGGGCACTTGGGTTTCTTCCATCTCTACTGTGAACAACACAGCAATAAATAACATAGGTGTACATATATCTGTTTGGGTGGCAGTTCTGGTTTCTTTAGGATATTTTCCCAGTACTGGAATTGCCGGGTAAAATGGTATTTCTATTTCTAACTTTTTGAGAAAGCGCCATACTGCCTTCCATGGTGGTTGCACCATTTGACACTCACTCCAACAGGGTTCCAATTTCTCCACAACCTCACCAGCATTTGTTGTTTGCTGCTCTGCTGAACTTTGCTACCTTAATTTTTTTAAATGTTGTTGTTAGGTGCCTACTGACAATGGCTCATAGTAACCCTACGAACCACAGATGAAAACCTTGCCCTATCCTGGACCATTCTCACCCTCTCTATCATGTTCAAGTCCATTGTTGCACATGTCAGATTTTCCTTTCTTTCACTGACCCTCTACTTTTTCCAGCATAATGTCTTTTTCAAAGAACTGTTGCCTGCTGAGAACATGCCCAACCGTATGTGACAGATTTTCACCATCCTGGCCTCTGAGGAGCACCTTGGTTGCACTTCCTCCAAGACAGATTTATTTGTTCTTTTGACAGTCAAAAGACTATTCCATACCCAGTCAACTCCATAATGCAAAGGCATCAGTTCTTTGTCTGGCTTATTCATTATCCAAACTTAACATGCGTATGAACTAACAGCTCTGTTCTGGAGAGGGTGAAACCAACCCACTCTTTGGAGACAAGGATTTTGAGACTCTGTCTCACATATTTTGGGTGTGTAGCCAGGAGAGACCAGTATTTGGAGGATATCATTCTTGAAAGGGTCGAGGGATAGTACAGGAGAGAAAGATCCTGGATGAGATGAATTCACATAATAACTTGGGTTAATGAGGATAGGTGTGTTAGAGACACCGAGACTCGTTCAGGACAGAGCAGGGCTCTGAGCTATTGTGCACAGGGTCGCTATGAGTCATAGTAGACTCGATGGCACATAGCAACAATAAAAACATGAAGCAACTGAAGTGCCACACAGCTTGCATTGGGTACACATTAGTCTTTAAACTGACACCCTTGCTCTTTTCCTAACCATAATGCTAGGTTTTCTATATGTGTCATCTCAATCCTCTCTATATCCTTTGAATGCAAGCTCTACTGTTTTCACTTTACACATAAGCAAACTGGAATTTTAGAAACAAACATGCTCATAGACACACAAGCTAATAACTGGACAGCACAGGGTATGAATCCAGATCAAGCTGATACTAAGACTGCATTTTCTCATGACATCAAGCTATCTTTAATTCCAACGTGCTGCAATAAAAAAATATGACAAAGTGTAATGCAACAAATTCTAAATATATTGGCCATACAAATTTATAAAATTATAAATTATATTTATACTATAGAATTTATAAATTCTAAAATGATTGGCCAATTGGTTTCAAGACAAGTTATGTGAATGGATAAGGGTAAACAATGCTGACTTCAGGGGAGTACGACTGGGAAGGGTGTGGAGAAGGCTTTCACCTTTATACATACACGCTTTAAAATTATTTAAGCTTCTTATAACAAGCATGCAGTTTTGTCGTGGAGACGTTTTATTGAAGTGTAACACCCTAGAAAAATACACATATTGCATGGACGCAGCTGGGTGGATTCACAGAAGGAGAACACACCTGTGGAACAAACATCCGGTAAAGAACACCTCACCTTCTAACATCTTACTGACCCCATGCCCCTGCTTATCCTCCCTGCAAAGGCTGCCATGACCTTGACTGTAAATTAATTTGCATCATTACTTTCATATGAATGGAATCATAAAGTATTTAACCTTTCCTCTCAGCTCCTTTCTCTCAATACCTTGAAGTGGAGGGTGTGTGTGTATTACATCACATAATTAGAAAATCATCCTGTTGACGCTGACTCCTAGCAATCGTACAAGACAGAACGGAATCGTCCTAAAGAGTTTCCAAGACTGTAATCGTTATGGACACAGACTGCCACAGTTTTCTCTTAAGTTGCTGCTGGTAGGTTCAAACTGCCATCCTTCCAGTTTGCAGCTGAGCATTTTAATCCTGATGCCACTCAAATTTTCATTGCCATCGAGTTAGTTCTGACACACATAACCCTATTTGATATCATAAAATGCCTCATAAGTTTTCCAAGGCTATGAATGTTTATGGCAGCAGCAGAGGACCTCATCTTTCCCCCACTGAGTACCTGGTGGGTTTGAACCATCAACCTTTCAGTTAGCACCCAACACTTAACCCACTATGCCACCAGAGATCCTCATGTAACGACATCATCCTTTATCTATAAACTCCTCTCCTATTAAATATTTTCATTAATTACGGTTACTGTGAATAATAATTCTTTGAAAACTCTTGTCATAAAATTCTCTTATTATCTGAGGTATTCTAGTGGCACAGCACATAAGAGGATTGAACTGCTAACCAAAAAGCTGTGAACCTTAGTGGTTCGAATCCATCAGTGGTTCTGGGGCAGAAAGCCAGTCTCCTGTCATTACAACTTACAGCTTCGAAAACCCAATGGAATGTTGCTAAGAATTGGACCCAAAGTTGGAATCAATTAGATAACAGTGAATGAGTGCACGAGACACATTTCTATGGCATAGACAAGCAGGAGCAGAATTTTTGGATGGGTACTATTTTCAAGACACAGATGTGAATGGCTACTGCATCATTCAGCTTTAATCTATGTGTATGCATCTCGGCTAGACACATTTATCTCTATTAGGGACTCTGGTGGTGCAGTCCGTTGAGAGCTGTGCTCCGAATCCTAACGTGCCACTTCTCTGGCAGTTAGAACCCACCCGCAGCATCTCAGGAAGAGATGAGCAATCTCTTTCCATGTGATATACGATCTCCCAAAAGCCTGCTGGAGGGTCAGTATGAGTTGGTTCTGACTGAATGGCAGTGTGAGAGAGCTACATCCATACTGTATCATTTGATATGAACAGACTCTAAAAATGAGGCCCTAAAAAATGAGGTCTCAGGAACTTTATCTCCGAAAAGGCCACTGCTTCCTTCAGGAAATCATTCTGAATGTTCACGGCCTTTACTACACAGGTTCCCAACACACATGACAAGGTTCTCAACAGACCTCAGTTCAGGAGGATGGTCCCACTCACCAATGAGAAGCTGGTAACAAGGTGACCACTACAAAGGGTACAAGGAGCTTTGTTTGGGACAGGGCCATAATCTGCTGGGCACACAGAGATTCTGTGTACTGCCCAACCATCCTCATTTGCTACTGGGGGAAAAAAATCCTCCAAATATCTTCATTTGCTACAAAAAAGAAAAAAAAATCCCCAAATAATCCCCTTCTAACAAGCTATTTAGGCAGGACTTTCTCAAGTTTACCTTTCAACTCCTCTCTTCGGTTTTCCACTGTCCACAAGGACACAGTATTTCAGAGTTGGACTGCCAACTCTCCCAGGTTATCTCCCGGCTTTTTGGAGAGAATCAAGCCAGAGAGGGGCTGCTTTCTAGGCTGTTCTGAGATCAAGGGGCATGAGGGCTGAAGTCACAAAGCAGCTGGAAGGCCACCTGAGCCCCCCCTAGGGGCATGGGGGGGCTGGAAAGTCCTCGCCCTGATGGGGATGCCTGCACTCCCATTATTCTTTCTCAGCACACTGTGGTGTTTCATTATTAACAATGAAACACTAATGACCTTCAACAAGATCTATGGACACAATGACTGTAACGGCCTGAGCATGCTGCTGGAGACAGGGAGGATGGCACAGTTATAGGGCAAGGTTCTGATCTGCTGTTCCTCCCGTTCCTGTGAGGAGCAGTCAACTCGATGGTGCATAACAACATGTCCAGGAAGCAGAATACAGCAGCTCAAACCTAGCCTGGGAATCTGTCTGTCTGATATCAACGTTCAGCTCGACAATCTGTTGACTACGTGCCCTGTGTCCTAATGTCATAGGTTGTGGGGAATAGGGGGGGAAGGGCAATGCAAATGCCTGACTAGCAGAGAATCAGCTCAACCCATCATCACTGAGTCAGTATGACTCACAGCTGACCTTCCAGGAAGTTTTCAGAGGCTGTAAACTGCACAGGAGGAGACTGCCTATCTTTTTCCCTTTTTTCCCTCAGAGCATAATTTGCTACCCACAAGGCTACCAGAGCACAGAGGAGGCACTCAGAATATGTTAGCTGCTAGTAATCTATTATTGTGGCACAACAGTTGAGACCGCAGGCTCTGAAATCAGACGGCCTGGCCCAATTCCAGCTCTATCACTCACAAGCTGAGCACACTAACAAAGCCTGGCCACTGACTCCTGAAAATCCTAGACCTAACTACTAACGGAAAAGTTGATGGTTCAAATCTACCAAAAGGTTCCTGGAAATAAAGGCCTGGTGATCCACTTCCCAAAGGTCAGTCCTGAAAACTTTGGGGAGTTTCTGCTCTGTATGAGCTGGAATGGTTTCAATGGCAATGAGTTTTATTTTGGTGAGGCCTAAGCAAAAGGCACTGCCTGTACCATAAAGCTATGCAGCTCCTGAAAAAGGCTTCCAGCAGACAACTCCTCCAACTCGGAGTGTCCCCTTATCTCTGGCCCCACCTCTTCCTGTGCTTTGTCCGTTGCTGGGAGAGAAAAACAGTCAACATAAATGGGGCTCAAATTTGGCCTGGGTGTGGAGTGGGTTCTCTGAAGGCTTCCCTTGCAAGTAACAAGAGGAAGTAAGGCATTGACATGGGAAAAACAAAATAAAACTCAAGGAGATGGACAATTACAGATTCTGAGTTGGAAGTGACAGAACAATCTCAAGGTGGCTGGTAACCATGTATCTGGATCATCCAGGAATCTTGACATGAAATGTTGCTGTTGTTGTTGTTGTTAGGTGCTGAGTTGAGTAAGTAGGACCCAAAGTGACCCTATGGACAACAGATCTGAACCCTGTCCTATCCTGTGCCAACCTCACTGTCTCTGGCACACTTAAGCCCCATCATGGATTGATTGCTGCACTGTGTCAATCCATCTGGTGGATGGTCTTCCTCTCTTTTGCTGACCTTCCACCTTTCCAAGCATGCTTTCTCCAAGAAAATGATGAAAGCTAGTTTATGCCCATTAAACTAGAAAATCTGGTTTGAGGTTCCAAATTTATTCCAGTAACATTGAAAATAAAAAGAAACTATTAATAGACAAGCACACACACATATGATCAAAACCACATTCTCTATGAGCTTCAGTGAGGGCAGTCAGCGGTGGTTCTGTGGTAAAGTTCTTCCCTTTCATGTGGGAGACCTGGGTTCACTCCCAGCCGGTCTGACTTCCATGCAGCCAGCACTGGTCTGTCAGTAGAGGCTTGCTTCTTATCATGACGATGCACAGTTTTCAACAGAGCTTCTAGAATAAGACACACTAAGAAGGCCCGACCACGGACTCCTGAAAATCAACCAATGAAGACCCTCTGAATCACAATGGTCTGATCTACAACTCATCATGGGATGGTACAGGACTAAGCGATGTTTTATACTGCTGTAAACATGCTCACCATGATTCAAGGGCAGTCTCAACGGCAGCTAACAAGACAATTCTGCTTGGAAACACAGCAAAGCTAAGCTACGGTGTTCATAAACTTAGGTGGCAAAACTATAAAGCAAGGCACAATGACCATTAGTCAAAGATTATTGCTGCTGTTGTTACATGCCGACAAGTCAGAATTAACTCATAGCTGACCCACCACTGAGATTTTGGAGGCTGGAAACCGCACAGGAGTATATACTTTAATAATAATAATTAAAACCCTTGGTACAAGCAGTCAAAAAATAAGGAGACGCATTGCAATGGGAAAATCTGCAGCGAGGGACTTTCCAAATTATTGAGGAGTAGTGATGTCAGTTTGAGGACTAAGGTGCGTGTGATTCAGGTCCTTCCGATTACCAGCTATGCATCCGAGACCTGCACAATGATGAAGGATGACAGAAAAAGAATTAACGACTTTGAGCTGTGGTGTTGGAGAAGAGCACTGAACATTCCATGGATGGCCAAAAAAATGAATAGATATGTCTTGGAGAGGATGCAGCCGGAGTGCTCTTAGGAAGTAAGAATGATGA
Organism: Elephantulus edwardii; assembly: GCF_000299155.1. Taxonomy (NCBI): domain Eukaryota; kingdom Metazoa; phylum Chordata; class Mammalia; order Macroscelidea; family Macroscelididae; genus Elephantulus; species Elephantulus edwardii. The sequence continues at coordinate 36,133,224 of NW_006399756.1, read as the reverse complement.
GGCTTTGCCTCACATACTTTGGACATATTGCTAGGAGGTGCTATTCCTTGGAGAGGGACATGATGTTGGGAAGGCTGGAGGGTCAGTGAAGGAGAGGAAGACCCTCAACCAGGTGTACTGACAAGATGACTCTTGAGCAATGGGTTCTTGTATGTCAGGAAGTGTGAGGATGGCGCAGGACAGGCCTGGTTTCAGATCTTTTGTTCACAGGGTCACTATGAGTCGTGCTCGACTTGATGGCATCTAACAATAACAACTTACCGCACAGGAGGAAATTTCCATCGTCTTCCTACGGAACAAATGGTGGGTATGAACATCGTACCTTTGGATTGACAGCTTGGTTCCTTATGTTTTAGCCGCTTCCGAGGGGCTGGCAATGCTCTATTTCTTATGCTGGGTGGTAATTATACAAGCGTTTGCTTTATAATCATTTCCTCTGCATTTATGTTTTCTAGCATGTTTGTATTTGTGTTTATTTTACAATTTGAAAAAAGTTTAAAAGAGAAAGCTTTCAAGTACACAAGATCAGAGAGTTATATTCAGAAACCATAGCAGTTTAATAAAAATTTATGCAAGAGAAAGCAATCATTGTTGTGGTTGTTATGTGCTGTTGAGTTGCCTGTGACACATAACAGCAGCTCTGAATCCTGTCCTGTCCTGAGCCAGTCTCATTAATTCTAACATGCCAACCCCCATTGCCCCAGATACTGGATTAATCCATCTCATCTGGGGTCTTCCTCTCCTGCACTGTCCCTCCACCCTTCCGAGAATGATGTTCTTCTCCAAGAACCAGTCTCTCTTGGGCATGTGCCCAAAGTATGTGAGATGGAGCTTCAAAATCCTAACCTCCTAGCCTCCAAGGAGAAGCCTGGTTTCACCCTCTCCAAGATAAGCACTCTTCTCCCAACCTAATTTTACAGTTTGCTTTGGTGTGGAGACTCAAAATCTATGCACAGAACCTATACTAGCACACACTACCTGCCCAGAATAACAAACACAATACATCACACCTACCATCAGAGGATGTGAATAATTCTTGGCACCATTCATACTTCCTCAACATTGCTCACTGTTTACTGCACATTCTCGTACCTTAAATCACAATCATCACAGTCTAGGGCTAGTGATATCTCCACTGCAAAGATAAAGAAGTTGATCTTCAAAGCAAAAAGGTCACCACAGACACAATAAGAAGCAGAAACGAGACCAGCACCAGAACTTGGACCTTCAACTCAGGGTCTTTCAAAGACATTCCATTCCCAGGAGAGGAGCTAGCCCACATTTAACCCATGAAGGAACAATGAAATGAGAAGAGAAGCCTGAGAATGTCACCTCCTCTGAATCACTTTCCCTTTTCCATTAAGCCATCAAGGGGCACTGGTACTGTACAGATAAGCTTGCTTGCCTCTTGGTCCACAAGGAGAAAAAGAGATGTCCTACCCTCACGAAGGAAGAATGGAGCCATGCCCTCTGTTTCCTGGGTCTCTAGGGCTTTGGAGAAGGGACCGTTGGTAGCACTGTTAACCCAAAGGCATGTGGTCTGAATCCACCAGATGCTTCACAGGAGAAAGATGGGCAATTTCCTCCCATGTGATTTACTGCCTCTGAAAATCTGCTGGAGGGTCAGCTGTGAACTGGCTCTGACTTGATGGCAACACACAACACAACAGGGTTTTGTAAGACACTCAGGGCACAGTGGGTTGTGTTGAAGAATCAGTGTTTCAAGCTCACCAGCCATTTAGATGAGGCCGTCTGCTCCTATTAGGATTTTTAGCCTCGAAAACCCAGTGGAGTGGTTCCACTCTGTGCCACAGGGTAGCTCTGCGTCAGAACTGGCCTTGACAGCAATCTGGCTTGGTTTGATAGCTCTGTATAAGGCTTTGGGACGGCAATGCTCAGCAGCTAGCCAAGCCTGGCACTTCAAACCCACCCAGAAAAGCATCAGAAGAAAAGCCGAGCAAACTGCTCCTGAAGGTTCACAGGGGCGGGGGCACCCCAGTTCTGCTGACCCCCATGGAGCCACCGAGTCAGCTGCAATGGCAACTGGTCTGTTTTTGTTTGTAGGACTTTGCACAGTAGTACAATGTATGTGCTCATTAAACATGTGCTGATGAACAAATGGGTATACGCAGTACAAACGAAAACATCTGCAGCCTGTTGTTTTCCACGCTATACCATCGTTCCTGCACAGAATCACTTGCATTCTTTAAACTCTTTAAACATAGCTAAAATGACAGGTAGCAAGTGCCCTTTTTATAGACAGCCCATACTTCCTCCATTACTTAAAAAAAAAGATTCACGTCATGAAAAATTTCCCAAGTGGAGAGAGCTGACAGATTAATTATAGACACAAAGAGCAGGAGCAAATGGACTATGAGGTAAGCTAGTCTCACTGTGCAGAGGCAAGGCCTTCCCAGGGCAAGCATTTTCTTAATAAGCCACATGGTCAGGTTCTGCCCCGTGCCAGGCCTGGGGGCGGGAATCTAGATTTGGGAAAGGCACAGTGCCTGCAATTGAGGAAACCAACTGGTGGGTGAGAAGGCTGTGTACCTGCGAGAATAATCAAAGAAGTTCAACAGAACAAGGTGTGCAGGACAGGACAAAGAATCAGAGAGTGAGCTCATTTGAGGAGTGAAATAGAGGAGCCTGACCAACTGAGCCAGGCCCAGCTGGAAAGAAAGGTGGGTCGGAAAGGGGCTGCCAAAAAGAGAGGTCCTCATTCTTCTCCTACACCTCCTCCCATACTCATTTAGCTGCTGAAGGTAAAGACTGAAGTCAAAAGGCCCTACATACAGGCCTTCCCTGACAACTCAGGAAGAGGAATTATCTAGATTTCAGGAGGCAAGTGTGAGCCTTGCTTCTGCAAGTCAGAGGACCCAAAGATGGAATGCAGGCCTTCAGGCAGGGCGTGGCCGCCCTGGGGTGTGTAGGCCCTGTTCCCTTTCTTTATTCAATCAAAAAGCAGTCACTGATGCCTGGTAAGTGCAGGCACTCAACTTGGCAACTCAGAAAGGGGCATCAGCTCCTGTCTGAACAACTTCAGATGGAGCACTGTAAGAAAAGTTTGTTCAAACTCTCACCTCACCATCTATCATACATCCCACCCCATGAGAAGATCTAGCAATCTACTCCTGTAAAGATTGTCAACTTAAAGCCTCACGAGTTCCCTGTCACGGCATTTTTGTGATTATGTGCTGTGAAGTAAAAAAATCGACTCACAGCTGCCCCTCCAGTGGGTTTTCAGAAACCGACCATCTTTCTCATCAGAGTAGCGGGTGCATTCAAACTGTCTGCTCTCCACTTTATTTGGGGTGATGGGCCTGGGGGGTGGCCCCAGATCTAATTTGAGCCCTTCCAAACTGATGAGGGCTCTATGTTTTTCCACACCCGAAAATCCAAACACACAAAGGGTGACAATTCCACCCCACCCAGTACCAACTCACTCATCCCCTGGGGGGAAAACGGCGGATAGGATGATAATCCGGAAATGCCTGGACGAAAGAAGGATCGGTCAAAACCCGCAAGAAAGAATGACCAAGATTATTTGGGATTTGTGTCCAATACTCTGCTCAAGAGTCTCAAGAGTGAGGAACGAATTCGAGATTTTTGGCAAGTCCAACCGCCTCTCAGTTAACTTTCCGTGTATTTTCACCGCCACTCCAACACAGCGCTGCTCACTCTACAGCCTTTCCCCGCTCCTTCCACTTTCTGCCACCCCAAGTCTTGATAAGAACGGGTAAATTCCAACGGCTGGCACGACCGAGCGGCGGTGACCGTCTCGTCCTCGCGGATCCACAAAGCCCGTCTACGCGCGCGACGCGCCTCCGGGGTGGAGGAGTGAAAACTGCGCTCGGCTTTCTCGCCGCGGCCGCCAAGTGCGCGCACGGCCGCCCGGGGAACCAGGACGCAGCACGGGGAACTGGGCGGCGGGAGCGGGCGGAGGAGACGCGCGGGACGCAGAGCGCACGGCGCGCACGGCGCACCTAGACCCGCCGCCCGGTTCCCGCTCCATCGGGCCGCGCGCGGGGACTCAGCCTCTCTAGGATGCCGGTGCGCCCCTCTCCTGGCCCAGGAGCGTCCCGTTGTCGCCCGCGTCCCAGGCGGCTCTTACCCGAGAAATGGTGAGCGGCTGATCGAAGTCCTTTCCCCCTATAAGGCGGAAGCCCCAGGGTCCCGGGCCCTGGAGGACTATCTGCTGGGTAGTCTCGCTGGCCATGGCGCGGCGGCGGGCGGGACGGATGCGGGAGGACGAGACACGACGAGCTGGGCTCCCCGAGCAGCTGTCGGAGGAAGAGCGCGGGGCCGGGAACCCGGGCAGCAGGCGGAGCGAGCGCGAGGCCGGCTCCGCCCAGGCCCGGGTGCTGCCGCTCGCCCCGCCCGTGCCGGGGTCCGCGCCGCCGCTCACCTCAGGCAGTCGGAGCGCGAAGCTCGGCCTCGCGCCTCCCAGACTGCTTCGAGGTAATCCGCATTTGGGGCTTAAAAAAAAAAATGAGTCTCAAACTGGGGTGTAAATGAAGTCAGCACTACTTTTCCATTTGTAAATGATAATGATATATAAAAGAAGTTTTGCATGATCTCATTTGCTATGAGTCAGTGATGACAATTAGCCCATTTTACAGGTGAAATAACAGTGTCGGCTGAAAGCGCAGCCTTGCCCAAGGCAACACAACTCTCTGTGGTGCATTTGGACCACAGCCTCAGCTGCCTGTGCTACAGAGTCCCATTGGGGAACTTTCACAGTTAATGTGGCCTGGAGGTAAAGAATTGCCGCTGCCAACCCAAAGGCTTTCGCTTTGAATTCAACAACTACTTCACCTGAGACAGATAAACAATCTCCTCCATCCCCCACCCCCACCCCTGGAGATTTACAGCCTCTGAAAACCCTGGAGGGTCAACCATGAGTCATTCTAACTCAGAGTGAGTGTGAGCTGTGTTTTGTTGAATGAGGCCATGGGGGATCTCTGAGGGCCCTACCAGCAGGGGAGGTACACTGCTCACCTAAAGGTCACTCCTCTCTGGCAGTTCTGATTCACCTGTGGATCCACAGGAGAAAGGTGGGCAGTTTCTTCCCGTGGGATTTACAGCCTTAGAAAACCAACAGAGAATCAGCTGACTGGGTCCTGATTGGACAGCAGTGAGTTTGAATGAGGCGGTAGCACGATTTTTCAGTTGAGCTTCTTGATCTTCCTGGAAAAAAGACTCCAGCCTGGAGTTTCCCTTGATTCCTACCTTCCCAGAAGTTCATGCTGATTTAAACCTCAAGTCTGAGGCAGTTTCAGGGCTAAATCAAGGAAAGCACACTAGACAGAGGAGGGGGACCTAGTCTCTGGCCCACCACTAGCCTGCCCTACTCCCCCTACTAAAACGCACACTGTGGAGTTATTGACGGGATGGTTGCTCATTCGCTGGCTCGCTGGCTCTCTCTCTCTCTCTCTCTCTCTCTCACACACACACACACACACACACACACACACGGAATTATACACGCGATGGTCTCTCTTACACGCCCCACACACACCGTGGACTTATCCACAGGATGCACACACACACACACACACACACACACACACACTCACTCCAGATAGTTTTTGGTTCTCTGTCTGCAAGTTCTATTCTTGATGAGTCCTTCTCTAAATGCCATTTTATTTTTTTTTTAATTTTTTTTTTCTAAATGCCATTTTAAAAAAGTACTTTTTTTTTTTATTTGTTGTGTGCCGTCAAATCGTATCTGACTGGCTAAGGAGGAGATTGCCCTCCTACTCCGGCAGAGCATCTGGTGGATTCAAACCATGCGTCTTAGAGATTGCAGCACAGCTTCTTGCCACTAGGCCACCAGAGCTAAAAACTACCTTCTAAGATGGACAGATTGCTCCTGTGCAGTTGACAGCCTCTGAAAACCCACTGGAGGGTCAGCTATGAGTTCAAACTCTAACAGCACATATCAATAACATCTCCATGATGGGAATCCTCTCCTAGAGATGGTGCGGTGGTTAAGTACTTGACTGGTAAGCAAACTGGTAAGAAATGGGTTTTGAAATTCACCAGAGGCTCTGCAGGAGAGTGCCGTGTGCCGTGGTAGTCTTCAGCCTTAAAGATTAAAACAAAACACCAAAACCACTGCTTCCATCAAATCAGGTCCTATTAACAGCGACCCTCCAGACCAGAGCAGAACTCCATATTTTAGAACATCAAATCTCTAGAAAATTCCCAGTCTTTAGGAAGGCAGACTGCCTCAGCTTTCCCTATTGACCAGATCGTTAGCAATCCTGTGCTTTAACCAGTGCACCACCATGGCCCTTTACCTTAAAGAGTCTAAAAGCTCAGTGCCAGGAGTGAGTTCTGACTCCTAGCGACCCTCGTGCCTGTGTTAACAGGAGGAAGCTGCTCGTCCTCCGCAGTGCAGCTTGGGGGACCCTGTGACCCTGAAGGGGTGACTCTTACTGGCATAGACTGTCACCTCTCCCTCCAAGTTGGAATTTACTCTTGTTCGCATGACAATGCCCTCCACTTTCCCTGTTCCCTGCTTGCCTCTCGCTGTTGTATTTTTGACTACTTGACATGGCATCCTCTGTGAAGGAACCCTGGTAGCACAATGGTCAAGCAATGGGCTGCCAGCTGAAGGGTGAGTGGTTGGAACCCATCAGGTGCTCCAGGGAGGAAATGACAAGGCAGTCTTGAGAATCCTGTGAGACAGTCCAACTCTGTCCTGTTGGGCCACTGAGTCAGACTTGACTTGGAGGCAAAGAATATAGGAACCATCTACAGTAGTCCCTACAGGAGTGGAACAGACAGTTTGAATTTCAGAGCTACATCAAATCACATACCGAGCAATCCGCTTCTAAGAGGTCACAGCTGATAGTTTCCGTTTTGCACCACATGGGATCGTTCTCAGTCAGAATCGACTGGACGGCAGGTGGTGTGGTTTTTTGCTTGATATATTCTTTCACTCCCATAAACAGCTTGCCTCCGGAAACCCTATGAACCTGGAGAAAGGATGAAAGTCACGCGATGTGGAGGACTTTCATTCATAGGGTCGCTCTGAGTCGCCTATGACTCCACGGCACTTAACAACAACAATATTAGGGCTGTCTCCGAAGTCTCTCATTCCCGCTGCAGGGTGGCTGGCAAATCCATGCACAAATCTAGGTGATCGGCACCGCGGCGGAAGCAGCAAAGTTCCCGAGGCCCCGTCCGGGACTGCTGTCCCCCTCCTTGCCAAAGCAATGGCTTCCAAACCCCTGCACGCGGTCAAGGGCACTGTGTGCCAGATGACCGCCCAGAACTTCGGCTTCCAGCATCTCTCCAGCGGCCACTTCTTGCGAGAAAACATCCAAGCGAAAACGAAGTTGGTAATATGGCGAAGCAGTACATCCAGAAAGGTCTTTTGTTCCGGATCATGTGATCACACGCCTAATGATGTGGGAGCTGGAGAATAGGCGAGAACAGCACTGGCTGTTAGATGGTTTTCCTAGGGCTTCAGTACAGGCAGAAGCCCTGGATGGAATCTGTGAGCTGATCTAGTGATCTCTTTGCATATTCCATTTGAAACACCCAAAGTCTCAGCAGACGTTGGATTCACCCTCCTAGTGGGAGAGTATACAGCCTGGAGTTCAATCCACCTCATGTGCATGGATGGCATTGATGACATCACTGGTGAACCATTAGTCCAGCAGGAAGATGATAAACCTGAAGCAGTTGCTGCCCGGCTAAGACATTACAAAGTAGTGATAAAACCAGTCATTGATTTATACAAGCGCCGAGGTGTGCCCCATCAGTTTTCTGGGACAGAAACTAACAAAATCTGGCCCTGTGTTCACATGCTTATCTCAAACAAGATCATGACTGTTGAATCCAAAGAAGCATACAGAGCCTGTCCAATGGAATAGCCAGGAATATGTGGTCTTTCTTCCGGTTGTATGGGAAATATTGGTGCCATGTCCAAATTAGAAGCTAGCTGATACAACTTGCAATGTCTCGTTTAAATGGTGAACTGATACGAAAACTAATGAATAAAAAGATTTAATAAGAAAAAAACCCCAACAACAATATTCTTTCTTTATGCACAGAAATGAGACTGCTTGTCAACAACCGTCAATACCAACACTGCATCTTCCTTCATAATGACTATGTTCATTAGAACACATGGTGTATCGGGTCCCTGCAGAATTTTATCACCACATTTTGATCCTGCCTTTGGGCGCACAGGGATATTGTTATGTGCCATGGAGCAGGAGCCAACTCATGGCTGAGCACTGTGAATCACACGGGAGGAGATCGCCCATCTTTCTCCCAAGGAGCAGCTGGTGGATTCAAACTACCCGCCTGTCTTTGCTAGTGAACTCTTTACCTGCTAAACCACCAGAACTCTCTAAGTTTCATAGAAGTTTTGGCTATTGTGTGCCCTTATACAACAACAAAGAGTCAACTCTGATGTATAGAGATCCCGTGTACAACAGAATGAATCCCTGCGTAAACCTGCACCATTCTCAACACACTCAGCTACGTTGACACCCATTGTTGTGGTCACGGGGTCAATCACATCTCCTTCTTTTTCCAGAGACTGACTTCTCCTGAAATATGCCCAACGTATATGAGGCAAAGCCTCATCGTCCTTGTTTCTAAGGAACACACTGGCTCCCCTTCTTCTAGGAGAGATTTTGTTATTGCTGTTATTCTTTTAGAAGCCTATCTGTGTCCATGTATGTCCTAGTAGGAGAAAATAGGTGAAAAGTCACAGTTCTTAAAAAAAGACCCAGTTCTGTTGGGGGGAGACTGAGAAAGAGGGGTTAAATAATGTGTGCCGCATTGAAACAAATGAGGGAGAGAACTGTTTAAAAGGGATATTTGATTAGGTATTATTGTCATGACAGGAGTCCAGAATGAAGGCTGCATAGTGGAGTGGACTTGGGGGGGAGGGATTGTATAACAATGAATTTTTCTTTTACTTTTCAAAGAGAAGAGAGAATGGGGCGGGGAGGGATGGGCAGGGAGAAAAGTGCAACAGTGAATGAATGGAAATCCAAAATCTCTGTAACCTTTCATTATAATTAATAAAAAATTAAAAAGACAAAAAGAAACAAGAAAGAAAGAAAGAAAAAGTCCCAGTTCTATGCTCCTTAGAACAAGGACCGCCCCTATTTCTTTGCCAGGTGGCCTCTTCCTCACAATAACCTGAAGCAGAGTTGCTCTTGGTTTTGTAGAGTTGATTCAGATTCATAGCACCTGTCTGCATGCAGAACAGAACTGCTCCATTTGTTGGTGTGTGCCTTTGAGTCAGCACCTACTCATAGCTGACCCTCCAGTGGGTTTTCAGAGGCAGGAAATTGCATGAGAGGAGATAGCACATCCTTCTCCTTTGGAACAGCTGGTGGATTCAAACTGCATCCCTTTGGGATGGCAAAGCAGCTGCTTACCGCTAAGCCAATAGATTTTATAAAACAAATTGCTTGACTGTCTTCCAAAAGCATCTCTGGGTGGCTTCAAACCATCAACCTTTTGGTACAGATATAGGGCACATTAGTACATTAGTAAAGATATAGCATACACCAGTACAGTAGTTAAATGTATGTGAGGACATCTGAGACCTTAGTTGCTTTGTTAAATGTTCTCTCAATTGCAACCTTGCTCCATAGGGCAAAAGCTAGGAGCCAGTCAAGCCTTTCTGGTCACTGATTCCAACAATACCATTTAAAAGGGAAGGGGGGAGCTATATGGACAAAGATATTTATAGCAGCATTATTTGTAATGGCAGAGGGAAAACTGAATTAACCAATAACAGAAAAGTGACTAAATATGGTATGGCTCCTTGAGGGAACAGAATGCAGCATGAAACTGACAACCAGAAGACTAAGAGGAGAGGGGAAATGTGTTTACAAAATCTGTAGGAACAGTAAAACAAAATGGTTTGTATACAATGTTAAAATGTTTTGTTTTTTTAAAAGGGGGGAAAATACAAAAACTAATGTGGTATGAGAAATGGAATTGGGGAGTATCTTTTTCCCCCTTTTTGTAAATTCCCCTGATGAGGATGGAAAGTGGTTAAATAATCAAGCTGATCTCAGAGCTTCGTTCATGAAGACTCAATGCTAGTCTTTCTGGGGATAGGGAACTTCATTCCTCATTCTTTCTTTTTTTAGCTTTGCCTGTTCTCTTGCAGCTAATTCAGAGGTGAGTCACAGTGTGTCCTTAGACAAACCAGGTGACTGGCTACAGATCTGACCCCCAAACCACAGCATTATCATTGGTCCACATGCTCCTGTTCCCACTGAACCTAGCTTCTAGGATTCCAGCCCAGTCCCCTTTTGGATGGCCTTAAGCAACCTCCCTGAACTCCAGTGGCCTTGTTGTTATTATTGTTATGCATTCCTTCAAAGTTTATTGACTTGGACAGTCTCTCTCAAATATCTGGGGAGGGAGGAGGGGTAGGGCAGGGAGACTGCAGAAGAAATAAAAGCAGGGTGGGCTGGGAAAGGCCAGAGAAGCAGTGGTCCAAGAAGTTGGGTGTAGAGGGCACAGAGTGATGGCGGGTCCCCAGATCTCAGTGCCGTTTACATTGTGGACAGGGTAAGAAGCCCTTCTGCCCAGATCCCCCCAAGCTTGGCCTCTGCAGAGCTGCCAACCCCTAGACCTAATATGCAGTTGCTAGGACCCTCTAGATCCATACATGGAGGCTTTGCTCGCAGGAACCATGGCCTCATTTCTTAGAAGCCATGGGCCTCTGGCTGTGCTTGGCTTTACATGTGGTCTCTCTGCATTGCCAGGACAAGTCCTGGGGTTACTCAGGTACCTCACCTAAAGTCACACTGCTTGTCACCAAGCTGAGTGCAGGGCTCCCCTCCCAGGGGGTGACAGCTAACAGTCCTTCTCTGGGGCCATTTCTGGACTAGACCCTTGAGGAGCATAAGTGACACTGGCCTTAGACCTGCCTCTGCTCGGTGGGAGAGACTCTCTAGTCTTCATGGTAAGGCAGCAGCAGGACACTGTATGTGCAGTAGCTCCCAGGTCCCCAAACTGGTGTGACTGCCCAGGGCGCTCTGCTCAGATGTCATGTGAGTGACTTGATTCTTTTCTCTGTAAAAACAACTGAAACTCAAGCTCAGAGGCGAGCAAAACAAAGACATCTCTCCCCTCCTGGTCTTATCCTACTTGCCTAGTCCCCCTAATCCCCAAGTCCACTCCTGGGGTTGTATATCCTTTACCGGAGTCTCACACACTCCTCGTCCTGGTTCCGCCCTAGTTCATGCAGAGAGGTGTCTTTGACTACACTAAGCTGGGCTTCTAAATCTTCCTTCTCCTCCCACTTCCTGCTCCAGCCTCGGGGAAATCTTGAAGTGACCACTAGGTATTGGGCATTTCTCAGAACATTTTCCCAGGAGCATCCGGCCATAAGGACCCCTAACATTAGACCAGGCTGGAGTTCCCCCAGGATGCTAAAGGTATGGTGGACCAGGGTCAGTCCTGTGCCTGAAATAGAGACATAACCACAGCTACGTTGCCCACCTGCTCCTGTGTCTCATCCCAGCTGGACAGGTGAACTTCAAAGCTGAGGGCACTAGCGTTCCCAGAAACAGACCCAGAACTGAGCCACTTCCTTTTCTCAGGCACCCATGAGCACTAAAAGCAGCAAATGTTCTAAAATGGGATCACAGATACAGTGGCAGACTAAACGTTTATACTATAGTAAGTCAAACATAAAGACCATGGAACTTAATGTGCTGTTGCAGGAGTGCTGCTGGTGGAGTCTGTCAGGAGTTGCATCACTCACTCGAAGGTGCCATCTCCTGACAGTTTGGATACACCAGCACCTCCACAAGAAAGTGGACACACTCCTCCCATGCAACGTACATGCGCAACATACAGCCTCTGACAACCCTGGAGGATCCGCTGGGAGTCTGTTCCCACTCAGCAACAACGAGGTATTTCTCATTAAGAGGCATCTAGTGGTACTTAGCTTAAACACTAAGTTGCACCTGATTCAGGTCATGGTCTTTTCATCCCCCTGTTCCGCATCTGAAAACCTTGGAGTCGTGGTGTTGGAGAAGACTCCTGAGAATGCTGACGACTGCCAGGTGTGTCTTGGGAAAAGTGCAGCTAGAGTGCTCATTGGAGACAAAGGTGGTGAAGCTCCATCCCTCATACTTCGAACATGTTGCTAGGAGAGGCTATTCTTTGGAAAGGGACATTATGATTGGAAAGGTGGGGAGTAAGTGAAAGAAAGGAAGCCCCCCCCCCCAACAAGAGAGACTGACTGCAGGAGGGGACTCCGGAGTGTCAGAGATGATGAGGATGAGACAGAATAGGACAGGGTTCAGATGTGGTATTCATAGGGTCACTGTGAGTCGTACTCGACTCGAAGACACTTAACAATGACAACTAATGGTGTTAGAGAGCTCTGATGACCTCTTGGTAAGAAACTGGGCTTCAGTCCCAAAGACATGAGGTTCAAATCCACCGGCTGTTCTGTGGGAGAAGAATGGGCAGTCTCCTTCCATGATGTTTACTGTCTCTGAGACCTACTGAAGGGTCGGCTATGAGTCAGTTCCAGCTCGATGCATAGCACATAACAACAGCTAGTGGTGTAGTGCATAATATGTTACTCTGCTAATTGAGAGGTAAGTCGATGGTTCAAATCCACCACTGCTGATCTGGAGAACGAGAAGCTGCCTATCCCTGTTATAGTTTCTCGCTTTATGGCCTGTCACTTAAGCCCAGTGGAGCATCGCAGCGAGTTGAAACTGACTCCAAGGCAGTCGGTTTACTTTTTGGTTTGGGATTTACAACATAAGTAATGGGCTAATAAAAAGTAGAATTTATCTGCTAAAGGGCCCAAATTGAAAGTTGCACAATGAACATATTTCTGTTAATTGCATTTCTGTAGTGGTCGAGGTAGAATTCCTCTCCTCCACGCATGTTCAGTTCTCAGCTACCACCCCGTCCGTCAGTGGAATGTCACTCTGGTGCTTGGTAGGTTTCAGCAGAACTTCCAGACTCAGATTGAATAGGAAGAAAGGCCTGGCCATCTTCGTCCGAAAACCAGCCATTGGAAACCTTGTGGATCATGATGGTCTGGTCTTCGAGCAGCCATGGCAGTAGTGCAGGATGGGACAGCATTTCATTCCTCTGTGCAAGAGGTAATTGTGAGCTGAGGGAACTTGAAGGCAGATAACAACTACAGCCAGTCTACGCGAACTTCAGAAGTCTGAGTTTGAGGCTTTAGTTCACCCAGAGCCATACTACTGGGCCCCTTCCCAAGGGAACAGCAGTGGCTGCCACACCCTCCTTGTAGGAAACACGTCTTGTCCAACTGCTAGGAATGTTGAAGGTGGACAGCTTTCTACAGAAAGCAGCCTTCCCAAGGGAATGCCCTTCCCTGACAGCTCACAGATAGTGACTGACGGAGGTAAAAGGAAAGTACCGGCCCTCTGGGGCCCACAGGAGACAATTTTGATGGTTATTTTGGCTCCGGAGCACCCTGTGGTCACAAAGCTACAAACACAGCTAGACTTTTCTTTCTGCCCCATCCTGCTTCCTTCTGCCCACGGGGAACAAGGGAACCCAGCCTGTAACTGGACAGAAGGGTGGGGACTTCCCCAAGTCACTCTGTAATCAAGACACAAAGCAAGAGAGACAGGAAAGAGCTGTAGATCTGAAGGACTTTGCAGTTGGAAGGGCAAAAGGCTATTCAGAGGTTCCTAGAATCAGAAGACCCCTCAGGTCCCCAATTTAGGGAGCTCCCAAGGGCTCATTATCTCTGCTCCCCTAGCAGGGACACCCACAGCAAATAAGCCAGCCTTGATCCTTTCGTGGACAGCCTTGTGGACTACAGTTTGAGATAAGCTTCAAAAGTGTGAGCAGATAGGGAGGCAGAGAGAACATACCGGGCAACAGAGCGAATAATTAGTGGAGATGTTAGAGTGACTTGATTGGATGGCGATCAGGATGGAGATGGAGGTGGGAAGGGCCCCAAATGCCAGCGATCTGATTGTGTACACAGTGGGAACAGGCAAAGAAAGGCTCCCCATCAACTTCATCACCTCCCACCCATTCATTTTCTCTCTGTGACTCCATTTCCGCTCAAGAGTTGGCCTGTGTCATGGGCTTTGTCTTCATAAAATTGATATTGCAGTTGACCATTTATAGCATTTAAGGACAGATGGAGCAGCCAAGCCAGTTTCTAAGATGCCAGGGCTTCTAAAGGGCAACCAGCCCCACCCCCAGCTCCTCAGGCATCCTCTCTAGATCTCTCTTTTCTCCTGTTACCTGCAAAGCCCCACTCCCATGTGGTCATTTCTTGGTGCATCAGGGCTGAAGTGGGGTGAGAAGGAGGCTGCAGCAGGAGGTCAGCTGACAGTGACTCTGCTGACACCATGTGCGCCGTCACCAGCATCCCAGCACCAGTGAGACTACGCTGCAGGCTGGGGAAAGGCCTGAGCCATCATCCCTGGTCATGGGGTCTGAGGCCAGGCCTGACCAGTGGGAAGAGACAGGGACAAACTGCAGAGGCACAGGGCAGCGAAAGAGGGCAGAGAAGGTCAAGGGCAGGACAAGGGCCACAAAGACAGCAGCTCTTCTAGGTGTAGCCAGACTCAAGTGTCTACTCGTGGTGGGTTAAGCGCTATCGAATCGACACCTCATAGCAATCCTATGGACAGCAGGTCTGAACCTTGCTCTGTCCTGCACTGTCCTCTCAATCTCGGGCACACTCAAGTTCATCATAGTCCATCATGGTGGTTGCTGTTTCAGTCAATCCATCTCGTTGAGTTCCTAGTTAGAGCCTCTGAAAGACAACGGTTCTTGCCTGTGACCAGTGTGGTAAAGAGAGTTCTGTCATTTGTGAACTGTGAAAATGTGGTCAATAAGTTAGCCTACTGAGGCTGTTTCTTTCTTCTCGTTTAGTGAACACTTATTAACATTTGCTATGCACTGCTCTGCAAAATCGACTACACTTTCCTCCCTGAGAGAGCTTGCGTTTTGGTGTAACAAGCAAATAAAAAAATCCATACGCCTGAGTATAGTTTTTCATAGTATTCTAATGTTAGCTTTTTTATTTTAGTTGGGTCTGTTGTGATGTTACCTGATTCATCTCTTATTCGGATTATTTG
>NW_006399756.1:36083169-36115883 GCF_000299155.1 Elephantulus edwardii | reverse complement strand
ATGAATGAGTGAAAGCCCAAAATCTCTGTAAATGTTTATGAAAATTAATAAAATATAATTATAGAAAAAAATCCATATGCCTTTACATATCTGCCTTCATCTGTGTGTATGTATTTGTGTGTGTGTGTGTGTGTGTGTGTGTGTGTGTGTGTTCTCACCAAAGGAACCTGAAAGCCAAGAAACTCCAGAGCAATGAGTAGACCTGGTGCCCTAATCTTGACTTCTAAGTATCATCAAAGGAAATGAGTTCCTCAGGGAAATTTTAAGACTGGTGGAATAGGAAAAAACCATGGTAGTGCAGTGGTTAAAGTGCTTAGCTGTTAACTGAAAGGTTGGCAGTACGACCTCCCCAGTCACTCTATGGGAGAATGATGTGACAGTCTGCTTCTGTAAAGATGCAAAACAATAATGAATCCATTACTGTTGAGTCATAGTCTGTTATGGAGCAAAACAGAACTGCTCTATAGGGATGCACACTGCTCCGTCTGTCTCCTGCTCAGAACTCCCAACCTTTCAATTAGCATCCAAAGGTTTAACCCCTATACCACCAAGGTCCCTGTTCTGTGACGATTCTGCAAAGCTTACAACCTTGGAAACCCTAAGGGGCAGGTCTACTCTTCAGGGTTGTTAGGGGTGGGAATTGACTCAATGGAAATGAATTTTTTGGGTTTTTTGCCAAGGCAGGTACAAGTAAACCAGGCTCATTTGTGATACAGAGAGTAAAGAAGTGATCAGAGGTGATGGAGTATGCAAAATCAGCCAGAAAGGAGCACCCACTGATCAGATATAGGAGCACTGAACTAATAATAAATTATGTGACATAATAGAAAAAAAAGAATCCATAAATACACACAGAGAATAACTGCTGTTGTGTGTCATTGAGTCTGAGCTGACCGATAGCTAACCCTCCAGTGGATTTTCAGGGGCAGAAAATCACACGGGAGGAGATTGCCCATCCTTCTCCCACAGAGCAGCTGGTGGATTTGAACCACGTGCCTTCAGGATTGTAGCTCAGCTTGCCTCTAGGCCACAGACCTCCCAAGAGAATAGCTAGATAAGTAAATTAATAGATACAAGAATAAAGGCATGAGCAGAGGTGAGAAGAAGGTTCTTCCGTATGGTAGAATTCTACATGTCTCCTTGCAAATGTGGAGCTTGAAAATCACATTTTACAACAACATAACCAAAAAAACCCAAGTCCATTCCAACTCGTTACTACCCTCAGTCATCCGGTCTCCAAGGCTGTAAATCGTTGGGAGAGGAGACTGCTCATCTTCCCCCTGTGGAGTGGCTGGTAGACTCAGACTACCAACCTTTTAACGCTGCTGTGCCACCAAGTCTCTTGACATAGTGAAGATGAATTCAGGCACAAGTCATCCCTGAATGCAAAACCTAGGGTAAGTGCTTGATAAAAAGCAGGATATTGGGAAGGTCATAAACTAAGTCCCCACAGATGGCTCATTAGCTGCAAAGGAAATCCGTAATAATGATGATGATACCAGTGGAGAAACCAGACTTCTTGCCAGGAGATCAGAATCAGTGTCACCAGTGAGAGGCAAAATGAAGTTGATTGCCTAAGAAAGAATTAACTGGAGACAGATACAGCATTGCTTATCTAACATTGCAGCTGGGAATACATCACCTGGATCTCAGCAAAGGAAACATTAGACAATCTCATTAAATAAAATTCCCATTTGAGGGATTGTATGCCCTCAAAATGACGATGTCATAAAAAAAGGACCGTGGAAAATATTTCAGACTAAAGGATATTAAAGACAACACCTAAATACGTAAGGATAATCATAGAGCCAATAAACAAAATTAGATACAGAAGGTCTATTAGATAAGCAAAATTAAAATTACTGTTATGCTTTACATACATGGTAAGCTATTTAGACATAATGGTCCCTGGGTGGTAGAATTTGTGCTCCCTTACTAACTAAAAGGTTGGTGGTTTGAACCCACTCAGCAGAGTTATGGAGGAAAGATGTGATGTTGTAATCTTCTGGAAAAATTACAGGCAAAAAAAAAAATTTACAGGCAAGAAAACCCTATAGGGCAATTGTACACGTAACATTTGGAGTCACCATGAACTGGAATGGGCTTAACAGCAGTGAGGTTGGCTTACTGGGATAATCTATGTGAATGTGTGAGTTGGTGTATAAAAGAGAGAGAGAAAGCAGAGATCAGCAACAAGCGAACAAAGGAAGAAGCGAGCTAGATAAAATGTTAACGATAGGTGACTCCAATGTGAGGGTGTATTCTCTGTACTTTCCTACTATTTCAGTTTTTATATAAGATTGAACTTCTTTCCAAATAAAGTTACTTTATATATGGACCGCTCCAAAGTACTGATGAGCAATGGTGTCACTTTGGATACTAAGGTGCATCTGATACAGGCCATGGTCTTTGCAATCACTTGTATCTTTGCATCAGAGAGTTGGGCAATGACTAGGAAGGATAGAAGGAGAATTGATGCCTTTGAGCTGTGGTGCTGGAGAAGAGTATTGAGTGTACCATGGACTGCTAGGAAAACAAACAGATTCATCCTGGAAAGGGTTAAACCAAGCTGCTTCTTGGAGGCAAGGATTCTGGGGCTTTGTCTGACATATTTTGGACATGTTTTAAGGAGGGACCGGTGCTTGGAGAGGGAAAGGAGGAGAAGACCCTTTATGAGGTGAATTGATTCAGTGACTGGGGTAATCGGGATGGGTGTGTTGGAGGCAGTGCGATTGGCACAGGGTAGAGCAGAGTTTGGGGCTGTTGTACATAGGGTCACTATGAGTTGCAAACAACTCGATGGCACATAACAACAACTCTCTCTCTCTCTCTCTCTCTCTCTCTCTATATATATATATATACACACACACACACACACACAATATACACATACACATATATACATATACATATACACATACACATACATATATATACACACATACATATAGAGCTCTGGTGGGCTAGTGCTAAGAAGCTGCTTTGCACTCTCAAAGGCATGTAGTTCGAATCCACCAGCTGCTCAGTGGGAGAAGGATACACAGTCTTTTCCCATGAGATTTACTGTTTCTGAAAACATGCTGGAGGGTCAGCTATGGGTTGGTTCCAACTCAGTGGTGCACTCAGTCACCATATATATGTCACACTAATTTGACTGTGGATCATAACAATTTATGGCTAGCATTGAGAAGAATGGGAATCTCAGAACACTTAATTGTGCTCATGGGAAAGTTATATCTAAACTGGGAAGCATTTGTCAGAACAGAACAAGGGAACATTGCATGGTTTAACATCAGGAAAGGTGTGCATCAGGGTCATATCCTTTCTCCATATCTGTTCAATCTATATGCTGAGCATATCATTCAAGAAGTTGGACTAGATGAAGGAGAATGTGGATTGGGATTGGAGGAAGACTCATAACAACCTGTGTTATGCAGCTGGCACAAACTTGCTTACAAAAGATGATGAAGACTTGAAGCACTTACTGCAGAAGATCAAGGATTATAACTTTCAACATGGATTACATGTCAACATCAAGGAAACAAAAATCTTTACAATGGAACTAATAGGCAACACAATGTTTGTTGTTTTTGTTGTTGTTTATTGCCATCAAGTCGAGCACAACTCATGTGACCCTATGAACAAAAGGCCTGAAGCCTTTCTATAATTATCATCATTTCTTCAAGTTCATAGAGTTTCCAGAGGCATGTGGTTTAGGAAGTAGTAGATAACACTCCTGCTTCCAAACGTGTCTTAAACTGGGAACTCCACCAAACACTGTCCACCATGGGCAGCCTTTATGGCATCTGACCCCTCCAATGGCACAAGGTTCAGCATCACAGCAAACCTAGAGGAGTGCTGTACAACTTGGAAAAATGTTTCTTCAAAATAACACTAGACTTTTGGGCCCAACTGACTTTTAAATACAGTTGGGGAAATCTGACAATGATCTCTCCAAAATTCTAAAAACTAAAGATGCCAGTTTAAAGACAAGATTCACCTGATTTAAGCCATAATATTTTCAGTTCCTTCCTATAAATCTGAAAGTTAAACAATGAATAAGGATGACAAGAGCTGATGCCTTTGAATTGTGCTGTTGGAGAATATTGAAAATGTCATAGATTGCCAAAAAAACAAACAAGTACATCACATAGGAAATGTATCCCAGGTACTCTTCAGAGGCAATGATGGTGAAACATGGTCTCACATACTTTGGGCGTGTTGGAGGGACCAGTTCTTAGAAAAAGATGCCCTGCTTTTGGTGGAGTGTCAGAGAAAGAGAGGAAGACCCCAAACAAGATGGATTGACAATGAGCTTGAGTATGTTGGAGATTCTCAGCGTGGAGCAAAATAGGGCAAAGTTCAGACCTTTTGTTCCTAGGGTCATTATGAGTCATAGTCAACTGGACAGGACCTAAAAACAGCCACACCTCTCAAAAAGCCTCAATTGCTGCAGAGTTGGAACCAACTCATACCTCCATCAGGTTTCTGAGGCAGGCTGTAAATCACAGAAGAGATTACCTATCTTTCTCCTTAGAATCACTGATGTATTTGAACTGATGAAGAGAGATGTGGCTTTTGGGTTAGCAGTGCATCTCCATTGGTGTGAAATTCTATGGGGAAATATAGAACTGAGTTATTATTAATAACTGAGTTATTAAACAGAGTGTTATAAGAGTGCTGAAGGATAAGTTCTTTGAGAAAGTGATTTGAATAAACTTGCTTAAGAAGAATGAGCGATCTTTGGAGGTGTCTCGAGGAAGCTTGTTCTAGGCAGAGGAGTTAAGCCTAGAGGCCAGCAGGGGCTGGATCTCAGTGAGTAAGGAGATGAGGTCAGGGCAATAGGAGAGAGCCAGACTGGGCTGAGCCTGGTGGGCATTCCACAGTCGCTAGTCCCGAGGGAAGGTCATTAGAGGGCTTTGAGCCGGGATTAGCATGACCTGCCTGGTGTTTTCAACACTCTGATGGCTGTGTTGAAAATAGATTGCAGAGGAGGCCAGCAGAAGCGGGTTGGGATGAGGGTGGGGGAGTGGGGTTGTCATAATTGAGCTGTTGCAATGATCCAGGCAAGAGATGATTCTTAGCTGGGAAGTGTGGTGAGAGCGTTGGAGTTTGTGAGCCAAGATTGGATTGTGGCTAACTAGCAAAGGATTCGTTCATGGATAGGAAGTGATGTACAAGAGAGGTTTTCAGGATGATTCAAGGTTTTTGGCCTGAATAGCAGCTGCATCGACAAAATTTCTAATGACTGCAAAATAAAAAGTTGTACTGTCAACCCAAAGGCATGCAGGTCAAATCAGCTGCTCCGGGGGAGAAATATGGGTGATCTCTGCCCGTGCCTCCAAAAACCTGTTGGAGGTTCAGCTATGAGTCAGTTCTGACTTGACAGCACATGACAACAACATGGGGGGAGGGGAGGCGATGTGGTGGTTAAATATTCAGCTAGTAATCAACCCAAATTCTTTGGGAGAAAGGTAGTTGGCTTCCATATTTACAGCCCAAGAAACCCTCTGAGATCGTTCTGTTCTGTCCTACCGGTCCGCTGTGATTTGGAATCAACTCAATGGCAATGAATTTGGTTTGGTTTATGGGAGAAACTGTCATCAGGGGGGGTGTGCTTTTGGACATATTTAAGCTTAGGATGCCTATTATGGATATTTACGTGAAGATGTGGGGCAGGAGTCTGAAGTTTTGGCATGAGATCAGCATATAGATGACATTTGGGCCTGGGAAACGCCAGCTTTAAGAAGTCTTGGAAATGGGTAAAGACTCTACTCATTGCTTTCTAGGACAAACTTAACTCCAAGGCTGTAAATCACCCAGGAGAACACTTCCCATCTTTCCCCTGCAGAGGCAGGGGTGCATTCAAATCGTCAGAGAGGTGCCATCTCTAGGCGAGCTTCACAGCCTCCCACAGAGAATGCCATCAGAGCTCCTTGGAGACAGGTAGAAATGAATAGATGAGAGTAAAAAAGGAGCAGCCAGGGAAGGAGAAGGACCAAGAGAGGGTGGCCTTCTAGCAGCAAGGGGAGAAAGAGGCGCCTTGACGAGGGAAGAGTGACCAGGTAGCCAAATGCAGGTGTAAATGCAAGTGAGTTGTGAGTTGAGACTCAGCTGCAGGATGACATGACCTGAGTGAAGATCCCTGGGGGTCCTGAGGGGAATAGTTTTGCTAGGGTGTGGGGGTTCAAGCAAGGAATGGCAGAAAGGGAGGTGGATACTGCATCTCTTTATAAAGAGGAGATTTGCCCTAAAGGGAGAAGGAATCCAGGCTGGAGGAGCACTAAAGATCAAGAAGTCTCTTTCTTCTTTAGCTGATAAAAAGGAGACTGGCCTGTCTTGCAAGGTTGTTGAAGGGATGTTTTAATTGTACATCATGGTCTTCTTTGTTTCTAGGTAAAAGGGAGCTGTTGTTACTCTTCTTGTGTCTCTGTGTTGACCTTTTAATGCCCCCCAGATAAGCTTGACTTCCTCTTTGCCAGCGTTCTTTAGGAAGCTCTTCTGGAAAGCTCTATTCTCTCTCTTCCTAGGTTCTCCCTCTCCTTTCCCTCTCATCTGAATTTGTAAAAATTGTGTTGTTGGGGAAGAGTACTGAATATGCCATGAGCTGCCAGAAGAACCACCAAGTCTGCCTTGGAGACAGTGCAGCCAGATTACTCTTTAGGGGCAAGGGTGCTAAGAGTCTGTTTCACATACTTTGGACATGTTGTCAGGAGGGGGCCGGTCCTTGGGAAAAGGCATCATGGGAAAGGCAGAGCGTCGGTGAAAGAGAGGAAGACCCTCACCCAGACAGATTGACGCAGTAACTCTAACAACGGGCTTTAGTGTGACAAAATCATGACCTTGGCGCAGGATAGGCCAAGGTTCAGATCTGTGGTTCACAGGGTCACTAGGAATCGTCCTCGACAGACAGCACCTAACAACAGTGACATAATTCCATAAAAGTGTCCTTAGTTTCATACCAACTGCTTCTACATAGCAAGGTTGTATTAGCGACCCTCCTCCACTCATGGTGCCCTCAGGTAAAGAGACTTCCTTGACATTTGAAAAGAAAATAATGAAGATGCTGCTTCTGCAGTTGGATCCCAATTGAATATGATGAGAACATCTTGAACCCCACAATTATTTTACTGGTAAGAAAGATTTCAGTGCAAGGGATTGTGTAAGATGAAAGATTCTTAGAGAACAAGAGGAAAGGATGAACTCAAGATAATTTCCAAAGAAGAACTGACAGGTTTCGTCGATAGCCAGATGATAATATATGTATGTTTAAAAAAAAAAAGCCTTAACTATGGCACGCCCTTAATCTTTCAATTCACTTGTAGTAATTTATGTAGGGGAGGAAATAGCCATTCTACGTAGAGGATGTTTATCATTCTATTGTTGTTGTTGTCAGGTGCTGTTGAGCAAACTCTGATTCATAGCCACCCTGTGAACAGCACGCCAGACAGAACCTTGCCCTGGCCGGCATCACCCTCCTGACCACTGACATGCTTGCAGAATTGTCTGTAATTGCAAAATTTTGGAAACAACCTCCGTATTAACAATAGTGGCAGTTTGCCACCGAGTGGGAACCGACCCATAGCTGATCCTCCAGTGGGTTTTCAGAGGCAGTAACAGCACATGGCGAGGTGCCTGTCCTCCCACGGGGCCTCTGGTGGACTCAAATGACGTGCCTTTGGAAGCGCAACACAGCTGCTTACCACTAGGTCACCAGAGCTCCCAATGGACAGAGAGCTGGCTAAACGCAACAGTTACTGTAAAGTTGCCTTTCATTTGTTTAGCACAAAGCACTTCATGATTATTTGTTGTTGTTGTTGTTTGATGCCATCGAGTCGTAGACAACTCATAGCAACCCTATGAACGAACAGCCTGAGCACTGTTGGTACATAGTTTCTGGAGGCAAGCCATTTCGGAAGTGGATGCCGCTCCTGCTTCCAGTCATGATTATTTAGATATAAATTAAAAGTATGCAAAATGTTTTCTTTGAATCAAAGTTGTTTTATGTGTTGTTGTTTTTTTTTTTTTAAAAAAAAGTGACGGGGAATAATTTACACCAATTCCAGTCCCTCATATAGTATAATCCTTTCCTTGAAGAAAAGTTACACAGGTAGCGATTATTTACACCTAAAACAGACTACACTTGAGACATGAAAAAGTCAGCATTCATTCTAAGTCACTGTTAAGGATCTGCCCCGACTTGCAGAGTTCCTAGGAACAGACAGGCTCACTCCCTGGCACGAGTCTGGAGGTACACAGCCCTTCCCACTGATGGCTTCAGGAGGGGACCTGCCACTGTGGTGTCTGGTCCCATCGCTCATCCCAGCTAAAACCCGGTGCCCTGGCTTGCTGCTATGGCAGCTTTCACTGCTTTTTCTCCTTAGAAGGGACTCTGACTAAACCATCCACTTCGGTGCATTAGGTTCAGTCCTTTGACACACTGGATGTCCCCTTGCCCTGCCCAGTCCTTGCTCTGGAACAGAATGTCTAATGTCTAGACAGATCCTCCCAGGATAAAGGTACTCACATCCCTGTGGTCCTCAGCAGCCACACTCCTGCTTCCAGACTTGCGTGTGACCAACATGGGGGTGGGGGGAGCTTCCTGTGCAGTTATTCTTGGGCTACTCATTTCGACCCCAGGCACCAACCACAAGGTCTCCCTGTGTGAGTTCCCTGGGATGTGAACTCAGGTGTTTCCAAGAGCCTCTGCCAGCCACTTGGTCTGTATTTGAGGTCACAGTCATCTCCATGAGCAGCTACAGTGCAGGATGATACTACTGCTTATCAGCTTCCCTCCCACCTTCCACAGCCCAGTGGGGCACACAGGATGACACGTGCTTCACCTGGCTGACGTCATCCCCTAAAGCACTCCCCAGACCCAGTTTCAAGAGCCTCAACAGTTATATAAAGAGGCCAACACGTTGCCACCATCACCAGATTCCTCCTCAAGCCAGCAAATGATAATTGGAGCAAAAGTCAGATTAGATCTGTGCTCCAAAGGGACTTCAGTGGCCGATTTTTCAGAAGTAGATAGCCAGGCCTTTGTTCCAAGGTGCTTCTGGCAGACTCAGATTTCCCAGAATTCAGTTAGCAGCCAAGGGCAAACTATTTGCACCACCAAGAGAGACATATTTGTGCCGCCTTTGAGTTGGGCTGCACAACCCTTGCCGACCACACTCCTTGCACTCCCTTAGCCATCATGGTCACTGTCATTGTTCTGTGACATCACTGCACATGGTGATATCATCTGTGGTTCCAGAAGCATGCTATTGTATGAACTTCTCTTTTGATGCCCTTCTCTTGGAAAGTCTCTGGTAGAAAGGATGCTGACTCGCTTTAGAGACTGACTGAATCTTTAGAAGCCAATTGAACCTGCTTACTTGCTTTGTATCCTTGGATTTAACCTCTTAGGATCGTCTTTTCCTCACCTGTAAATGGAGCTAAGAATGCCTACCTCACAAGGCTGTTAGGTGATAATGCACAAAAAGTGTCTGTTACGTAGTATACTCATAGTTACCCACCCTCAGGTTTCTGAAGGTGTAAATCTTCTAGAAGAGGCGACTGTCCTTTTTCCCTTGAAGAGATTTGAACTGCTGGCATTTTGGTTACACACTACATCACCAGAGCTCCTTTGTTATGTAGTAGGGGTGCTCTTACATGCTGTCAATTTGGAACTGACTCTCCACTAGGTTCTCAGAGGCAGTAAACTGCATGGGAGGGAATTGCCCATCTGTCTCCCTTAGAGCAGTGGGTAGATTCGAACTGCCTGTCTTTGGGTTGGCAGCTTAGCTTGGTACATCCTGGATAAACTGGAGAGCTCTGTGGTAGACTCTTTCTAAATACCCTTCCTAATAGAATTTGACTATGGCCCAGGCATCTGCCCCTCCCAGTTCCAGGGGTGGACCCCATTGAATGGAAACTAGCTATCACTTGGCTTCTCCTGGAGAATGATACTGGTCTGAGGGTGGGTAGGAGTTCCAATCAGGCCCATCAGACTAAAGGAAGAACATCCTGATACCAACACCACAGCTCAAAGGCATCAGCTCTCCTTCTATCAACCCTAGTCATTGTCCAGCTTTCTGACGCATAGCAAGTAATTGCAAAGACTATGGCCTGGATCAAGCACACCATATTTGGAAAATAGTTTACAGACACTGTCAGTCTCCTGCATGAGTCCTGAGAATCTCGAGTCCAGGGGCCAGGAGCTCTGGTAGGGCATTACATGTTGTGCTGGCATGATAACGAAAAGGTCAGCTGGTCGCATCTGCCAGCAGCTCTGAGGAGGCAAGGTGGCAGCTCTTTGCCTCAGGAAACAGATGGAGGCTGTAAGTTGGAATTGACCTCATAGCAGTGGGTGGGTCCTAGAGAAAATTAGTTAATTGTAAATTTACATACTTTATGCTATTTTGAAGATGATCCCCAGTTTTTTTTAAATCCCTTTTTAATTGTGATTTGCTTGACTATTCCATTCAATGATGCATACACATTTCAAGACATGTCAGTCCAGAAGAACAAGACGGTTCCTAACTACCACTGTTGACCATGCCAAAGGGACCACAATGGAGATTCCTCGACAGAGTGAGAGAAAAATATCCAACAAAACTCAGAATCCTAAAATCCCCAGGCCTGATAATGACTGCTAGAATCCTGAAACCACCGTGCAAACCTGGGATGCAAAGTTCCTTCTCTTTTTGGGATTTATCTCCGTTTGCCAGATCTTATTTTAAGAAGCATATATGCCTGAAAAAGACAATCAAGTTGCCCAGGATGTGATGATGTCAGAATGTTGGCAGTGGAACAACTGGATAGTTGTCCTCCAGCACAAATATTATAAACTGAAGTGTCACATGGTCATTCATATCTGTTGAGAAGGCTTTGTATCTATGGACACATTCTACATCTTCTTGAACATAGTCAACTGAACCGCCTTCTTGGCTGATCCATTTCATAAATTACCTTTATGAAAAAGTAATGACTTCATTTGTTTGCCCTAAAAGGCCTCAGCTAATTCTCCCTGAGATAGGCTTGATTCCTACATGTCAAGGCTTGGTGAAACACACCCAAGTGAAGCTCTTGCAAATATCTTTCATGACTTTTCAGCCACTGACTCTGTTCTCTTTCAGGAGAATCTTATTTTCAGTGTGTGATATAGTTGTTCCACATTTTCTTGGAAATCTGCCCTCCTCTACGGCGGTCATCTCAAGACCCTGGCAAGCAGAGCTTCAGCACAGACCCTGTGTTCAGCCACACTTCCCACACTGAGGTTGGCACTAGGGGAGGATAATTCTGTGTTGTTTTCAAATATTCTTCACAATAACCTCTCAAAGTCCAGTTTGCATAGTAAACCATTGAGTTGTTGCCTGTCCAACTCCCCTCCTATAGCAGAGCAACTCCTCCCCCAACTTCTCCTTGGAGAACAGCCCCTCCCCAATTCCATGAGCTTCTCTTGGTGCTGCCAATTGTACTCCCTTTGACCAAAGTGATTAGTGCAGGAAAAGGCACGTATCCAAGTTGAGCCTGGCAAGATCTGGAAATGCTTTAGGAAAACCAAATAGAAAGTACCTTATTCTACTATTATCTAGAGTCAGAGAGAACTGGAAGGATGAGGCTGGAGCTGTCTGCAGACGTGATTCCCATGGCTCCATTCAGTAGTTGAAAATGTAGCCAACCAACATCAACAGAGCCAAGGAAAAGACAAGTTAGCACCACAACAAGATAAAGGTAAAGAATCCAATAGAAAAATGGGCACAGGATATGAACAGGCACTTCACCAAAGACGACATTCAGATGGCTTACAAGCACATGAAGAAATGCTCAAAATCCCTAGCCCTAAGAGAGATGCAAATTAAAACAACTATGAGATATCATCTCACCCCAGTCAAAATAGCAAAATTTAACAGAACAGCAAGCAACAAATGTTGGCGAGGTTGTGGAGAAACTGGAACCCTTATTCACTGTTGGTGGGAGTGTAAAATGGTGCAACCCCTGTGGAAAGCGGTATGGCGCTTTCTGAAAAAGTTGCAAATAGAGATACCATTTGACCCAGCAATACCACTACTGGGAATATACCCCGAAGAGACCATAACTGACACCCAAGCAGATATATGCACACCCATGTTTACTGCAGCTTTGTTCACAATAGCAAGGAGTTGGAAACAACCTAAATGCCCATCAATAAACGAATGGCTAGAGAAGCTGTGGTATATTCGCACAATGGAATACTATGCTGCATTGAAAAACAAGGAACTCATGCAATATTATTCAAAATGGTTGACTCTGGAGAACATTATGCTGAGTGAAATGTCCCAGTCACAAAAGGATAAATATTGCATGGTGCCACTGTTGTAGAATGGGACTGACCTCGGGGTTGGGGAGAGACTGAGTAAGATGGGTTCAATAATGTATACTGCACTGAAACAGAGAAGGGAGAAAACTGTTTAAAAGAGATATGTGATTAGGTATTTCTGTCATGACAGGAGTCTAGAGCAATGGCTACATGGTGGAGTGGACCTGGGGGAGGGTTTGTAAAATAATGAAAGAATCTTTTCTTTTACTTTTCCAAGAGGGTAATGTCTGGTGGGGGGGGGAAGCCTTGGGAGGGGACAAATCTACAACAATGAATGAATGGAAATCCAAAGCCTCTGTAAATTTTCACTGAAATTAATAACAAATTTAAATTTAAAAAAAAAAGAATTAAGTTAGAGTAAGGATGGCAATGGAACCACCTTACCTCTGTAACTTGATTTGTGCCACTATTAGAACCTCTACTCAGAATATTATTGCTTTTCAATTTTTGACTCATGCACTTTTAACTTGTTAAACTTGTATCTTCTAGGCTGCAACACTTCCATGATACATCTTCAAGGATATGAACATGTACGGCTAAGCACAATTGATAACAGTGCATCTAAATTCCAAAATCAATCTCCATAATAGTCTATATGTTTCCTACTGCCAAAGGGGCCCTTTAGAGTAGTGAGAGAAGACCTTCACCCTGAAACCCACAGTGCCCCTTTTCAGCAGGAAGTAGCTAAGAGAATATGCCATCCCCTTTTCCTTATGACTCAGGGTGAAGTCTCTCTCAGGGAGGAGTGATAGGGAATGGCAAGGGACACACTGACAAAGGAGATTAATCAGAACAGGCTTTGACAAGCACTGTGGCAATTGGACAATTAAAACAGACATGGGGGGGGGAAGAAGAACGAACTGGGGAGGAGGGTGGAGAAAACTGCAACAATGAATGAATGAAAACCCAAAATCTCTGTAAATGTTCATTAAAACTAATAAAATTTAATAATAATAATAATAATAATAATAATAATAATAATAATAAAAGACAAGTTAGAGTTCCTGGCTTCATTCCAGCCTGAGGCTAGTCCCAGCACCATTCTTTCCAATGACATGAGTCAACAAATGGCCAATAGAGTGAGGTTGCTACCATGTATCATTTAAAGAGCCCTCCTCTCTCTTTTAGCCATCCTTACATCAGGAGGATCTACTCCCTGAAGGAACAGCAGTGTGGAGTATGCAGTGAACTAGGGGGACTGAGAAAGGGTGAACCAAAACCAGCATTTTATGGCTGACAGTGGAGCAGTTTTAATTGAGTGAAGGGGGGACAGACACTCCCATGGTCTTGGCAGGAATATAAATTGGTACATTTCTTGGAAGGCACTTTGTAATCTATTTTCATATTTGAAATGTTCCTGTTTTCTTCTGAGTCAGTAATTCCACTCAGCGCAGCATTGCTGGTAGTGAAAAGCTGACTATAACCTCAAATATTTGCATTTTCAATAGTGGTTGGTTTAATTATGGAAGCATGCCCAAATTCTATTAAGGCGCGGGGAGGCAGCTGTTTACAAGGGTGTATTTGGTGTGTAAAGAAGCTCAGAAGACCACACAGAAGTGAAACACAAAACAAAATCCAAAACTTACTACTTGCAAGGGAGCTCTGGTGGCCTAGTGGCAGGAAGCTATTCTGCAATCCCGAAGGCACGCAGTTCAAATTCACCAGCTGCTCCGTGGGAGGATGGGCAATCTCCCCCCATGCAATTAACTTCCTCTAAAAACCCACTGGAGCGTCAGCTATGGGTTGGTTTCAACTCAAAGGTACTCACAATGACAACACTACTACAAGTAAGTGTCGATTCAGCGACCCTCCACCCCAGGAGTTTCCAAGGCTGCACATCTTAATGGGGAGTTGGGGTGGGTTGGAGACTGCTCATCTTTTATCTGGGAGAGGGATATAATCACACAGAACTTTCACTTTCCACATTTGCATAAGCTAACGGTTTGATAAACCAATTTAGTCCTGTTTCTGCTGCTCTAAGAAAATGGTATGTTTCCCTTCTTTCATAAATCATGAAACCTATTCTGAATTCTAGGATTCATTCACTCAATCATTTGTTTGAAAGGTGTTTAAATGACTACATGTCAACTATGTGTTCTTGATGATAGGCAAGGCAGAATCATTATCCTCAGGGATTACAAAACAAAATATATCTGAAATGAGTAATGGAAAAAATATGGAGGAAGAGAAGGGTAGAATGTTGGGGTGGGGACAGGAGATTGCTATTATATATAATGTGGTAAATAAAATTTATATATAAGTTGCTATTATATATGACGTGGACACTATCTCATTGAGAAGCCATATGGTTCCTGGAGAAAGTCTTCCAGGCACAGAGACCAACAAGCCTAAAAATGCTAAAGCTATTGGATGCCTAATGAGTTTTAAAAGGACTGAATGGCTGGAATGAACAATGAGAAATTAGTAGATGCAGAGCAAAGAGCTTGGCTGATAACAGAAAGGCTTGTTTGGGGATTGAACCCACCAGCTCCTCTGTGGAAGAGAGATTTCCAGCCTTGGAAATTCTATAGGCAGTTATATTCTCTCCTATCGGTCCCTGAAGATTCAGAATTAGCTCGATGGCAGGGACTCTGGTTATTCTGGGCTGTAGAGGTCTGAGGGAAGGAAGCAGTATGGTGTATGGGCTTCCAGTCCATTGTGCTCCTCTAGCATGGCAAGTCATTAGGCTTTGGACTAACTGAGGAGACAGGAATAGAAAGAGGGGAGAGAATGAAAGGCCTTTAGGTTTCCTTTAAGGGCAATGAGCCATCATGCTGTAAGCCAGGCATACCTCAGGCTAAGGCAGGGTGGCCATGACTGTGGGCTTCTGAAGGACACTGGAGACCTAGTGACATGGCCTTGATACACTTGCTTTGAGTGAAAGAAAGAAGACAGATTACATTTTCCCCACCCTAGTAAGAAGACTCATAGATGGTTAATCCAACTTAGAAAAGGAGGTGCTGTGTCATTTCCTGTGCACCTGCCAATCCTATTTGGTAATGTTTCACTTTTGTTTTCAAAGATGTAGGTGCATTACTGTTGGAATCAGAGTAAAAGTACATTTTGGAAAAAATGATGAAGTGGTCAATTAATCAATTCATTCAGAGAGTCACAGAGTGTGGTAGCTGAGAAGAGTCAGCTAAGAAGTGTGATCTATAAGGAAGCCTGATGTTAAGTGCTTACGAAAGGCAACGTTTAGTATTAAAATCAAAGCCATGAATATGACCTCATCAGAGAAGCTTCACAAAGAAACAATGAACGGTAGGAACAAACATGTGCCACACAATTCTGGATACAGTTTATTAAATAATATGTACAGCAAATGTAGTTGTAATTCAACACTTCTATTTACCAAAGAAATCCACTGCAATAAAGAAAAAATGAACAGAAGGGGGAAAAATCTGTGCCTGCATAATACATGCTCTCAGTGTGTAATTTCAATGGCAATACTTTATTTGGTTACTTGTCATGTCAGTTATTGTTTCCGTAAGATCTTAATATATTTGGTAGTAACCTGTTCTGGCAATAGAACTTAATACTATTGCAGATTAAAAGGACTGGGGGCTGAGAGGGAACCCAAAAACAAAACGCCAAAATAAAAACCTCAACAAAAATGAAACAAATCATAATTAAGATTACAGTTACCTTCTTTCTCAGAAAAAAATATGGTTTAATATTCTAACACTTTACAGTGGCTATGTCTGTGCTAAAAACTTGTAGGTGAGTTATTTGCAATTCCTTCATTTAAATAAAAATGCAAAAAACTTCATGACTTCCTTATTTATTCTCAACCCCTTGGTTCATATTTCTTAAAATTATTTTTCTATACAAGGTAGGTACATGGGCTATACAAAGTTAAATGTACATATTTACAGTCCCACTTCATAAGCATATGATTTTTCTTTTACTGATCCCAGAGAGACTGCAAAAGTTAAGTAATTTGGGGCTCATTTTTATCCGGAAGCGTGACTAACATATCAAAATGTGTTGCAAGGTATGCCGCCAGTTAGTTGCACTTGCTATTAATAAACCTGTATAAACATTTCAGCATAAAAATAGGTATTTTATGTTACTAAATGTCTGAAGACAAAAGAGCAATTGGAATTCTTGGTTGCTTGTTTCATTACACGTAGGAAGCTGAAGTTTGATGCAAATTTTAACATAGGATTTTATTAAAGATGAGTGAACTGGTGAGGCATACCTGGATTTTTGGATATACAAATGCGTGAGGCTGGCGTCATATGCAAATGTGGCTTTACAAATTGGTTTCATTTTCTAGCTGTATTTAAAGAGGTGTTCAAAATTATCTACTTAATCAAGAAGCACCCCTCAAGAAACTATTAGGTTAAGATCATGTTATTAATAGTTGGAATCTAAGAAAGACATGAAACACATTAGCCGTTACAAGAGTTACATTCTGAAATGGGTGGAAATGCTGCCGTGCAAAATGCATGTGCATATATGCACTTGACTCGATTCCCTCAAAGAAACAGAACGAGCCAGAAAAACACAGTTTTTGGTGCAACCTTCCAAAGCAATGGGTCTTAATTGTTACTAGGTCTACGGAATATGAAGAAGGCCCTTTCTTTCCAGGAAGTCCTCACCCATTAGTTCCACAGCCCCTTCCCTGGAGATTAAGAAGGTTCTGTTCTTAGTTAAAAACAAATGTCTCTGGGAAGAGGTAACACATACCTCTTATCAGTCCTTTACACTATCATATGAACGAGTCTGTGGTAGTTTCTTTCCTGAGAGCGGGATTTAAATACAGAACAGGGAGAGTGAGGGCACTGTGGCTTTCATCTGGTGACAGGGTGGGACGTTGGTGGGCTGTGAAGATGGGGACAGAAGCTGAGGCAGAGGCACTGAAGATGAACTTTGCTACTCATAAAGATTCCAGACTTTGGGACAGCCATCTAGGGGTGATTCCGAGCCAGATGCAGGAGCCTGGACACACCCCTTCCCCCCAGAATTGCTTCTCCTGTTTGTGATCTTAGATGTGTAGTTGTAGGGTGGATGAGAGTTTGGAGCTTATTGGCAACAGTCCTATATGCATCTCCAGCCAAGGTATCCTCAAACCAAGGTTCTTCCAGCATTCTTGTTGCTCAAAAGTGAGCAAAAGGAGACAGAAATGTGACAGAGCTTTCCCCAGTCCCTCAGGGGAAACGCATCTCCTCCCTCACACCCTTCAAAACACATATCACAGTCTTTCAATATAATTCCACTCCCCCCCCCCTTCTCTGTTCCAAATACTTCTGAGTTCCCAGAGGGCAGGGGATGGGTCATTTCCATTTTTGTCCCCTCCCAAGTTGCCGGGCAGAGAGATCCTGGACAAAATTGTGACTGAGCAGGGTAGGGACCTCTTGTTTGTTACAGGAGCTCTGCACCTTCGGTTCTGGGGAGAACCCTCAGCCGGTGGGGAGAAGCCTTATCAGGGTGCGTCAGACTCCCAACACCAGGCGGGTGCATTTCAAGTTGACACTGGGAGTCCCCTCTAAGGTTCAGTGTATCTCCGCTTCCTCTGTCCCCTGCCAGCATCCACAAACGTGTGTTCAATGACAGAATAGCATTCTTGCCTTTCTCCAAGGCCAGGCCTACTAAACCTAAGTCCAGCTGGCTGAAAATAAGCCAGAAAAGAAAGGTTAGGATGGTGCTCTGTCAATGGAGGCCACACTGCCCTAAAGGTGACCATTTAGAAAAGGTGGTGATATGGGAAAGGAACACACTGCAAGTGATCTAAGAGCTACAAGGTTTCTTGACGGAATCACCTGGAAATACAAATTGAGCCTATCTGCCTGCCATGCGCTCCCTTGTGTGCTTTTCGTCTGAGCACCAGGGGAGCCAGGCTTTGCTGAGTACATTTCCTACCCTTCCGCTTTCTGTCCTGCAAAGGGTCATTAGAAGTTGGGGCCTGACTCTGGGGGATCAGCTGGCTCCAGGAAACAGGGGCTGGAGGCTGGGGGTGGGTGGCCTGTGTGTTCTCAGGCTTGGAACCTCAAGAGAATGGCTGGGAATCTCTGAGGCCTCCGAGGGTGGCTTCAGGCTAATGGATCCCCTGGAATCAGGACTGGTCAAGGCGGGGGCAGCATGAGGCATTTCTGGCGCAACTCTTCTCCCAGACTCTGCTCTGGGTCAGATTACCCAAGAGGTGGAGGGGAGGGGAAAGTTGGAGTGGCTCCAGCAGCAGCTAAGTAAATATGGCGTTGCCTCATTCCTTTTTGCACAGCACAAGGTTCAGCCCTGCCTGATGCACAGTTTAGGCAGGCTTGGGTTTAAACACAGCACTTCTCGGTCCCTCTCTTCTGCTTCTTACTGTATCCACTGCATTAATCATCCTATTGACTCAATGTAGAAAGGAAGAGCCTGGTTCAGGAATTACATTCCATCCTTCAATAGAAAACAATCTCTGCAGTTTTCAGTCTTCTTATAGATACAAAGGCTTTACATAGTTGCCTGGAAAAGTACCAAACTGCCTTGTCCTTCTTGACGTACCTATAAAAAACACACACATACACAAAATGAGAAGACTTGACTGTGTGTTCACAGGGAGAGAAGCTTTTGCTCCAGTGTCACTTAAAAATCCCTTAGAGTGGTTCAAAGCACTTCCCTTCCCCCAGCTCAGCTCATTGAGCTTGAAAAGGAATACTGGCTGGCAAGCAAGGCAGGCATTTCTAATACTTCTGTTTTTCAGATGAAGAAACCCAAAGTGCTTTGGGGGCATTCTGAAGGCCAGGGATGGGAAGAATAGTTAAGTGCTTGACTGTGAACTGAAAGGTTGATGGTTCAAATCCACCCAGTATCTCTACAATAGACACCACAATACCACCAATGCAGTGGTGTTTTTGTCTCAGGGGAAACTTCTTGGCTAAAAGAATATGCCAAAGCTGAAGACCACTGAACCATCTCCTTGAAGTCTCATCTTCTTTTTAATAAATATTTTTATCATTTATATACACTGTGTTTAAAACATTGTGTTCTATATAATCCTTTATTTACATTTTATTTCATTCATGTAGCTTGTGGGGTTCCTCCCTTTAACTACATTTGTGAAAGAGTGTAAGCCAGCTATGTCATGCTTCATGCCTTATTATCCCCATTTTAGAGAGCCAACTTCTTTATATAAAAGGGAGAGGAGTTTGGAAAGAACTGTGAAGCTAAGGAACTCGCTTGTGCTCCTAGAACTTGTTAGCCCATTTCCTTATGGAAAAGAAAGCTTGCTCTGCTGCGCTACTTTATTCATAGCTTGGTTAACCAGATGGATCCTCTCCCTTTCTCAATGCCATCGACTCGGAAAAAACTCATAGCTGACCCTGTAGCTGCTTTCTGAGGCTGTAAATCACACAGGAGATTTCCCGGTTCATGGTGACCCCACAATTGTGTTCCATAAGGCTGTGTCTTTCAGAAATAAAGGTTGCCAGGCCTTTCTTATGAGGCACCTCTGAGCAAAGTCAAACTGCCAACCTTCCAGTTAGGAGTTGGGTACCTAACTACACCCTTCAGGGATTCCAATCTGACTCCTTTTTAAAGTGAACAAGGAATACAAGGAAAATATTTGTCTCATAACAGTTACCCCTTTAGAGAATCAGCACCCCCTAAGCTCCCCTAACAAGTGCCCTTGCAAGAATTTAGCAGCTTTTCCAGAGTTTATGCTCTATCTTAGAGCTGTGCTATCTAGTATGAGAATTGCTTGTGGCTAGCAAGCACTTCAACTATGGTTAATCTGAACTGAGATGTGTAGTAATTGTGAAGTACACATCGAATTTTGATGACCTCAGAGGAATAGGAGATTGTGAACATCTCACTTATAGTTTGTCATTTTCAGTTACATGATCAAAAGACAAAGGTTTTGAATGTATTGAGTTTAAGAAAATATTATTGTCAGAACTCATTTCCCCTGCTTCTCTTTACGTTTTCCAAGCTGGTTTCTAGAACATTTTAAATCTCATATGTGACTTGCATGTACTGATACAGTTTGTACTGCTCTGGAAGGCCATACTTCCAGTTTGGTTTTCTTCTAAACAGACTGAGCCATGGCTTCTGGATCCCTGACGGGGCTGGTGCAGACAAGGTGAATCTAAGAAGCTAAGGACTCTTTCAGGTGTTTCATGTAGGTTGTGGCCTTGCTGTACTCCCCACCCAACCCTGACGTTCCTTTTCAGAGAGATTTCCTAGAGCGATCAGAGAAGAGCTGGTCGTTGGAAAGAAGAGAAAAGTAAAAAAATCTGAGGCAAAGAATGAGTCAGTGGCTTCTAAAAGTATACTCATGTCTGTTTAGAAAGAATGTAGGTTTGGGAACAGAGGAACTTGACTTTAAATCTTCACAGTACCGTTTATTCCCTTGGAGGACTCTGGGTTAGTTGCTTTGGGGTGTGGTATCTGGTAATAGAAGATCATTCTTATTTTACAGGGCTGTTTGTTGAGAGGAATGCAATTAAGAAAAGCGTATTTAGCATAGCCCGTGGTATATAACAGAATCTCAATAAATGTTGGGTTTTCTCCTTTTTTACAAATATGAATAATTTGTTTTTAAATTAATAGCTTTGATCATATTCTCAGAAGCCAGGAAGAAATAGAGTAATATTTAGTAAAATAGAGTAAAATAAGATTGTCTTTGGAAGGCTTACATTTATGCCCGAGTTTTATAGCAAGGATCTAGGCTCAGTTGAAATTTTGTTGTGTTTCATAAGAGTTTTTAAAAAGAAATTTTCCATATGTAGAACAAACACAGTAAAATGTGAACAGAAGCCTAATTAATGAATCTGGTAACTACCCTTTCTGTGCAACAGATGTTGGCGTATTTGTGTTTGGGGCTCCACATCAGTATCAATTACAGTGTCTTAAGGGAAGTCTTGGGAGGAATAGCATGTCTTCCTCCATTGTGGTACATGAATTGTGAAGGCTCTGAAAAGTGCAGAGAATTTTCATTTTTTTCGTGCCTCATTGTACCCGGTCATTCCTTAAGTACACAATTAGGAAGAAGAGCATATTGAGGTTACTCACCAACAAACCATCCATCATCACATTTTTCCATGACATCAACGATATCTCCATCTCGGAGTTCCAACTCATCATCGTTCTGTGGTATATAGCTATATAACGCTTGGTAGCTAAATCTAAAGATGGGAAAGAAAGCCGGGCTGAACACTGGATGGATTAAATAAAGTTTTAAAACCTATTTCCACTAAATCAATGTTTAAATAGTGTTTCCTACTCATCAGTGAAAAGAAAACGATTTTCTTGTGTAGTTCTCTGATAACTCGACACTTATCGAAATGCGTTCGGCACATGGAATGCATTTCAAGTCTGACAGGAATGAGGATCCTCAGACTGCAAGCTGTGATTAATTTTCTTATTTAGTATTATTTGGTTGCCATAGTTAAGTGTTTTTACCGACATGCCTCCATCCCTTAAAGTTAACCAAAAGTCTTTTCCTTAAAAAAAAGTAATACATGTAAATTATCAAGAATAATTAGAAATTACTTTCGCCTAGAGACAGAAAAAAATATTTCTGGTTTATATGTACTGGAGAACATTAGCCAGTTTACATACATTTGTATGTAAACATGCGTTTGTGTGTGCATACATGCACACAGAACACAGATACAGCAAAAAGAGCTTTCTAGGTGCTTGATTTGCAAACCACTTTATATGCCTAAATACATTTCATTAATTGCCTTTAAATGTGGATATTATTTCTCTGGAACTTCTGAAAGCTTTTTGCCTTTTTTTTTAAATTAAATCTGTGGTGTTTGATGTAAGCTCTTCATTATTTACTTGCTACTCTAATGCAGTCTGTTCTGCGGTGTTCCACGAGCTGCCTCTGCTGAAAGCTGACCGCGGGTGCAGTCTGATTATTGCTTTGGCATGAATCATTTATTCCTTCAGCCAGCACTGCAGGAGCTCCTACTAATGAATCAATTTCATACTTATATTTTCTCACTATTTACAACACAATAGTAGCAAATAAAACTCTGCAAAGTAACCAGTTCTGTTTCATTTTCAGTAGATTTCAGTGGATGCCAATGTCCGGGCAAGAAGAGAGACTTGAAATGAGGGGAGGAGTCAGTACCCAGAAATGAGAGGTTCATTTTGCTCTGCTAAAGTCAGAGACAATATAATTTTATGTATTTATCCAAGTGTACTGATCCTCCAATAGCCAGCTCTGCCTGCTATACGGGAGATATCGAAGGAGCCATTAATAAATGCAGACAGATTTCCAGCTGGAATATGAATTATGTGGGTCTCTTTGGTTTTTTTTTTTGCTGTTTCTGTATTGATCTCTGTCTCCTACACAACTTGGATCCCTGTGGTTGGCCTTTCCATGTGGATTCATGCTAACATCCCCAAATGCCATGTCCCTTCAACCTTCACCACTGATCTTTGTCAATTGTGGCTCTGAGGGGCAAATCCATTGTCTGCTTTTCTGCTCTCACTCTGAGCCAGTGAAGACTGACTGGGCTGGAGAAAACCCCAAGACCTTACTACTTGGATCCACCAAACAGCTCTGGTGTTGGGTGAACCCCAAGTTGCTGCTTCTCCGTTTCCCCATTAGTCCTAGTGCCCCAGTCTTAACTTTATCTCCAAGATGGCTGCGTGCTGTAGGCAGCATCTCTGTTTTCCTGTCTCCATGCCTCCAATGTCTGTCCGTCCTCTCCTGTCTCCAGGTATCAGAAAGGCCTCTTCTGGCCATGTTGAATCCCTCCCCTGTTATCTTTCTTGTTATTTTCTTTTCTCTCTGTCTCTGTCTCTGTCTCTCTCTCTCTCTCGTATTTTTACTTTAAACATGTGGACTGCTGACCACATGCTTCTGGTCAGTGGCAGTGGCTCTCTCACACCTTTTCCTATATTGCTTCCTGCTCCTTCTTATTCTCCATTACTGGGTATTCCTTGTTTTCTGTAAAGTTGATTCTAGCCTCAATCTTTTGTACCCTTTCAGCATGCATTTCCTGAGATAATCTTATATTCCTCGATGGTTTCAAAGTCTCCACTCTGTCCTCACTGATGCCCTCATTTATTACTTTGCTTTTTTGGCTGAATTAATGTCTCCTAACTAGTATCTTAGTTGCCCTCCATCCCTGATACTCACCCTCCACTGTGCTACAAGTTTGTGTATTATCTATATTCTCACTTCAAAACATTCAGTGATTCGTTCTGACTGCAGAATAGTTTGCAAACTTATTCAAAGGCACCCTGGATTTTAAAGGCTGCTCCCAACCTCCTGGTTGCTCACGCTCACCTCTAACAGTTCCTCTGTGAACTGTATATACTTCAGCCATACAGGACTTTTTACAGTTCTGTAAACACACTGCTTACTTCATGACCTGCACCTCCCTGTTCTGGGGCTCAGAGATCCAGTTTGTCTTTCATTTCTCGGTCCATAGAACATAGTTGTTGTTGTTAAGTGCCGCTGAGTCGCAGGTGACTCATAGCGACCCTATGAAGGAGAGTCCTCGACACTTGGGTGCCTTCCATTCTCTCTCCAGGTTCATAGGGTTTTCCAGAGGCAAGCTATTATGGAAGTGGATGCCACTCCTCCTCCCAAATAGAACATAGTATGCATCCAATAATTCTTCTCTAAACAATGAATGAATGAATCAACCTTATTCATTCATCAGGAATCAGAATTAACTGCCCTTTCCTCCATTTCTATGATCCCACAACACTGGGCTTGAATGTAGCCAGCACGGCTCTTGTTTACCATTGTATAGCAATGCCCACAGCCACCTTCTCCCCCAATCGTCCATGACCTTCTTTATTTACCTGTCATCTGCTTTCACACTGGCTGATTTGAAACACAAGCTTACCTAGGAATACTCAGAGATTCTGGCACAGATAAACTTAACTCCCCCAAATGTCTGCTACCATATTCAGTGAATGGCCTGCTCCCTGAGGCCAACAGAGCACCAAGCATGTAAGCATTGACGTTTGCCAAGTATACTTACACATCTTGTGAGGTTTGACTCCTGTCTGGGGTGACTCTTCGCTGCTGGGCTTGAGGTTGCTGAGAAATGATTAAAGATGATTTATTGTCAAAAGGGGACACCTTGTGATGGAAGTCAAGGGGATGAGAAACAGTGCTGCAGTAATGAACAGACTTTTCGGCAATGTTTATGATCTCATTGCAAACTGCTTCCTGTGAGGTGGCCCCGAGACATCCAGAAACCCCCAAAAAACAGTCAACAAGGGGACAAAAAGGAAAAAAAAAGAAAGAGAGGAAGAGATGTAACATTCCAGACGAAGCACATAAGTCCGGGGAAACAACAGAGTTGAAGATCCAGGTTAAATATATATATATTCCAGTAGTGGAGTGCAGGAGGGATCCAGGTGTAAGCATGGAAAAACAGGTAAGATACAGAAGAATTTGGGATTTAGTATGAATATTAAAAAAAAAAGGCAGCAGCATAAAAGCTCGTAATTAGTGAGTAACTGTTACAAATGGCATAATTTCAGATAGAAATGCAAGTACGTATCCCCAGTCATGCACTAAGAGATTAATCCCCTATGCAGGCAGAGTGGAAATATTTTCTCTAAATTCCTCTGCTCTTTTTGGGCTGGGAGTGACCTAACACCTTTTTTTTTTTGTTACTACAATAGCCATATAACTTGTTTAACTAATGGCTTTGTGGGTTAACCAGGCATTACTCTAGTCTAGTTGTCAGTAAGGATTCTCTTTAGAAAAGCTACAGTCTTATTCAACAGGCATCTTACCACATAGCTCTTTTCAGATTCTGTGAGATCAGGTCCTGCTCTCAATGAATGATGAGAAGGCTGTGATCACCAAGCAAATTATAAGGGAGACATTTTAGCAGATGTCACATTGGAAAGGATTCAAAATAAAAGCGTGTGCAAATACACGTACCACACCACACCGTCACACTGGGATGACACTGGATACCCGCGGCCACAGGCCGCCGAGTTTCCACAACACAGCGGGTGCACGGGAGAAAATGCAAATGGACAAAGTTAGAAGCAAGCATCCAGGCAATGAAATGAGAAACTGGAAACATGGCTGCAGTGAGTGAGAATAAGCACAGGGTCCCCAGACGGGCAGGAGAGAGACGCAGAGCGCTGCCTTAGACAGTTATCTTCCTTTGTGAGCCAAGCACAGTGATCCCCTCGCTCTGAGCGCTAACATCTTTGGGAGCAGTGCTGTATCGGAAATCATCAGTTGCAGGCATATCATTGGCTGGGGGCCATCTCTGGCAGCTCAGGTTCAGAAAACTCTTGTTATGTACTGTCGAGTTGGAACCAACTCATACCTGACTCTCCAGTGGGTCTTCGGAGGCAATAAATTACACAAGAAGAGATTGCCCGTCTTTCTCCCACAGAGCAGTTAGTGGATTTGAACCGCATACCTCTGGGTTGGCAGCATAATTCCTTACCACTAAGCCACCAGAACTCTGACCAGAAAACTATGAAGTCTGCATTATTTCAGTACGTACAAAAAGGGAAATGAAAACCTTATGTTTGAAAAGCTCTTTGTTAATACTTGAAGCACCATGCAAGACCTTCGCCTGGGTAAATCTGTACAGGGTACACTCCAGCTGGGAAGGAGATGGATGCAGATAGTTCATAGGGAAGAACCTACTTCTAGAAATAGGATGTGTGTCCTGACATCTCTGTCATAAAGAACTGGCACTTTCACTCGTCAGCCCAGGTACCTACCGTGTGCTGACATAGAAACGCAGGTGCAATTATATATGATTAAGCAGATACACCTTTTATGCAGAATTTCCTCAGTGGTGCCAACGCTTAAATGGAAGAGGATTTGTAATAATTTCTCTCAGCAAGGATGCAACTGTAAGCTCTCAGAACAAGACCTCCCTAAATTCTGTGAAGAGCAATTCTCACAGAAAGCTTTTGGGTCCTGAGCAGTCATAGAAGTGAGCCGGGGATACAGAGACCTCTGTGCAAGATCATTTTGGTTCACAGGCAGCCCAGAGAAGGTGAGTGTCTTCATTAATATGACATGCTGAGTTACTGGAAGACCCTTTTCCTGGCCCCAGCTACTGTACCACTCCCCACTTTACAAAATACACATTCTGACCTTATCATTAATGAGTTACAGAGAAACCCTCGGGATAGGAAGGGCAGCTTTCTGCATCTAATAGTCTAAATGCCCAAGGAAGCTGATGCGCAAGGACGTTTGGGCATCCCTCAAGTTCATTCAGCTAGTGAGAGGTAAGCCTGCTTGGTGGCTCTTTCCACTCCCCTCCCCTCTTCTGCTCATCTCCACGGCCAGTGTCCACATTTTTTAGGTGCCCAGCAGGATCTGTGTCCACCCCTGTGAGAGCAAGGTCCTGCTCTCGGTGAATGATGAGAAGCCTGTGATCGTCAAACAAATTATATTTCTATCCCTGGCATCATTCCTACATTCCTGTCCAGTAGAGGAGTGGACAGCTTCTACAGACCTCTTCCAAGCTACAATCACTCTAAGCAGACCCCCTGACCGCTGGCAGGCAGGGAGAAACAAAACCCAAAAGGGCTGCTTCATGCTCTGTCCCTGATGTCTCAGCATCCAGAAGCCTCTGCTGGTTGACTAGGAGCTGACTTGGGTAGCCTGAGGCATCACTCATGTGGCCTTTGGATGACCTTCTGTGTAAGAGATAAAAAGGATGAACATTTCCACGAAAGGAATGCACATAGCTTCTAAGGCTTGCTTGCATGTGGCAGAAAAATGGAACTCGTTTGGGGGCCCTGAGTGGGTGATACCAGCATGGAGAATCTGAACTACTAGAAGTGAGAAGAAATGAATTGTCTATCATAGCAGCTATTTGAACTGAGGCTGAGTCGACTGTTAGGCCACTGTGAACACTGCTTCTCAAACTTCAAGGTGTACAGATACTCCCCGGCATCATGTCAAAATGCAGATTGTGATGTGACCCATCAGTGAAGCTGCCCGGGACTCTCCATTTCTATTTGGGATGCCATGGCAGCTTGTCCACAGACCAGCTCTGGGTAGCAAGGATGTGGAAGATCACCATTGACCTACAGTAGGGCTCTGCCTATTCCATGCCAACAACAGCTGCGTCACATCTCATGTCAACAAAAGTTCTCATAAAAGCCAACTTCCTTCCAAGCTCTAGTTGGTGGCCTTGTGACCTTAGGTCAATGCAGTTCCAAGGGGAAAAAAGGCAGAGTCTCTTACCATGATCTCATTTACTGACACTCCTAGTGGTCTGTCAATCAGTTAAATCTCAAAGGAGTGGCTAGAACCATCATCTAGTAAGTATTTAGAGCGCAGAAGAAGTTTGGTGAACCAAAGATATTAAGAAGGGCTTACTATTCCACTATTCCCCTCTTTCCTAAAGGAGT
This sequence comes from Elephantulus edwardii, assembly GCF_000299155.1. Taxonomy (NCBI): domain Eukaryota; kingdom Metazoa; phylum Chordata; class Mammalia; order Macroscelidea; family Macroscelididae; genus Elephantulus; species Elephantulus edwardii. The sequence continues at coordinate 36,088,225 of NW_006399756.1, read as the reverse complement.
CCTAGTGGTGCAGTAGACTAAGCATTAGGCTTCTAACTCAAAAGGCTGCTGGTTTGGATCCACCAGCTGATCTGAAGGAGCATGAAGCAGTCAGTCACATCTTGTTAATATTTATAACCTCAGAAACCCTGTGGTAAGGGTAGTTATTCACGGCTGTTGAGTCAGAAACTGACTCACAGCTGACTCTCTGGGGGATTTCCACTGGAAGAGATTTCCCATCTTTCTCCTGCAGAGAAGCTGGTGGATTCAAACCACCTGCCTTGAAATTGGTAGAGCAAACTAGTGAGTGCTACAGGGTCACTGTGAGTCAAAAGTAACTCAGGGCAATGGGTTTGGTTTTCTTTTCTCAAGCACTTTGAAAAAACACGCCAAAAAGCCATACTCCACTGGGTCTCTGAGGCTGTAAATCTTTATGAAAGGAGACTGCCCATCTTTCTCCCAAGGAGCAGCTGATGGATTCGAACTCCTGACCTTTTGGATTAGCAGCCCAATACCTTTTGCTCTGTACCATCAGGGCTCCCTGGATACTATGAATCGAAGCATGTTGTAATGAAGACATACTCAACACTCTAAAAACACCCGCTCTTTGGCAATGAGTTGGAACTGACTCATAGCTGACCCTCCCCTGGGATTCTGAGGCTGTAAATGGTAAGGGAGGAGATTGTCTGTCTGTCTCACTTGGAGTTACTGGTGGATTCAAACCACCAGAGAGATGCAGACTTTGGATTAGCAGTGCAAAACCCTATGTACTAGGCCACCAGAGCTCCTTGGAAACTATGAATTAAAATGTGCTGTAAGTGGAGAAATACACACAATACAAGAAGATGCAAAATGACCCATGATTATTTTTCTACGTTTGGTTGTAAACTGAAATAATACTATCCCAATCATATTATTAAAATGAATATAAAATTACTTACAATATTAAAATTACACTCGCCTAGTTTCATTTAACTATAGAAAATTTGAAACTGGTCCCCTTTTGTTTTTCTTGATGGCACTGCTCTGAACTCTCCCTGTTTCCCAGTGTCCACCCCTCTTCAAGCCTAAAAACAGATACAAGTTCTAACCAGGGCCTCGCCAAGAATAAAGTTAAGAATAAAGTGTGCATTATCTCATGCTAAGTACATTTCAGACTCCAGGGGATGCATTCCAGTTTTTCACGTTTAAAAAAACACCAACCAGACCTATACAGACACATGTGCTAATACTATGCTCCCCTCCTCCATCCAGAAACTTTTTCTTCCATGTTTTGACCCAATCTACAGCCCTCTTAGCCTGAAGTGTTTGTTTTATTCTCCCCAAGTGAGCTACACTGCACACATCTGCATTCTGTTGTCTTCCTGTCCTTCCATCTTCAGTTCCCAGAATCCCTCAGAAATCTGATCCTAGCCGCCTGGGGGTGTTAATCCCTCTGAATCTACCAGCACCTGGTGCTACTGTGGGGTTATTAAGTGTTCTCTTTGAACTTTGGGTGTGTTCCAAACACTGAAGTCCAAAATAAATTACGCACAGATTAGAGAACAGCAGGAAGTTCTGGAGACAGGATAGAGAAACTTGACCTCTACTTGCCTCTCATTACCCTCTGGAAACTTCATATCTCTTCTAACCTAGGAGGAGCTCTGGTGGCTTAGTCGTAAAAAATTATGCTGCACACTCAAAAGGTACAGGATTCAGGGGAGCTCTGGTGGCCTAGTGGTAAGGAGCTGCAACTACAATCCCAGAGGTGCACGGTTCGAATCCACCAGATGCTCTGCTGGGGAAGGAAAGGTACAGGATTCAAATCCACCAGTTGCTCTATGGGAGATCTCCTGTGCAATTTACTGCTTCTGAAAACTATCTGGAGGGTCAGGTATGAGTCAGTTCTGACTTGATGACACGACTTCTGACCTACAGTTTCTCAGAGAGGGTTTTCAGCCCTCACAACAGTGTCTTCTCAGACTCTGCCTGGCCTTTCTGGTGACCTGTACAGATCCCCCTGTGAGGAGTCAAGACTGGCGCTGAGGAAATCTAGGTTTCAGCCTAACCTCTGATACTGTCTTCCAAGCAAGATGCTTAAATTCTTTAGACTTCTAGTTTAAAAAATAAAAAGTGTCTATGATTTATATACATGTCTTTCTAACTCTGATATTCTAAGATTTGCGTGTGCCCATCCATGAATTGAGAATTAGGATCAGACACAGCTGACATGGCTTACTGGAAGTAGCAATATACTCATTGTCTACCAAAGACTGGATGAGGGAAGCTTTTGCTTCTAAATTCCAGACGGTTCACTTATGGCAGTGTGAAAGTGAGGATGTCCTGGGATAATGATAAAAAATCATGAAACATGATGGGGAATTTCTGTCAGAAAAGGTAGATCCTGGTTCCTGGTTTTCAAGTCCTTCCAAGTCAACGGGTCCTCTGACCCCAGAGAATTCTCCTCTTGAGTTTCAAGGGGAAAAAAGATCTCAGCCTAGAAATAAACTTGATTGTAATAAATCAAGTAAACAGCTTATAACCTGGACAGTTTTTTTGCAGGTAACTCAACAGGCATCACATTAACTCTGGTGTAATTTGAATCTGATTACAACACTAAATTACAGTTTAGATTACATTTAGCCTTCTCTTCATAATTCGTAGTTTGCCACTTTGTTTCATTCATAAAACAATCAAGGGAGTAATGGTAGATATGAACCAAAGATTGAAGAAATAAAACTCCTTGAAGAATAGTTTATGCCTTTGTACTCAAGTGGGCAAGAATAAAGAGACCCTTACTAGGGAGGGCAAATCCCAAACTACCTAAATTATAGATTTGTGTAATTCAAAGTAGACTGATTCTCCCAGCTTTTAACTGTGCCAAAGGTTTCCATGTCGATTTTATCTCATTTAAACATCATAATAATTCAATCAGATGGTCAATATTTCCCTTATTTTACAAATATGAAATCTATAATTCCAGCTTGCCTGAGTTCCAGGGGTTTGGAATTTGAATAATCAAGATGTGAAAACTAATTTTCCGAGTTTCCCTTATCTTCTGGCTGTGTGTTCTTCTGTAGAGAGAACTGAAGTGTTTTAGAGATTTCTCGATCAAGAGGCCACCTTAATTCATCCAGGACACTATGGCTGGCATGTGGATTTCTGCTGACAAGACACCATTTAGTCTACAAATATTTTTTAAAAGATAAGCAGTTCACAGGTTGCTCTGGTGGCCTAGTGGCAAGCAGCTGCACTGCAATCCCAGAGGTATGTGGTTTGAATCCACCAGATGCTCTGCAAGAGAAAGAGGGGCAATTTCCTCCTGTTCCAGTCAGGTCCAATTTGACGGTACACACACACGTACAAAAGAATAAAATAAAAAAATTAAGAAAAAAAAAAAGATGGGCAGTTCCGTTTGGGGTCTTCTTTTCCTACCTCTAGTATTGAAGGAATATATGCTGGCAGCCACTGTTAACAACTCTCTGGATCCATTTAGATTTCCCTTCCTAGTGAGTAAAAAGGGAGCCCTGGCGGCCCGCTGGGCAAGGAGGTGCACTGCCAACCCCCAAAGCAAGCACTCTGAATCTGTTAACTGCTTCTTGGAAGAAAGACGGACAATCTTCTTCCATGTGATTTACAGCTTCTGGCCACCTGATGGATGTCAGCGATAAAAGCACATAACAATGACAACGACAAGGGAGTAAAAGGTAGTTAGGTGTCTTAACATTTCACATTTCCTTTCTGTCCTTGCATAAATTGTCTCATATGCTTTCCCTTTTATTTCTGATTTTCATGCTCAAAACATGTCTGTCTTGGTCTTCTAGTTCCCACGTGGTGAGGGATGCTCCTTTTGAACTCTTCAAAGCACTTCTTTCCGTCTCCAGCTTTCCCTCCTTTCTTATCCCAAAGGCTGAAGAGCCGCGGATTTATTATGCTTCTCACTTGTTTTGAGGACAAGCTTTTCTGAATAATTTTATCTTCAACATCTTGGCCGTAAGGTTTGATTTTAAAAAAATTTTTTAATTGACTTTCTTCCCTTAAAAAGCTAAACTGGCATCACAAAATTTGGTCATGACTCTAAGGTCTCAGTTTTCTCATTTCATCACGAAAGTTGACAAAAAACTGGGGTCTTGAAACTTGGAGGTCTGTGGACTCCTATGGAGTTTTGTCCCTTACGTAAAACAAAACCTCAAAAACTACCAAAAGAGTAAATTTCCATTTTTCAATTGTGAAGAACTTTGGTTCAAATATCCAGCTGCTTCTCAGAAGAAGGATGGACAATCTCCTCCCATGAGATTACAGCCTCTGAAAACCTGCTGGAGGGTCTGCCCCAACTTGATGGTACACAATAAGACAACATAATAATTTAGGATTTTGAATTTGCTCTTCTTTCTCCTTCCAATTGAAATTCGCACAATGCTTTTACCTAAAGGAGAGCTCTGGTGGCATAATGCGTAAAGTGTTGCACTACTAACTCTAAGACTGTGTGTTTCTGATGACTCAGATCTACCAGCAGCTATGAGGGGGGGGAAATGAGCTGTTTTCTCCTAGTGGAAGAGGGATACAACCTTGGAAATCCATTGGAGGGTCAGCTGTGATTTTCAACTTGACAGAAACGAGGGGTTTTTTTTTTAGTTTTTAAAACTAATCACAAGAAAACACACACCAGGTCAACACCAGAGCTGGGATTAGAACCTAGGAAGCTCAGCTTTCAGGAAGTGTTCTTTCTACTTGTTTTCTCCTAGAGACCGTCAGCTGTTCCCAGAAAACATCTAAAAATATAGGCAGCCCACCTAATGCGAAACCAAACTGGGAGGCCACAAAGGAGTGAAAACTCAACCCACTCTATAAGGCATGTTCACACAGCTGCAATGTTTTGGAGAGGAAGCAGCTGAGTACGGGAAGGGAAGCAGGGAGACAGGGATTTAACATTTCACAGGAAAGATTAACAACTGATTCTCACCCTGACTGTAAGTGAGGTGACTTAATTCATTGTTAGGAGGTGCTGATGACATCAGAGGATGCAGTGTCAGCAGCCCCTCACAGCTCTGGGCCCAGGCTCTTCCCCCCCCCCCCCCCCCCCCCCCCCCCCGCCCCG